>NC_057411.1:19513989-19850404 GCF_019320065.1 Cervus canadensis | reverse complement strand
TACCTATTTAAGGCCCTGATTTGCCTGTTTTCCCACAGCATAGATTGCCTCATTCTGCTCTTTGCCTTGATGTCATCCTTCCAGGGTGTATAGTAGGTCAGGGACTGCAATGGCTAAGGACTTAATCTGTATAGAATTGGATGGTGAACAACATCCCTTATTTTACAGTATAATGGAGGAACAACTGGAGAAAGAATCAGATGGAATATAAATTTTTATTAAAAAAAAGATACTCATCTACTTTTGTTGTTGTTGTTATGGTTTTCTTCTGAAAATATTGGGTTGGGCAAAAGCAGTATGTTTTCCAGATACACAGTGGAAATAAGTTGACTCTGAATTTCAACATTTTCCATATTAATGAAAGCTGTTCATAGTTAACTTCATTATCTCACCGCAATCCACACCTCCACCATTCCTATCTCCCTCCATCCCTTTGGAAGTCTATAATATATTCAAAGTCATGTAAATAGTATATGCCTTTTGTGATTTAAATGATAAACTTGGTTACACAGGCTTGTTTGAATTGTGCAGTAGAAAATGTTTTAAATTATAATAGTCAAGCATCAATTTTCAAAGAGCTATTAAAAGTAGCATTCAAACACTTCTCCCAGGACTTTAAAAACTTAAGAATTGATATTTTTTCCTGTTGTTGAGAAGTTGTTGAACCAATTAGTACCACTTATAACACTTGATAACAAATAAGGGTACTCTAGAGACAATGTTTACACTTTGAAAATTTTTCATTTGGTGTAAAATCAAAGACTTAAGTAGGGAAAGAATCTGGTTAAATATGACTTTGAATTTATCAAGTTGGTGATTAGCAACTTCTCTGCTCTTTTACTTTGGAAATGTTTATGACTCAACTTCCAATCATCTCAGTTGGGCTACTGCTTGACCTCCTGTCTATGTTTGTCTCTTTTGATTCTTTAGTTTAGTTTTTATGCCTAAATTTGTTATGCATAAAACAAATATGCATAATACATTTATGCATATGCACTACTGTAATGAAAACTGACATAATGGATTTGTTTAAAATTAGATGATTCAAGAACTTAATATAACCATGCAGGAAAATAAACATCCCAATGATGCAGCAGAGAAAAGACAAGTTGTTCATGACTTAATTTATTTTGAGAAATAGGAAAATTGATGCAGCATCTTGGGAAGAAGTAATTATTTCTTCTATGTTTGGACATAGTATTTTTTTTTTAACAAAACTATAGATATAGCATTATTACCAATTTTATTCTTTCCACCTTTCATCCTCATTTCCTACTAGCTCTCTTTATCTTTTAGTGCTTCTTCTGTGAAAAATATTAAGGCTGTGTAAGATGAAATGATAAATCAACCATGAACCAAAGTTGCAGTTCAGTATGAATACCTATGCAGCATTGAAATTCACAAATTAGCCATCTCATGAGTCCATGAAAATGACAATGGCAGTGATTCCTACTTAAGCATTTGTCGAGATGTTTTACTGCACACATGGTAGAATAACTAGAGTGATAAGAGGAGTGAAAGAGCCATGTCCGGTATGTTTGTCATGTCATGAGCAACTTTGCCACAAACATATTTGCCTTTAACGTTTTCACCACATAAGTAATTGGCTGTAAGGCAATTTTGCTGTAAGAGATAAAATAATAAAAAATAGAAGAGGGGCATTAAAAAAGATATAATAAAACATGAGAAATGAGTTAAAAAATTAAAAACTTCTATTATGAAATACAAAATATCTGAAGACATTTAAAATGTGTGTAGATTTGTGGCAATAGTGAACAAATAACTGATTTTATTTTGTGGATTATACATAAGTACTTGTCTTCCAAGTCTTTTGTTCATAATATTTTATAATTTGTTTTTGCTTCTCTTATCATCTGGCATCATGCTTTTCCTTGTTCATTAACCTTTCTTCCTTCTTTAAAGAAAAGTTATTATTTTCCAAACAGTAGGATACATATTTGTAATTGAGCTTTGTACTGTGTTGTGAAAGTCTCTGTACTGTTGTTTGGTCTTGAATAGTTTCACATGTCCATTAATAGATGTTACAAAGTTCTCTGGGAAATACAAGTTCAACTCTGTGCCTCTAGGACCTCAGCCTCTTTACCCTCTAGTGTGGTATGTTTCAAAATAAGAAACCAACTCTTTTCAAATTATCATCATCTGTCAGGTCAATAAAACCATCAATCATATTGCTAACTGGAAAAAGTGCTAAACACATTTCAACTAGTTGAAAACAAACTATAGAACCAAAAGTTGTCGACCAGTTATTTCCTTTCATAGCAAAATTGCCCTATGGCCAATTATTATATGGCAAAAATGCTTGTGGCAAAGCTGTTTACCTTGTAAAGACAAAGCTCACAGTGAAAACCCAGAACCTATAAGAGTAACCAGGTACTGGGTAATATATAAGAATATGTGGGGACTCAGTTGAGGCTAACTTCCTGAGGTGTTCCAAGTGAGACTGGTTTGAGGGAGTAGTCTCTGACTTTAGTGGCGGCCATTTCTTCAAGTTTCGAAGAGGCTACTCATTGTTAGTTTATTTTCTCCTTTTATAACTGGAAGAAGAGAAAAGGAAGAGAGAAATATAGGGAGAAGAGACAAAAGAAAGGTTGATTGAGGTCTATCTCTAAGGCAGGTTTCCCCCCACTTATAAAGTTTACATGAAATATTTATGTTAGCTTCATAATTCAGTTCACTGAACTCTAGTGGCTAATATATATAGGGACCTACTGCTATCAGGGGCTGTTCTAGGACCTTTAATATATATCATTATAAAAAGTACAGCAGAGTCCAGAAGTCAGTAAAGTCATTTACTGCTCAGGGCCAGACGGTAAATATTTTGGCTTTGTAGGATACATAATCTCTGTCTTAAGTCCTCATCTGTGCTTTTGTAATGCAAAAGCAGCCATAACTGTAGAAGCTAGTGAGCATAGCCATGTTCAAATAAAACTTCATTTATAAAAACAAGTTCAGGAAGGATTTATCCTATGGGATGTAATTTGCCAACTCCTCAATATTCTTATTGATAGTGATTCAAAAGATTGTCAAGCCTCTGGACAAAAGATATAACATTATCTATGTTCAAATTGTTATCTCAAGTATGGGTTTTATTTGGAGAGGGGGTATAGCTTAGATTTTAATTATATGGTACATAATGAATTTTATGACAAAGGGACTCCAAAATGATGAAATTCTGCCTTGGTCTAGTCACTCATTTGTGATGTGACTCTTTGGGTTCATTATATACATAGAATAATACTAGTTAGGAGGCAGGACTTCATTACTTCAATGGAGAACTCTGTGAAACATAGAGTTTCACGTTGGAAAACACAGCCCATAGGAGATGAGAGGCTCTGCATGCCCTTAAGTCCAAATCCAAATGTCAAGATCTTTTATGTTCTCACTGGCCATATGATAAATGAAAGTGAAAGAGTAAGTTCATGTTCAGGTTTCACTACAACTCAGCAAACCTAGCTCTGCGAACTTGCCCACTAATAGAGGTAGATCAGTGTTTGTTAACCTTACAATCAGAAAATCATTTTCCTTTTGGGAAAGACAAACAAGATTGGTAGAAGAAAGGTGTTTTTGGTATACAAGTGATAGAAAGAGCTGTCCTCCCTTCAAGGGCTAATAATTTGATTTCCTTTCCTTCCTTTCCTTTCTTCTCTCTCTCTCTCTTTCTTTCAGTTTAAGCTCCAGATTTATCTTCTCACAATTCTGGAGGCTGAAGTCCAAGATCAAGGTGACAGCAGGATTAGTTTCATTTGAAGCATCTTTTCCTGGCTTGCAGGTGACTGCCCTCTTTCTGCTTGTTCACATGGTTTTCCCTCTGCAACACAAGTGTCCCTTGCCATCCCAGATATGTTGGAATATGGCCTCACCCTAAACATTTCCGTTTAACCTCTTTATTGTTTTAAAGACCATATCTCCAAATACAGTTACACATTCTAAAGCACTAGGAGTTGGGACTTCAATAAATGAATTTCTAGGGGATACAATTCAGCCCCACACACATTGAATAAGGGTAGACTGCCCTTCAATGGCAGAGGTCTCAGCCGTATGTCCTCTTTTGGATTTTTAAAAGCATTGTTGAGGTATAATTGATAAACTTGTGTATATTTCAGGTATACAATGATTTCTTATAATAAAGAGAAAACCTGGATTCTGACAATTGACTACCAAATATTTTTGTCAGAATTTAGTGGGAACTCATCTAAGTTAACATGAATGTAAAACGTTGAAGCCTTAAGATATGGGACTAGAAGAACCCACAAGAAACTAGCTAGTGCAGAGCAGTATTATAAATTTGAATGTCATTTCGTCTAGAGGACAAAAGAAATAAACAAATGGTTTCACATAGGGAAAATCTAACTTCAAAAGACGATACAGTGAAGTTTCCTTTGCAGAAAAGCAGAAGCATTGCTCAGATGTGGTTGTGAGATCCAAGATCTTGAAGCTCATGTCACTGGCTAGTTGTATTAAAAATAACCAAAGGACAAGGAGCTTCATTGATTGCTGCACTAATTGGCCATGGCTTGAATCTTGGCAGTGCCAAACCTGGCTCCTTTCAGAAAAAAGAGACCAAGCACCAGCATAATAAGTTTACTATTCCCTTTGGGTTGTTATAAACAGAATCAATATGTACTAATGACTGCAGCAATAAATTTGGTCATACTTCATAGGGTAACATTCTGCACTTACCCAGTTGTTGGTTTGACATAGAGTAATAGAGTTTACCCTTTTTAAGTTGTAAATTATTATGAAAATGCTGAGCCTAACAGTAAAATGCATTTGGGATGTTTTTAAGCTTAGGAAATATTGGTAATACTTCCACTAAGCATACTATTAAAATAAATAAATAGTATTTATTGCTTGGTTCCCAGCTGCAGCCAGATGAAAAGCAGTAGGAAAGGAGAAATAAGACATCCATATTTATCAAATGCACAAGGCTCATGTTTACTTAATTCATTTCCAAAGAGTTGTTTACACCAGAGAACAAAAAGAGAGCTTTGTTTTTATTTCAGAGGCTCATTTCAGTGAAGATGATATGGATGATGGTACCGATAGTTTGCAATTGTGTTAACTGAAAAACTACTACTTATGAGTTTATTGATGACTTTTGACCATCATTACTTTATTTTTACTTTGATATGCTTTTTGACTTAAATTTTATCACAACTTCTAGATAATGTTTTGGTATCTGAGGTTAAATGAAGAACTGGTCTTTTAGCATACAATAATACACCTACACATATACATAGAAATATATGGATATGTACATACATGTATACATATAAATTAGATTTATACATACATGTAATATACAATGGTAGATTGCATTTGTGAGTATGTATTCAGAGATACCATATAATAAAGTAGTTTTCAGTCTATATTTCATTATAATTAAAAATTGTACCTCTCTCACAAATACTTTTCAATAAATTTGTGATTATCTTTGGTAAATAGACACATTGATTTGTATGGATTTAATATACTATAGAAATGTTCATCCAGTCATACATATGATTGTAGAAAGATGTGTGTGTATGTGTGTGTTTTTTTTTTTTTTTATAGCTCAGAGAAAGACTTTAAATCATTTACTTTCCTTGAATGCATGCATAATATGGGTAGCAAAGCAAAGAAATTTTGCATAGGAAATAGTAAAGAGAAGTCAATGTAGGAATAAAATTGAATTTCAGTGTTCTCCATCTCATCTCCCTCCTGAGTAATTTACATTGCACTTACTCTTTCTCTCACAAATTTGAAATGTGACCACATTTTTTTCCTTATATTATGTGATGGGCAGATGTCTTTTTAAAATAATACTGCAAGCTGCTTTTTGAAAGCCTAGACAAAGTTCTACTTTTAACGAATTTCTCAAATACCTGGCACAGTTTTAGGCATATAAAAATGTTCAATAAATACTTGTTGAGTTCAAAATTATATAACACCCAGGAGATTGTTTGGATCTGGCTTTAGGCATAAGTAAAAGAGTTAAAGAGATGACAGAGGTCAGTTAAAATAAAAACAGTGGGATGTGTCTATTTGGCTTATTCTTAATAATCAAAATTCTATGATTTTCTTTTATGTTTTTGAGAGATATATTTATTTTAAATAATATTTAATGTTTTATTATATATAGCTTATGTTTGTTGATCAAAAATGAATATCAAAGTTTTATATTATATTATGCAGTAAGCTACATATAAAATGCTGTAGGGAAAAAAAGAAAACTGAATTGTTTCTGCCCTCAATGAACCTATTTTAAAACTTGATCCGGTTGACTCTTTTTTTTTTTGTTTTTAATTTTTATTTATTTATTTTTTTTGTCATACATTGATATGAATCAGCCATAGATTTACACGTATTCCCCATCCCGATCCCCCCTCCCACCTCCCTCTCCACCCGATTCCTCTGGGTCTTCCCAGTGCACCAGGCCCGAGCATTTGTCTCATGCATCCCACCTGGGCTGGTGATCTGTTTCACCATAAATAGTATACATGCTGTTCTTTTGAAATATCCCACCCTCACATTCTCCCACAGAGTTCAAAATAAAGTCATTCCCATGAAATTCTAACCAGGCTATAGGTTTTTATTAGGTACCAGAATACACTGTTAAGCATCTGGTTACTTTGAGATTATGGCTTAACTGGGCAGAACAAGTATTTTATTCTATCCAATCCACTGATTTTCTACAAAAGAATTATTTCATCATTCTGGTCACTGTGCATCCTAAGAGAGGTTTTGCATTCAAGTGTTGGTACTTCCTCATTAATATGGAGTCATTGGAGACTGAAATTGCAGGTGGAGAGGTGTCCATATGTCGTTAAATGTTGACAGATAGTCTCCCAGTAATGGGAGAGTGGAGTGAAGACAGTGTGCTGCCGAGTGAACTGGAAATGCAGATGCTGAATCATTAATGGTTTAAAATGTAAAGCATCTGATCTGTATAATTTTAGGAAATATATGCTTTACAGATATCAGACTCTCATATTCTTTGAAGACATTTCAGGTAAACTCCATATCTAACGCAAAACTGCTTAAGGTGTTGGGTTTTTTGGGGGAGAAATAGGGGTTGTCTTAACATTAGAAGCATTCTAAACAAGTACTAGTGATAAATGCCTAAATGCATTAGCTAAATGTGTTCCCCTCCTCTCAGACCCTATACGTGTAAAAGAGATCTAGAATGCTTTAGCATAGATTGTGTGGCCTAACTGTAAGCAGCTTAGTGTATATTTAGTAACAGAGGGTCGAACACAGCATCTCCGTTAGTATTAAGGCCTGGTTTCTAATTATTCTGAGCTATTGAGGGAAGTTTGCAATGGACTATTTTATGGCAACACTATCTCTTTCTGCCACCACGGATGAATACCAGAGACATTAGATATATTTCAAGTAAGTCCCAAGACTTAATGCCTGTTGTCATTGTTCCTACTATAGTTGTTTGTATGCAGACCTTACAGCTTAGATTTTAATATACTCCATACTCCATAATATAATTCATTTATCCTAACTCCATTCCATAAAGCCTAACACAGTGCCATGGAAAGAATGTTGACACTGGAATCAAGATATGTGTATTTGAACTCTAGATTTATCAATTTCTGATTGTATAAACTTGAGAGACTCATTTAATATTTCCTGTGCAGTTTTGTTATTTTAAATCTAAGATAATAATATGTGTTTCACA
The DNA here is from genome assembly GCF_019320065.1 of Cervus canadensis. Classification (NCBI taxonomy): domain Eukaryota; kingdom Metazoa; phylum Chordata; class Mammalia; order Artiodactyla; family Cervidae; genus Cervus; species Cervus canadensis. The sequence goes on along the minus strand of NC_057411.1, from coordinate 19,842,714 downwards.
AACATTAAAAAAAAAAAAACACAAAGAGAGTCTGTAGAGAAGAGTATCAGCATCATAACTATAATATGCAGCACAAATTAAGGATACAAGGATGATTATTGCCACATAGAGGACAATAACCACCTGATAAATTACAGGTGGCTCTCAGGGGTCAGCAGAGTTCTGCAGATTATATGTCTCCACTGACTTAACCATTTTCAATATTGAGGCTAAAATATGTAATGTCACTGCAACTTGATTATAGTGTTATATGGACCCTACTTATTTTGACACCCTGGTAAATGGCATTTCTGTTTAAACGGGTGAGGCGGGGGGAGAGGCTGTCAGAGAACAAAGCCAGTTCCATGCCTACAGTAACTCCTGACAATGAATTAATGGTATATCTATGGTACTAGCACACAGTCTATTTAAATCGGATAGATGGCTGCTTTTCCTGAAACCCATCTGCAGCAGTCTATAAAGGAATGTAATTCAGCTGAATAACATAAATCTCCCTCTGCCGAGATCCTTTGTTCAAGTCAGTTGGTTTTTCTGCTTGAGGCTGGCTGTTAGACAACTCAATCTATCACTCATGTTTATTCATATTTTAATGCTATCTCTATGCTTACTTTAAAACCTCAGAGTGAAAATGGGACTTTGGTGCCATATATCTCTATAGTAAAACAATTTATTTGCCTAGGTCATATCTACCATGTTATGCAATGTAGAGAGACTTCTAGAAAAAAATTGCAAGGATTGTAGAGTTGTCAATGGCAGCACCACTCAATTAATGGTAAACACACTTTTGGTTTCTTTGTATGTTTTTAAATGAATACACAAGGTCCTAGCAAAAAAACTTCCTACTTCCACCACATAAACAAATCCAATGGTACACTTCTTCTAGAATGAATTTCTTATAACTATGTGGAGGAAGAAACTGCATAGAAACTTACTCTATATTAAAAATCTACTTACTTCTTTCTTGGTTTATGACTTTCCATATTCTGAGTATCCATCCATGAAACAGGATAGCTGAGGGAGATTGCATAAGGGTATCATGATGTGGCAGAATAACTCAATTTCCAATCTCAGATAAGCTGCTCACTAGCTGTGGGCATCTTTTAAGCAACCCAATATTCCTGTTTCTAACTTTCTTCATCAATAAGCTAATGGGTACTGAAGATTAAATGAAATGAAGCATGTTAATCATCTGGTGCATAGTAGGTTAATAAAATTTATTTTTATAGAGTTAACCTTTGGATATCATTATGAAGGAAAACATTTGAAATGCTTTTGGATATCAGGGAGAAGGCAATTGTTTTAGAAGCAAATAATACTACAGATGATTAACAGACATGGAGGAGGTAATTCTGTAAAGTAGCATTTGATCTATTTATTTTACATAGTATGAAAATCTTATTGTTGAAGTCTAATATGTAAGCTTGCACCTTTTGATAAGCTAAGAAGACAGCTTTATTTAACATTAGAATTATCTAAATGTGCTCTTTTTCTAACTTGAATTCACTAGATTATTTCCAGACTTCCTTAATATGGTACCCTATGTCTTGTAACCATGGTGGCTTATCAGCTGAGGGGTCTCTGTTGATATTCATAGATAAACTGGTTGAGTCATAAATCAAGAAGATTTTTCTTCACATTTACAATTTCTTTACAACTTTTATGCATGTCTGAAATATAAAAAATATGCTTCTGTTATCTTTTGTTTCCTAAAATGAGAGTTTATTGGCTCAACTGGGAAGACTGATACAAGCCAGAAAGCAATACACATGTAATGAATATGCTACATTTAGCCAACAAAAAACAAAAAGAATATGTGATTGACAACTACCAAACTGAAAAGCTAGAGACGTCGGAAAAAATATGTAGCACTGAAATGGGACTATTTAAAGAAGGCCCTTAGGGATCACTAAGTGATTTGTAGTCAACTTAAATCTCTTGCCAAGGAGGTTATGTGATTCATCTACCAGTTTACTGCTAATTATTCTTAATTCAGTCCGTCCCTCAACTCCAATCATGTCTAAACCACAGAGAGTAGAAATAATTTCCATTAGTCCTGCACTCAGAAGCATCATCTGTGGACTATTTTACTTCCATCTTTTCAAATTCTCAAGTTTTCTGGATTGTTTATATTTACCTGGCCTAGTGAAGAGAAGTAAATTGAAACTGTTGGGAAAGATTTATCAGAAAGCACTCCAGGGATATAGACTAGTTGACCAGGATCTTAATACAAGAAGCAAGGAATAACAGAACTGTCCTTTAATTGTGTAGGACAACATGATGAATTATGATGACAAAGTCCACATAGAATGTTTTTTCTTCTTCTCTAACCCCTGTCCTCTGGAATATGCTATTTTAGATGAGCTTGCAGCACCTGCCATGTATCATATTAATGCCTTTGCATTTCCAATGATTGTGTTGGCCAGACATCAGTTTCAAAACCAATTTTGTATTCATCACTCATCTCAATAGGAAACAATAGAGTACATCACTTCAGTTTTAGTAACTGAAAGATTCAGGAGTAACAGGAATTGATTGGCATCACTCTCTCTCTCTCTTTTTTTCCTTTTAACATTGAATGATGTGAGGAAAAAAAGTTGGTATAGAAAAAGGAAACAAATCAAGAGTTGTTCTTTGTTCAGTGACCTGTTAGTGGTTTGTATGCTACACAAAGTCAAGATTCATAGTTGCTAAAATAATTAAATTGTAAGTGACAATTTCATCAATGAAAGGCAATTTACTTCATAATATTTCTACATGTGAAAGCATATGACATGGGAAAATGAACTGGGTAGGGTTACAACAAATAAAAACTAGGCAAACTGAAAATCTGATTTTTCCAGGACTCCCAAGTTCTCAAAGAAAAATGATGCAATAAATATCTGAAGAGGCAGACATGTCCCTGAGATTTGCTTAGAAGGAGCAGAAGCCAGTAGAAGCTACAATAGGACCATGTCACTAGTAATTTGAGTGAATCACCGCTTGAGACTGAGCATGAATAGCAGTCAGAGTAAGAAACTACTATGGGTTGAAATCTTAGGGGTCTCCATAGCTTCATGGACTTTCTCTTCAGGAACCTTACCAGATTCTTAGAATGAGGATCTAAGAAAAATGACCTCAAAGACCTAGCTGAGGGGGAGATGAGGGTGGAGAAAGAGTAGCCAATGTGTAACCCTTCTGGATTCTTCTCCATAACACAGGCTTACTCTCCAGAGAGAAAGCCTTCCCACGGGGCAATGCTGGAACATTTCCCTGTCTGAATTCCTCTAGTCTTGTCACACCGAAGGGAAGGGAAGGGGAGGGGAAACAAAAACCTGGTCACCAGAAGGTAGGGATTCAATGTAACAGACTGGGAACAACTACCTAGGTAAGGGAATAAATAATAACATTCTAAAAAAGAAACTCTGTGATGAGTTAGAGGGGTGGGATAAAGGTGTGGGAAGTGGGAGGGAGGCTCAAGAGGGAGCCTCATGACTGATTCATGTTGTTGTGCAGCAGAAATCAATACAATATTTTAAAGCAATCATCTTCCAGTTAAAAATTATTTTTTTTTAAAAAGGAAAAAACTATACTCGTCGAGAAGGGACAGAAACACCTGTAAGACACAGGCCTATGAAAAGACTAAAACTTAATGGGAAGTATGAATGCTTTTCCTCCTCCATATCTTACCACCACACCAGTAAGTCTTTATCTTATAACGTGGATCACAGCTAGACCTTGTCAAGATATGGACTCTCTGACTTACTTGTTACTTGTTAGTCGCTCAGTTGTGTCCAACTCTTCGCAATCCCATAGACTGTAGCCCACCAGGTTCCTATGCCCATGGAATCCTCCAGGCAAGAATATAAAGGGTTGCCTTTCTCTTCCCCAGGGGACTTCCCAACCCAGGGATTGAACCCTGTTTTCCCACACTGCAGGCAGATTCTTTACCATTGAGCCACCAGGGGCTCTGAGGAATAATGCAAAAGGTAGTCCCAAAGCCAAGAGGAGAGATAAAAACAAGCACATTTGAAGAATTTGAAACCTCTGGTACCTCCAATTAACACTGAACACAGTCCAACTCAAAATTCTTTTACTAAAGTCCTATTTACCTCAATATATTTTATATTCTACAGCATGTACTGCTTTCAACAAAATGATGGAACAAATGTAAAAAGCAAGAAAAAAAAGCACAGTCTGAATAGACAAGAGCAATAAGAAATCAAACTCAGATGTGACACAAATGTTGAAATTATCAGACAAGTAAAATAACTGTGACTACTATGATAAAGGTTCTAGTGCAAAAAATACAAAACATGCAAAGCCAAAAGCCAAGGTCAGCAGATACGAGGAAGGCATAAAAAAAAGAATCAGCAGGAAAATCTAGAAATGAAAGCCACATTAACAAAAATAAAACATGTTTTCAATGGCTCATTTGTAGACTCAACATAGCCAAGGAAAAAATCAGAGAACTTGAAAATAGATCAGTAGAAACTTCCTAAACTAAAATGTAAAGAGAAAAATTAAAAAAGAACATCTGAAAACTGGGGAACACCAAAATGTGTAGCATATTTATAACTGGAATACCAGAGGAGAAGAGACAATGGGGCAAAATAAATATTTGAAGAAATATTCTGAGAACATTCTAGAAGTAATAACAGGCTTAAGACATTCAGGGACACCAAAAAAAGATAAAATACCATGAAAACAGAACTAACAGATTTAAAAAAATATCACACAGCTAGGCATATCATATTCAAGCTATATAAGACCAAAGACAAAGAGAATAACAAGAAGAAAACCAAAGGAAATAAAACACCTTCCCTACAGAGGAACAGGGTAAAATTTCTGACTTTTGTCCTAAACTTTCAAAGCAGGAAGAGTCCAGTAAATGGGATAGAGGAAGAGCCAATGCCAACAAAAATAAACCAATGCCTTATTTAAAGAAGTCACCTGTTGATGTCTGTGGGTTCATTTAACTTCTAAAAGATTGATATAACACTGTAAGGCAATCTCATATAAAACTAAACATTTAGAACTGTCAAGAAAATATTGATTTGCTTTTTTGTGACTTGAAATAAAATGTATATTTGCCTAGCATATTGTAAGATTTTTTTTCTCATATTTTACTTCATTAACCTGGAGAACACATATTAGGAAACATAAGATTACCTTTGTCATTCTATCCTTTTGTTTGATGATGAGTATGAAGCTGTCAGGATTTGAGATGATGTAAAGGAATGAATACATTTTCTTTAATGTGCATGCATGCTAAGTCACTTCAGTTATGTTTGATTCTTTGCAACGCTATGGACTGTAGCCCACCAGCCTCCTCTGTCCAATGGATTCTTCAGGCAAGAATACTGGAGTGGATTGCCATACCCTACTCCAGGCGATCTTCCTGACCCATGGATCAAATCTGCAGCTCCCGTGGCTCCTGCATTACAGGCAGATTCTTTACAGCTGAACCACGAGGGAAGCCCAAAACCATACTGGAGATGTTAAATTTGATAATAGTTTTCAATGATATACTTTTTATTTTCTTAAGTGAAAAATTAATATAAGAGAAATAATAAAACCAATACCAAAGAAAATCAAGGAATATTAAACTGGATCTTAAAATGTTTTGTTGTGCTATGCTTAGAATACGCTTTTAAGGGGAGAGAACAGAAAAAGTTAGACCAGATGACAATCATTTGACAGAAACCATAGAGTAACTACAGATAAACAAATAACAAGCCACATAATCACAATGCCATTATGGAAGAAATAATATATTCAAGTTAATACTTTCTGAGAAAATGTAATGATAAGGTGGATATCCAGAGAAAATGACTTTGAAAATATCTAGGGATTGCAATTCATTAAAAACAAATCACATCCAGCCACTTGCAGCCCTTCAAAGAATGATAACTCCAACAGTTGCCAATTTCCTAAGTTGCAGAGAAAGCCTTCTTATGAGGAAGGGATAGAACTGATAAGCTCCTTCTGTGCCTCAGCTGGTAAAGAATCCACCTGCAATGCAGAATGACCCAGGTTTGATCCCTGGGTTGGGAAAATCCCCTGGAGAAGGGAATGGCAACCCACTCCAGTATTCTTGGCTGGAGAATCCCGTGGACAGAGGAGCCTAGTGGGCTACAGTCCATGGGGTTGCAAAGAATCGGACATAACTGAGCGACTAACACTTTCACACTTTCACTTTTTGGCCAAAGAACAGACATCTGCCAAGCTTCCCAACACTCTTTTGTGTACAGATCTAATATTTGCAAAGTAATCATTAGAGTTTTCAGCCCACTTGGAAAAAAATGAGTTGGCTCTATATATACATCAATGTCTTTCATGTTCAAATGGTTTTCTTCTGAATATAAAAATTAATATGTGAAATATAAGAGGGAGTCTCTATTTTGTGACCAAATTCAGGATGATTTAGTAAACTAGGAAAAATATATGTCAAGTTAAAAAATATAGTGTAGCCATAGGTAGTAAGGTTATATGGAGCTGAAATTATTAGCTGGATTTTATGTGGTAGGAAAGAAAGCACTCTTGGAATATGTATTCTAAAAGGCAACAGAAAAATATAATAATAATATTGGAAAAGGTTCAAAGAAATTTATAGAGAGAGTAGAAATACACTATAATTTTAGCTTTTGTGTAACTAAAGGGGCAGTGAGAACATATCACAAATCTCCCATCCAAAAGAACAGATTTTTTAATTTAAAAAGCTGCTCTCATGGTTTTTATGAACACACATAATTAATATTTGCCTGATGCTAGATAGTTCATAAAGCATCTTTCTATAGTCTATCTCATTTAATCCTTATGGTCATTCTAAAAGGCAGAAATAAAAGATATTCATGGCTCAGAGATGTTGCTTAACCTCCTCAAGGTGACAGATCAGATGAAGGATGGGATTCAAATTTGAACTCAAGTTTTTTTTTTTTTAATTAATTAATTAATTTTAATTGGAGGCTAATTACTTTGCAATATTGGTGGTGGTTTTTGCCATACATTGACATGAATCAGCCATGGGTGTACATGTGTCCCTCATCCTGAACCCCGCCTCCCACCTCTCTCCCCATCCCATCCCTCAGGATCATCCCATTGCCCCAGCCCTGAGTGTCCTATCTCATGCATCAAACCTGGACTGGTGATCTATTTCACATATGGTAATATACATGTTTCAATGCTCTTCTCTCAAATCATCCCACCCTCGCCTTCTCCCACAGAGTCCAAAAGTCTGTTCTTTACATCTGTGTCTCTTTTGCTGTCTCACATATAGGGTCAAGTTTTTTGCTTGATACCAATTCTTCATCTTTTGGGTTTCCCTGGTAGCTCAGACGATAAAGAATCTGCCTGCAATGCAAAAGTGCTAGTAAAAACTACTAGTCAGCTTTTCATGTTGAAACAACTACATTCAGATGTTTCCCAAGAACAGATAGATACTTGGTCTGTATTTGCATAATCATATGATATACTACTATACATGTCTTTTTTTTTTTTCATAACAAAAAGGAATCTATTGCCAAGGTAATTTCAATATTAAAACATCTTAAGAAGCAAACATTAGTCACAGCTTTATATAATAGTTGTATTTCTTTAACCAGTTTGAGAAATCTTATCATGCATTCTTAATGTAAACAATGGATTTTAATTAGTATATGCTGAAAGAAACTGAGACAATTTTTTTCTTTTCTTTTTTAAAATCATCAATAGACCATGAGTGATGTATACTGCCAAAGGAGTTAGAGAATAAAAAATAGATTGATTCATATCATACCCTATCTGTTACTATTATTAATAATACTGTTATAAACAGTGAAATTAAAAAAAAAAGCCTAACTGCATATATAAGTACAGGATAAAAGATATCATCTCTCTGCTTACGTGGAAATATAAATTAAAAACTATAATTTGTGTTAAATTAGGAATGGAATTATTTGAAGATTAATCTTTTCTCTTTGCCTCATAAAATTTTAGTTTTTAAAAAGCAACTCAGCAACTTGTTTGGTCATTATTAGTAAATTGTGATAGGCAATATATTTCTTTATTCTTTCCACATTTTAGAAGGTACTTAATTTTGCTATTTTACATTTTAATTTTAGTAGAATATTATTAACCATAAGCCTGTGATGTATTTTATCATTAGTTCATGACTTTTATTCTCTCCAAACACCGAAGGTATAATCATTTCTAGCTCTGCTCACATAAGCACATGTCTTTATGATTATTGCAGATGAGAGTGCATGTTAAGAATATTTCAGACCATGTGTCTGTGTATAATTCAGTATCAAATTCATAAATATATGTTTGTGTGTATATATATGAAATTAGTCAAATCTCATTGTGATAGTTATATTCTATAAAGTTGCTTCAAACCTGAAATCACCAAGTACTCAACTGTTGCTCCTGGAGAAAATGTGTGTGTATATATTTGTGTGATTATCTCACAAAGTTTAAAATCTTAAATTCTAAAGTAACTTATCCTGGTAAAGTCTATTTTCTTTATTTTAAAAAGAAATATTGAAGTTCCAAAGTAAGTTGCCATATTACCTGAGACTGCTCCACTACCCGGAGAAGGCAATGGCAGCCCACTCCAGTACTCGTGCCTGGAGAATCCCATGGACGGAGGAGCCTGATGGGCTGCGGTCCACGGGGTCGCGAAGAGTCGGACACGACTGAGCGACTTCACTTTCACTTTTAACTTTCCTGCATTGGAGAAGGCAGTGGCAACCCACTCCAGTGTTCTTGCCTGGAGAATCCCATGGACGGAGGAGCCTGGTGGGCTGCGGTCTATGGGGTCGCACAGAGCCGGACACGACTGAAGCGATTTAGCAGCAGCAGCAGCTCTACTAACAGGCGCCAGAGCTGGGATTCAAATCACTGGCCCCAGAGCCAGAACCTCTTGCACTCCACACACTGTCCCTACCATCTGTTTCCTGTAGTCATCTCAGTATGAGAACTGAATCAAGGCAGAGGTCATCTTGTTGGACCTGAGCTGGGAACATTGCATGAGGTGGCTCAAATCTTTTGGCCTGAACGGGTTCAGTAATAACTGAAAATGCTGTCAACGTTGATTCTGTTTTATAATAAATTTTAGTAAGTTGGCAAATTCATGAAACCAGAATCCACAAATAGTGAAGATTGACTATATATATGCAAATTTGATTTATTTAAATTATCAGTACAGTCACGTGGACGTTTTTATGGAGACCCAATCTCAGTTGCTCCAGCTCTATATGGTCATTTTATAATGAATGTTCATGTTGTTTTATGAAGCATGAAGAATCTATTTGATTGCATCACCCCTGCTTCCATAGTCTTGATTTCAGCTCTTCTTAATTACACTGTTAAAAGAACATTCACTTGTTAAATCTAGCATCCCAGAATAATATACAAAGCACATTGAGTGAATCAGAATCTTAGTTATTTCTTCACCCTCTCATTAATTTGTAATGTGGCATTTGATAGTTCTTATTAAGTTATGCCATTACTTATATAAATTACCAGAATAAAAATAATTGCAAAGTACTTAGAAACATATTAAATGTAAGTTCTTGCTTCATACGATAATTTTATTTCATAGCAAAAAAATAGATCTGCTTTAAATATAATTAAATATCAGGAAAATATACTAAAGATTTGCTTTAGATTTCCTGTCACATGCCTTTTCTCAGGAATTTCAAAGTAAGAGGTGGATTTTCACTTTCTGTACATAATATAAAAACGTATAGTAATATGAGAAAATAGGCATGAATATGCACATATTTTATATGACCAATAATCCATTATTATTTCCATATGGGGGCTTACAATGTGGAATGACTAATGTATTTTCTAAAAAATTTGCTATGACATTGCCATATTTCATGGAGAAATAAAAATGAAAGTTCTGATATTTTTAATAGAACATTTCAACTATGTTCAAAAATTAATTTGTAATATATCATTATTTCCAAAGCTGATTGTTGTTTTGGGTTATTGAGGCCTGAAGTAAGATTAGATTAATCCTTTTTAAGGTATCCTCCTTTTCTTTTGCCTTATATATTGTTTTTTGTAGGTCTTTTAATTAAACTTTAAAGATTACCAGTATTGCAGAACAAAGGGCTAAACTAAGCATAAAATGAATGAAGTGGTACAAAAATGCTATTTTGTCAGCTATTTTAGATTTATCTAAAAAAATTATCATGATATCCTAAGTAGTATACATATAGTTAACATTATAAAACATATATAAACAATAAATTTCAATGAACTAATGACTTATACTGGTATTCTAATTTTAGTAGGTGTGACAGAGATTTCCTACTCTCCCTATAAAATGATTAAAATAATGCATAAAGTACAAAATGCACTGATAAGTTAACAGGAAAATAATGTCTACTTAGAAGTCAAATCCAAGTGAAAACAGAAACTCTTTAGGGACCATTAGGTGATTATGGGGCTCTCCTAATAGCTCAGTTGGTAAAGAATCCACCTGCAATGCAGGAGACCCTGGTTTGATTCCTGGATTGGGAAGGTTTGATTTCCTTCTGCTGGAGAAGGGATAGGCTACTCACTCCAGTATTCTTGGGCTTCCCTTGTGGCTCAGCTGGTAAAGAATCTGCCTGCAATGCAGGAGACCTAGGTTTGATCCCTGGGTTGGGAAGATCCCCTGGAGAACAGAAAGGCTGCCCACTCCAGTATTCTGGCCTGGAGAATTCCACAGGCTGTATAGTCCATGGGGTCACAAACAGTAGGAACCGACTGAGCAACTTCACTTTCACTTTCATGTGGCTATAGGTTGAAATGAGGAGAGGTACAGTTAGTACAGAGTTGGGTGATTTGGGGCACTGAGCCATCTCATAATGTAGCTTGCTTACCTTTTCTTCTTCTTCTTGCTCCTTGACATACCTCTTCCATCGTACAGTGGATTGCTGCTGAGTCCACCCGAGTTCATGATTTGATGATGGATCTCACATAACCTACCTCATGGTGGATCACTCTAGGTGCATAGTTGCTTGACCAGATATTTTATTTTTACCAGGTCAAGGAGCATGCAGGAGGTGTCATTTGAGTCCATATAGTTCTCCACTGCAGAAAGCATGGCCTTGTTCTAGAACCTGAGGTCTACATGGTGATTCTTTTGTCAAGCCTTAGTATAAACTCCACTGGGTGTCTTTTGTAATCATAGATACTTCTAGAATCTTAGCTCCTACTGTGTTGGTTGACCTTACTAAAAGAGTGGTTTTCACTATAGTCTAGACATGCTGAAAAGTCCTTTCCTATTCTGGTTCCACTCATACCTGCTGCTTTCCATGCCGCTAGGTACATGGATCACAGTAATAGTCTCATGTGTGAAATACACTGCCTTCAAACCCACCCCCCCCCCCACCGCCAAATATAACGAGGCCATTTCCTCTTTAATGTGTGCGTGTGTGTGTGTGTGTGTTAGTCACTCAGTCATGTCTGACTCTTTGCCACCCCATGGACTGTCACTCTCCAGGCTCCTCTGTCCATGGAATCTTCTAGGCAAGAATACTGGAATGGTTTGCCATTCCCTTCACCAGGGAATCTTCCCAACCCGGGGATCAAACCCAGGTCTGCTATGTTGCAGGCAGATTTTTACCATCTGAGTACCGGGGAAGCCCTTCCTTTTTAATAGTAGAAAGTATAAGATGTGTCTTTTGGGGGCTTCCCCGGTGGCTCAGCAGTCAAGAATCTGCCTGCAATGCAGGAGCCGCAGGAGATGTGAGTTCAATTGCTGAGTCAAGAAGATTCCCTGGAGTAGGAAATGACAACCCACTCCAGTATTCTTGCCTGGAGAATCCATGGACAGGGGAGCCTGGTGGGATACAGTTCATAGGGTCACAAAAAGCTGGACATGGCTGAAGCGACTTAGCATGCAAGCACACGTGATGTGTCTTGTACTTTGTCGGGTATGTCCCAGCATGCTTCTTCCGACAGGACTCCTAAAAACTTTGATATGGTAGAACCTAAATCTTCTTTGGCTTTATGTCTTATCCTCTAGAGAACATATGTTTTAGTATGATCTCCATATCTTATTCATCTAGTCTGATCACAATGGATCAACATAGTGGACCAGAGTAGTAATCTGTGAAATAACCAACGGTGTAAGTCTGTAGGAGTACATTAAACAGAGGTGGAAGAGTTAAAATTGCCTGGGCCATTAACTACATGTATTTGTCCCTTGCGAATATGAACATTTTCTTATCCAACTTCTTTAGAGTAATGGAGAACAACGCCTTTACCAGTTCATTAGCCACATTCCAAACCCAAGGTTTGGTCTGCTATGGTGTTGAGTACAGCTGCTATATGTAGGTAGAATTTGTGATTTTCCCCTAGGAGCCATATGATATTTGTGAAGGCCAAACTGGAGGATTAAACAGAGATAAAATGGTATGAAAAAAATTGTCATGCTTTAGGTCTTTATGGGTGGCATTATTAGTTTGCCACCTCCTCTTAGAAAGTAATATTATTTTAGAATTATTACCTTGGATGAAAATGGCAATTCTGATGCTCATTTGGCATTCTCCCAATAATAACTTCCATACCACAGGCCAAGTAAACAATGTGGTGTTTCTGCCATCTGCCAAGTGTATTCATTTCAGAACCAGGAAATTAACCAATAGGTGCACTATAGATCCAGTGGACCTACAATGAGCTAGATCTGGGTCATGATTCTATTTACTATCTGCATACCTATGCTCCCATTCTAAGAGGGGAGCCATGATGTCTATTTCCTTGGGCTTAGTAAGAATTTGAACTAATTGTCCTCAAACATTTAAATATTCGACTTTCTGCTGGGTAAGTTTACATTAGTGGGAAACTGTTGTAAATTTATCACATACAATTGGCATGATGTTATTGGGTCCTTCCTTTGAGTCTCTTTCAGTCTCTTAGTCAGTGAGTTATGGGTCTATGAATTGGATGAGGTATGAAAGCTGAGCAAGAGATTTTAACTTCATTGGCAAGAGATTTTAACTCCACCTGCTTATCTTTCACCTTTATTTATTTTGGTTGTGTAAACTAAGCCCTTGTTGTCCATCTATCTTTCTTGCCACTATGAAAGTCATGTTCTATTAACCACTTCCATAGTTGTCTGTAAATAAGTGCCCCCGACTGCTAATCCATTCTTCATACCCATTAAAACATTTGTACCTGCTTTGTTTCTGATGATTAAGTGCACATGTCAACTTTATTAAAGGATTCTTTTCTCTTCCTTGTTATTTGTGAACCCAGTTCCTGAACATTACCTCCTTCAGCCTGGCCCATAGCAGGCAGCTCCCACGGAGATTCTTGATGATGCTGGTGTCCTCCTCACCAAGGCAGTCCTTAATGCTTTAGTAAATGAGAGCCCTTCCATGGAATATATTCAGCATTGAAATATATCTTGATATCCAGTAAAATTAGTCCTGTCATATTTATCAGTTTTTTACTATTTTCTTTCCTGTTATTTATCTATTAATTTTCATATTAATTTTATACTAGAGTTTTCAATTTCCACTCAAAAACTATTGGGATTTAGGTTGACATTGCATGCTATGATAGGCAGTAACAGTCTTAATTCCTGATTCTCTGATGGCCCCCAAGATAACCACTTCCTAGTGTACATGTCTTGTATAATTTCTTCCCCTTGAGTGTGGGTTCAGTTCATTTCAGTCACTCAGTCGTGTCTGACTCTTTGTGACCCCATGAATTGCAGCACACCAGGCCTCCCTGTCCATCACCAACTCCCGGAGTCTACCCAAACCCATGTCCATTGAGTCAGTGTTGCCATCCAACCATCTCATCCTCTGTCATCCCCTTCTCCTCCTGCCCCCAATCCCTCCCAGCATCAGGGTCTTTTCCAATGAGTCAACTCTTTGCATGAGGTGGCCAAAGTATTGGAGTTTCAGCTTCAACATCAGTCCTTCCAATTAATACCCAGGACTGATATCCTTTAGGATGGACTGGTTGGATCTCCTTGCAGTCCAAGGGACTCTCAAGAGTCTTCTCCAACAGAACCTGTTAATATGATGCAACATTATTCCCTTGATGATGTTATGTTTTATGAGAACTATAATAAGATTGTTACACTTATGGTTGCATTGCATAAGACTCCAAGTGGCAGAATAGAGTGAGGATCACCTGCTGGACTTAAATACTAAGCCAGCATGTTGTGAGAGGGCTATATTGTAGGAACCTGAGTCTTGTCTGTAGGAACTGAGAGCAGCTCTGGTTAACAGCCAGCAGAAAAACAGAGACTTCAGCTGCGGCTGTTCAACCTCAAGGAACTGAAACCCACCAACATGAAGCTCATTTGAGCTTCAAATGAGACTTAAGACCTGACTGACAATTTAATTTCAGCCTTGAGGTTCCTTGAGCAGAGAACTTAGTTGAGCCCTGCTCAAATTTCTGGCCTATCGAAGATGGTAGATAATAAATGGGTGTTATTGTAATCTGTTAATTCTGTCATAATATGTTACTCAGCAATAGAAACTTAAACATTCTTTAACAAATTGATATCAGTATAATATTGAGCCTGCTGATCCTTACACATTTTAATACTTTACTTATGATGTCTTATTTATCTCAAAACTGAATTTATGGCATTCTGAGTAAACATATTAAACATGATATTTTAATTTCAGAACAACAGTTTGTGGTAGCAAAAAAGAAAACAAAAACAAAAAAAAAGGTAAATCACCCAAATTCACAAATAAAATTCATCAATATTAGAAAAAATACATTACTTGTGCTAGACCTTATACTGGAATAAAATGTAGCTGATACAAAGACAATTACACTAATTTTATCAACATATAAATAAAGGTAGATCTCTGGAGCTAAAGTTGAGTCAAAAAGCAGTTGTGGCAGGGCAGATAAAGTACAACTTCATTATTTAAAGTTTGAAACCACACAGAACTCAATAGTACAATTTTAGAGATATAAAGATTAGTAAATCAAGGACAAAAAATGAATATAGTAAATACAAAATTCAGGAGAGTAATTATAGCTAAATACAGAAAGCTACATAGAGACCCAAGAGTGCTTTTTAAACTGAGAAGTAATTTGGTTGATTTTCATGTATTATTATTTTATACCATTAATATACCATATAAATATGTGTGTATACTCAATATTTGATGAGAATAAAATAAAAAAAAGAGTGCTAGCAATCCCTAGGCTAATTGTTCATGCTTTATTAACAGTGTCATAATAATATGTTATTTATGCAGGACATAGTCAAAGATTTATCTTCTCAGTAATGTGTGAAATGAGAACTGTGACATTAGAGACATAGACTAATGTATTGCCATTTCTCCTCTCATTTAGAATTGAGACTATATCAGAAGATAAATTAGTTCTGTGGTCTCTTAGACTTGTGCTAGGTAACATGAGTTTCTTCTACCAACACACTGTCAGTCACCATCCCGAGTTTAGATTCATGATGATGCTGTTTCCTCTGTAATAATAGCCCAGAGAAAGACAACAGAAATCTTAATGCTTAGCTTTAGCCGTATCTAATGGAAGAAAATTGCTGCTTTAACTTCTTACTAACTGAGATTGACTGGCAATTACTCACCTCTTTCCTATCAGTGTGTATACAGAGATTAATGTGAAACTAAATATTCTAAAGTATCAGTTTCTCACCTTTTCTTTTTACTTCTAAAAAATCATTAAAATAAAATGTGGTTACTGCCAGAATTTTGGAAAACATATAATACAGGGAAACTAAAGAAAAAGCTAGAATAACAATAACAGCATTTTGAATGCAATTCCTTTAGTTTTCTCCATCTAAAAATACTGTCATAAAGGAAATTTTGTTCCACCATGTTTTTTTTTTCCTCCACTTAGAATTCTCTCATGTCATAGTTATTCAAATACATGATTATAAATCATTGCATATTTCCTATATCAATGATTGGTAATTTGCTTAATTTCTATCCTATTAATAGACATAGAATTTGAGTTCAATGTTTTGCTATTATTTAAATGCTGCAAGTGAATCTTTCCTTGAAAACTGTCTTTGACAGTGTATTGATTGTCTTCTACATAAGAGTAAAATATTAGTTTAGATGTATTTCTAACTCTTACATCTACCCTTATCATGAAAGGAAATTCCAGTTCTATTCCTTCAATTTATTGTTTTATTTCTCTTGACCTGTTTTACACTCTGTCAAGTTCCTGGTTTGCCACATTCATTCTGTCTTATTTTTTGGTGTAGAATTGAGGAGCCATGGAGAAAATGTGTAGGGATACCAGAGAGTTGGACTAATCTAGTGGGAAAGGTTTTTGTTTTCACTATTTTTTAATGTCATCTTGAAAGAGGGCAGCTTCACCAAGTGAGAGAGTAGATAGGAAAAAAAGGGGGAATTTTTAAGAATGGTTATTCTTATCTAAGATAAATAGCTCCACAGAAGTGTTATAAAAACAGAATAAATTGTTTTGCTTTAAATTTTATATGATGATTTGGTGCCTTTTTTGACTGTGACATTATATTAAACTGGAATACAAAGGTCATTGTTTCATTAATTATATACATCCATAAGGAAAGATCAAAGTGCCAACATACCTTGGACCATGGAGAAAGTAAGGGAGCTCCAGAAAACAGCTACTTCTGCTTCATTGACTCCACAAAGCCTTTAACTGTGTGTATCACAACAAACTATGGAAAATTTGTAAAGGCGTGGGAGGGTGAGACCACCTTACATGTCAAGGAGCAACAATTAGAATTGGGCATGAAACAACTGGTTAAAAATTGGGAAGGGAGTAGTATATTACCACTCTCCTTATTTAACTTCTATGCAGAGTACATCATGTGAAACAAAAGGATGGATGAAACACAAGCTAGAATCAAGGTTGCTGGGAGAAACAACACCAACATCAGATAAGCAGATGATATCACTCTAATGACAGAAAGTGAAGAACTAAAGAGCCCCTTGATGGAAGTAAGACAGACGAGTGAAAAAGTTGGCTTGAAACTCAACATTCAAAAATCTAAGATCATGGAATCCAGTCCCATCACTTCATGGCAAATAGAAGGGGGGAAAGTGGAAGCAGTGACAGATTTTATTTGCTTGGGCTCCAAAATCACTGCTGTGGGTGACTGCAGCCATGAAATTGAGACACTTGCTCCTTGGAAGGAAAGCTATGACCAATGTAGGCAGTGTATTAAAACACAGAGACATCACTTTGCAGAGAAAGTCACAGCCATGGGTTTTCCAGTAGTCACATACAGATGTGAGAGTCGGATGGTAAATACGGCTGAGCACCGAAGGACTGATGGTTTTGAATTGTAATACTGGAGAAGACTCCTGAGAGTCCCTTGGACTGCAGGGAGATCAAACCAGTCAATCCTAATGGAAATTAACCCTGAATGTTCATTGGAAGGACTGGTCTTGAATCTCTAATCCTTTGGGCATCTGATGCAAAGAGCTGAATTATTGGAAAAGACCCTGAATCTGGTAAAGATTGAAGGTAAGAAAAGAAGGAGGTGGAACAAGATGAGATGTTTTGAGAATATCACTGACACAATGGATATGAATTTGGGCAAACTTGGGGAGAGAGTTGAGGACAGACGGGCCTAGTTGTAGTCTATGGAGTTGCAAAGTCAGAAATGACTTAGCGACTGAACAACAATCATATTCAGTGAATGAAAAATGTTAATGATCAAATCACTTTCAAATTAAATTTAAACTATGAAGGAAACTATGGCAAATACCTCATATCAATACTGAAATTGTACAAAATGAAATAACCAGGTATCATTTTTCCAATTATCAACTTTACAGTTTTGTACAATGAGACTATTCCAGTTTTGTATGAAATAAGTACTATTGCCATTCTTAAATGAAACTACTGAAGAGGATATATTGACCTAATAGAGAAAGCAATTTTGACAGGTCATAAGAGGACAGTGATCTTTCTTTTTTATTGTTGTTCAGTCTCTAAGCTGTGTCTGGAGTTTGCTCACGTACATGTCCATTGAGTTGGTGATGCTCTTTAACCATCTTATCCTCAGTCACCCCTTTCTTCTTTTTCCTTCAATCTTTGTCAGCATCAGGATCTTTTCCAGTGAGTCAGTTCTTCACATCAGGTGGGAAAAATATTGGAGCTTCAGCTTCAGCAACAGTCCTTCCAATGAATATTCAGGGTTGATTTCCTTTAGGATTGACTGGTTTGATATTGCAGTACAAGAGACTCTCAAGAGTTTTCTTAAGCACCATAATTCAAAACCATCATTTCTTGCTGCTCAGTCTTCTTTATGGGCCTTCTCTAACTTCTATACATGGCTACTTGAAAAACCACAGCTTTGACTTTGTCAAAAAAGTGATGTCTCTGCTTTTTAATATGCTGTGTACATTGGTCATAGCTTTCCTTCCAAGAAGCAAGTGTCTTTTAATTTCATGGCTCCTCTTACAGTCAGCAGTGATTTTGTAGCCCAGGAAAATAAAATCTGTCACTGCTTCCACTTTTCCCCCTTCTATTTGTATTGAAGTTATGAGAGTGGATGCTATGATCTTAGTTTTTTTAATGTTGTTTCAAACCAACTTTTTCACTCTCCTTTTTCACCCTCATCAAGAGGCTTTTTAGTTCATCTTCATTTCCTGCCTTTGGAGTGGATTCATCTGCATATCTGAAGTTGTTCATGTTTTGCCTGGCAGTCTTGATTCTAGCTTGTGATTCATCTACCCTTTCATTTCTCATAATGTACTCTGCATAAAAGTTAAATAAGCAAGGTAGCCTATCTACAGCCTTGTACTTTTCCCCCAATTTTGAACCAGTCAATTGTTCTATGTCCAGTTCTAATTGTTGCTTCTTGACCCACATACAGGTTTCTCAGGAAACAGTTAAGGTGGTCTGATATTCCCATCTCTTTAAGAATTTTCCATAGATTGTTGTAATCCACATAGTCAAAGACTTTTGAATAGTCAATGAGGCAGAATTAGCTTTTTATGGAATTCCTTTGCTTTCTCCATGATCCAACAACTGTTGGCAATTTGAACTCTGATTTCTCTGCCTCTTTGAAACTCAGCTTGTACATTTGGAAGTTCTTCATCCACATACTGCTGAAGCCTTGCTTGAAGGATATTGAGCATAACCTTGCTAGCATGTAAAATAAGTACATCGTCCAGTACTTTGAACATTCTTTGTCATTGCCCTTCTTTGGGATTGGAATAAAAACTGACCTTTCCCAGTCCTGTGGCCACTGCTGAGTTTTCCAAATATGCTCACATACTGAGTACAGCACTTTAACATCATCATCTTTTAGGATTTGAAATAGCTCAGCTAGAATGCCATCACCTCTACTAGTCTTTTTCATAGTAATTCTTCCTAAGGCACTTGACTTCACACTCCAGAATGTATGGTTCTTCTGTGTATTCTTGCCACCCCTTCTTAATTTCCGCTTCTGTTATGTTCTTATAGTTTCTGTCCTTTATTGTACCCATCTTTGCATGAAATTTTCCCTTGATATGTCCAATTTTCTTGAAGAAATCACTAGTCTTTCCCATTTAATTGTTTTTTTTTTTTTTCCCCCCTCTATTTCCTCTGCATTGCTCATTTTAAAGGGCCTTCTTACCTCTCCTTGCTATTCTCTGGAACTGTGTATTTGGTTTGATATATCTTTCCCTTTCTCTATTGCCATTTGCTTTTCTTCCTTTTCTTGTAAAGACTCCTCTGACATCCACTTTGCCCTCTTGCATTTGTTTTTCTGTGGGATGGTTTGGTCCCTGCTTCCTATACAATGTTAAGAACTTTGGTCCATTGTTCTTTAGGCACTCTGATGACCAGATATAATCCTTTGAATCTATTCATCACCTCCACTGTATAATCATAAGGGATTTGATTTAGGTCATACCCAAATGGCCTAATGATTTTCCCTACGTTCTTCAATTTAAGTCTAAATTTTGCAATAAGGACGGATGATCTGAGCCACAGTCAGCTCCTGGTCTTGTTTTTGCTGTGTAGAGCTTCTCCACTTTGGCTGCAAAGAACATAAACAATTAGATTTTTCTACTGACCATCTGGTGATTTCCATGTGTAGAACTGTCTCATGGGTTGTTGGAAAAGGGTGTTTGCTATGACCAGTGTGTTCTCTTGACAAAACTCTGTTAGCCTTGTCCTGCTTCATTTTGTACTTCAAGGCCAAACTTGCCTGTTATTCCAGGTATCTCCTGACTTCCTGCTTTTGCATTGCAACCCCCTCTGATGAAATGGACTTTTTTTTTTTTCTTCTTTTTTGGGTGATGGTTCTAGAAGTTGTTGTAGGTCTTCATAGAACCTGTCAATTTCAGCTTCTTTGGACTTAGTGATTAGGTCATAGACTTGGATTACTGTGATATTGAATGGTTTGTCTTGGAAAGGGAACTGAGATAATTCTGCCATTTTTGAGGTTGCATCCAAGTACTGCATTTCAGACTCTTCTGTTGACTATGAAGACTACTCCATTTCTTCTAAAGAATTCTTGCCCATGGTAGTAGATTTAATGGTTGTATGAGTTCAATTCACCCATTCATGTCCATTTTAGTTCACTGATTCCTAAGATGTCAGTGTTCAATCTTGTCATCTCCTGTTCGACATGTCCTATTTACCTTGATTCATAGACCTAACATTCCAGGTTCCTATGCAATATTGTTCTTTACAGCATCAGACTTTACTTTTGCCACCAGATATATCCACAGCTGAGCATCGTTTCTGCATTGGCCCAGACACTTCATTCTTTCTGGAGTTATTAGTAATTGCTCTCTATTCTTCTCCAATAGCATATTGGACACCCTCTGACCTGAGGGCTCATCTTCCAGAGTCATATCTTTTTGTCTTTTCATACTGTCCATGGGGTTCTCCAGGCAAGAATACTGGAATGATTTCATTTCTTCTGCCAGTGGACCACATTTTGTCAGAACTCCTCACTATGACCCATCTATCTTGGGTGGCCCAGCACCACATGGCTCATAGTATAGTGTTTATTTGCTTAGTCATGTCCAACTCTTTGCAACCCCATGGGCTGTAGCCCACCAGGCTCCTTTGTCCAAGTGGATTCTTCAGGCAAGAATACTGGAGTGGGTTGCCGTGCCCTCCTCCAGGGGATCTTCCCCACCCAGGAATTGAACCAGGGTATCCTGCATTACAGGTGGATTCTTTACCTGCTGAGCTACCAGAGAAACCCTGATAGCTCAACTTATGGTGAGCTTGTAGTTTACACCTACAAGGTTTAAGCTTATGGTGCATGGTGTTGGGTTCCTGATCTCTGAAGGAGGAGATTTAGCTTTCAGGTACCAGGCTTGATTACTCAGAGCTTTTGCGTGAGAGAAGTTTCATTACAGTGAAAAAGGACAGAGAAAGCTTCAGACATATACATCAGAAGGGGGACAGAGAGTGCCCCCCTTGCTTAACAAGGATGCTATATACTTTTTCAATTGGTTATTACAGTAAATCAAAAGAATGTATCAAGGTCGTCAAGGTCTTATCAGACCTACTCCCACAATTCACATTTTAAGATAATGGTATTAGAACTAACAATAGAAAGATCTTACTAGACCCACTCCCATAATATACATTTCATTTGGCAAGCTTAGGCAGAAGGGTCTTAAGAAGGAGAAACATGTCCTCCAGCAGGATACATAGTTGTTATATAATCATTGGTACAGAGTTTAAACTAAGTTGTTCTGTTGTGTAATCATCAGCTCTGGGCTTAAGGAAAAAATGGTTTTGTGTGATTAAGATGAAGGAATGTACAAAAAATGTTTGTCCTTTTCTCCTTCTGGAGAGCCCCAGGCCCCTTTCTCCTCCTTGGGAACCCCAGATTTCATATCAACCTATCTAAGAATTGACTCTCTCAATAACTTCATTGCATGATCCAAGTCCCTTCACCACAACAAGTCTGTGATGCATGAAGAGGGGATATGGATATTTTATTTCTTTAATTGTATACCTCTGTGTTTGTTAGTTATATTTATCTATTAATTCTAATATTTGTTGGAATTGTCTCCCTCATCTTTATCATTTGACTTTAACTGTATTTTAGTTTTAAATATAGATATTAGCCCATGGCCCTGGCTGAGTGCTGAAAAGTTGGTCAAATTGACAATTTAGAGGAAGTTGATGTGTTAACATTTGATGTAGTCAAATCAATTAATATTTTCCTTTATGATTTAATCCATTATTACATTCTCAGAAAGTCTTTGCCCATTTTGTATGCTCAGCAAATGCTCACCTACAAGTTTTAATGCTTATATTTATTACATTTGTCTTGTCCAGTTGGACAAGAAGAACTAACCTAACAAGAACTAAAGAGCCTCTTGATGAAAGTAAAGAGTAGAGTGATAAAGTTGGCTTAAAGCTCAACATTTAGAAAATGAGGATCATGGCATCCAGTTCCATCACTTCATGGGAAATAGATGGGGAAACAATGAGAGATTTTATTTTTGGGGGCTCAAAAATCACTGCAGATAGTGACTGCAGCAATGAAATTAAAAGATGCTTGCTCCTTGGAAGAAAAGCTATGACCAACCTAGACAGCATATTAAAAAGCAGAGATATGACTTTGTCAACAAAGGTTCTTTTAGTCAAAGCTATGGTTTTCCCAGTAGTCATGTATGTATGTGAAAGTTGGACTATAAAGAAAGCTGAGTACCAAAGAATTGATGCTTTTGAATTGTGTGGTGTTGGAGAAGACTCTTGAGAGTCCCTTGGACTGCAAGGAGATACAACCAGTCCATCCTGAATGAAATCAATCCTGAATATTCATTGGAAGGACTGATGCTGAAGCTGAAACTCCAATACTTTGACCACCTGATGCGAAGAACTGACTCATTGGGAAAGACCCTGAATCTGGGAAAGATTGAAGTCTGGAGGAGAAAGGGACGACAGAGGATGAGATGGTTGGGTGCCATCACTGATCCAATGGACATGAGTTTGAGTAAGTTCTGGGAGTTGATGATAGACAGAGAAGCCTGACGTGCTGCAGTCCATGGGGTCGCAAAGAGTCGGACATGACTGAGTGACTGACAGAACTATCCAGTTGGAATTTGGTTTGGAATACAGTATGAAAAAAAAAATTACTTTTCCCTTACATGATTATCCATTTATTCCAATGTAATATGTTAAAAATATCAATGTTTTACTCTTATTAGTAAATGATTTTTATTATATATAAAATTTCTAATATATTATACTAATCAATCTATGATTTCTAATGTCCAGAGTAACTTCTATGATAATTCCAAACTCATCTTGTACTTTAATATACAAGACCGCATCTCAGTAATCACCTTTTTATAAAATGTCTCTGCTGTTCTTATTGTCTTCTTTATCTGTAACATTCATAATTATTTTTCCATGTTATTTAAAAATCCCCATTGGAAAGTTGATTTGAATTAGATTAAATATCTATGTTGATTTCAAAAGTATTCTCTTTCCATTTATCAAGTATTTTAAATACTTAATTAAAATATAGGAATTACTTCATTCATTTATTTTGTATATCTTTTTGTATCTTTTTGCTACTTGGCACCACAAGGGCACCTTGGATTTAACAATGTACTAACAAGACTCAGTATTCTAAACCCCTATATCAGATGCATTGTATTCATGTGGTGATAGAAAAAGATAGAATATATATTCTTTACTGATGGTAATAGAAAATAAATCATGAATAATAAACTTGGTGGCAGTGAAACTTACATGTGAAAGTTGCTCAATCTCAGCAACTTTTTGCAACCCCATGGACTGTATGAATTCTCTAGGCCACAATACTGGAATGGGTAGCCTTTCCTTTCTCCAGGGGATCTTCCCAAGCCAGGTCTCCCACACTGCAGGTAGATTATTTACCAGCTGAGCCCCATGGGAAGCCCACGAATACTGGAGAGGGTAGCCACATAGTCATGTTTAAATTTCAGATGGACAAGCTAATAGAAACAATTTTGGAACAGCTCATATACTGTTGACAATATAAGTATATTGTATAATTGTATATTGACAATATAGGTTCTAATTAGTTACAAAGTACATGGAAATCTAAGAAAAGTTGGCATTTTCTTCTTTATGTGTCTTGTACATGGGAGACTTTGTATGCATATTTTTAGATTTGAACTGATTAAAAGAAAATAATATATAAATTAATTTTTTCATGCATATGAAATCAATTCTCTGCTGCTGCTGCTGCTGCTGCTAAGTCACGTCAGTCGTGTCTGACTCTGTGTGACCCCATAGATGGCAGCCCATCAGGCTCCTCTGTCCCTGGGATTCTCCAGGCAAGAATACTGGAGTGGATTGCCATTCCTTCTCCAATGCATGCATGCACGCTAAGTTGCATCAGTCGTGTCCGACTCTGTGCGACCCTATCAGCTCTCTGCTAGTATACTATATATTATATTTCATATAATTGCTATATTCTATAAAACCTTTTTGTTGTTTTTCTGGAAAGAAGATAAATTAATATATAAAAAGGGAATCACTCACAAAGTAGTTTCCTCTGTATCTTTTAGATAGAATGATATTATTAGCATGTCTAGAGATAATTTTAGCTTTTCTTCATAGAATGCAATCTGTTGACAATGTAGCCCCCAATTGAAGTGTTTCTGATTACAATGTACATGCTTCTATGTAATTTTGTTATCTATTATTATTTCTGTGAGTATACTCAAAGAACAATTTCTTTAAAGTTTTCATTTCGAGTTGCTCAATTGATTTTTATAGGTTTTTCAGTATCAGAAAGACAAAAATCCCAAATAACTCCTTACTTTTTATGGGTTTGCTGAAATTATTTGTATCAGTAATGTCATAGTATCAGTTGCAGCTATGTGTTTGTTCCCAAAATAAAGTTATCAATACAAACTTTTGGTATTCTATTACTGTAATGGAAAAGAATCATTTAAAATACATTATCCTCTCGGAGTAACATGAAGCATATTTTCTAACCTTACTGGCCAAGAAATGAAAAACAGAGAAGTTTCTGTCACTGTTCTGAAACAGAACTTCAGCTAAGAATTCCGTTACTTTTCTCATTAATTATATGGTAAAAGGAAAAATCTCCTTTAACACCTGTAGTTTTCCCTTTCATTTTTCCACATCTTTTCCCCTACAAAAATTATCACTAAAATTTTGGGGATTGTTTCTTTCTGAGAATGACAGTAAGTCTTAACGATCATAAAAGTATTTAGAGTTCATAAAATGCTTTTCGCAAACACGGTTCCAGCTGTTTCTGTGAGGTGGGGAAAGGAGCGTTATGTTACTGCTTGAATGAGCAAAAGATTAGGAAGTTATGTGGTCTCAGTAAATATTATTTTCCTTAATGCTCAGGAAAACTAAAAAAGGAGTTTATTGAGTAAGCATTAGGATAAATGGGGCAAAACTGGAGAGCTAGTGATATGCTATGCCAGGAAGAAAACTCTATGATATAACATAGTTAAGATTGTTAAAGTAGTTTGAAATAAAGGATACTCCTTCAGTTATATTATAGAGTGAATAATACCCTAAAACATCACTTGTTTGCTTGCAGTTTATGATTTTAGTTTCAGTATTTTCGACTGAACACAATACCCAAAATGGTATATGAGTTCAATAAATGTGTTTTTCAAATCAATTTGCATCTTATGGAAGGATTTATAAATGATTAACTAATGAATGAAAAAATCATTTCCTTTGCTAATTCATTTCCCAGTGAAAGATAATTGATATGTATAATATTTTAAAGAAATAACTGCAAAAAAGTAATACATTTAATACATCAAGAAAAACTACAAAAATAATATAAAATATCAGTATTTTCACCATTATGAATATAAAATCATTCATTTTTCCGTAGTTACCTCATGTTTTGTTAGTAAGTATATAAAGTATTTCAGCTAAATGTTGAAATGACCAATAACTCAGTCATATTTTTTCCTTTTCTTCTTCCTTCTTCAAAGTAACTAAATTTTGGTAATCAAAATTTTGGTGTATATAGTGTGGTATAGTATATAGCATTATTTCTTATATGTATTAACATTTTGCATTTTTCTTTCTTTAATATTGTGCATCTAATATATTCCACTCCCTACCTCTACTTTATTTTCTGTCATGACTTTTCTCACCTTTTGACTTATGTTCATTTGTTTTCTCTTCCTCCATCCTTCTAGAATATAAGTGCTTGAAGAGCAGGAATTTGCACTTGTTCATTCACATCCAATAGTGCCTATTACATAATTCAGATTCAACAAATACTTGTTTAATGAAAAATAGCTGTTTTATATGCACTTATATTCTAGAAGGATGGAGTAAGAGAAAACAAATGAACATATTATATGTCAAAAGGTGATAAAAGGCATGACAAAAAAAAAGTAGAGTTGGGGAGTGGAATATATCAAGTGGAAGTATGAAAGTAGTGTTGCTATTACAAATAAAATGGTCCTTTACTGATAACTTGAAATTTTATAAAAAACCTGGAGAGGAATGTAGACAAGGGATGTTTGGGTTCCAGGAAGAGGCAATTTAACATACAAGTAAAAATCTTTGAAATAAGAACATGCAGAAAATGATGCTAATCCTGAATAATCATGGAGAATGGAGCAAGATGAGAAAAGAGATGCTGCAGGGATTGGATCTTGACAAATAACTATATATTTATCACTCAACAGGACACTTTTAATAGTGAGAGGGAGCACTGTTAATAACTGAGTTGGAACAACAAATATAAAACAGGACTCTCTTGGGAAAACTGAGATTTATAACCATGCTACACTATAAGCCTTTGACTCACTTTGAGATGGAAAAAGTGCTGGTGTTGTTCAGAACTGTTTAATATAACATCTGATTTAATAAGGTCTCTGTAACAGTTGTTTTGAGAGTAGAATGAAGGGGACATGAGTAAAACTGGTAGATGAGTTGAGAGGCTACTGCTATAATTCTGGATAAGAAAAACTGGCATATTCTAGAGAGATAGTAAAGGGACTGAGAAGAAATTATTGAGTTCTGGATGCTAGATTTACTGACAGATATTTTTCTGTTATTTTTTATTGCTTTGTGCATGTGTGAATGAATTGATTGGACTTAACTCCAGGCAAAAATTTCTATGAAGTTCTGTAAATTTTTGTTTCTATGCATTTAAAAATAAATTTCTGGATACTAATTATTTGATATTTATAGGTTAATTTTTCCTAAGATTAAATACAAGTATTCTAATGTTTTATAGTTCCTTCATTTGTTCAATATATTTATGTAAATTTAATTGTTTAGTCAAATTAATAATAATAATTTACTCTAATTATATGGGTTTTATGTTTTTGATATTTTTTCCAAAAAATGCCACCTGAACTCAAGATCATATAGATCTACCTTTTATTTTAATTCTTTTTCTTTTAAACCTTTACTCACTCAGGAGTTTATTTTTGTCTATGGCATATTCAAGAATCATTAACCTGTTTTTGATCTACTTTTTTCTCTTTGATCTATTTGTCTCTTTCTGTGTCAATATGATACTCTCTTAATTTCACAATTTCATAATCAACTTTGTTATCTGGTAGGGCAATTTTCCCCACTTTATTCTTAGTGTTGAGAATTGTGTTGGTGATTCCTTGTGTCATGATTCAATTGTCTGCATTTTAATATCAGTCTTTCACATTTTGTAAAAAATTTTCTAAGATTTGTATTGATAGTATGTGAAATCTATAGATTTACTGTGGGAAAAATGGCATTTTTATTTTATTTATTTTTTGTTTATTTTATTGCTTGATTTATAATGAAGTATAGTTAATTTGCTGTATCATGTTAGTTTCAGATGTACAGCACAACTCAGTGATTTTACATATATATTCTTCTTCAGATTCTCTTCCCTTGTAGGTTATTAAAAAAATATTTATTACAGCTCCTTGTGCTATACAATAGCCCCCCTTATTGGTTATCTATTTTATATAGAGTAGCGTGTATATTAATCACAACCTCCTAATTTATTCCTTCCCCACAAGCTTTCCCCTTTCGTAACCATAAATTTGTTTTCTATGTCTAAGAATCTCTTTCTGTTTGGAAAATAAGTTCATTGTAACTTTTTTTCTTTCTTTTTTTTTTTTTTTTTAGATTCCACATATAAGTCATATTGCACAATATTTGTCTTTTTCTGTCTGGATTACTTCGCTTGTATGATGATCCACCCTTGTTGGACCAGATGGGCCATCTAGGTCCATCCTTGTTGCTGCAGATGGCATTATTTCATTCTCTTTTATGGCTGCTATACCATTGTGTGTGTGTGTGTGTGTGTGTATTACACCTTCTTTATCCATTCATCTGTCAAAGGACATTTAGGTGTGTCTATGTCATGACTGTTTTAAAATAGTGCTGCAATGAACATTGAAATGTATCAGTTCAGTACAGTTCAGTTGCTCAGTCGTGTCTGACTCTTTGTGACCCCATGAACCGCAGCATGCCAGGCCTCTCTGTCCATCACCAACTCCCGGAGTTTACTCAAACTCATGCCCATCGAGTCGATGATGCCATCCAACCATCTCATCCTCTGTCGTCACCTTCTCCTCCTGCCCCCAATCCCTCCCAGCATCAGGGTCTTTTCCAATGAGTCAACTCTTCGCATGAGGTGGCCAAAGTACTGGAGCTTCAGTTTCAGCATCAGTCCTTCCAATGAACACCCAGGACTGATCTCCTTTAGGATGGACTGGTTGGATCTCCTTGCAGTCCAAGGGACTCTCAAGAGTCTTCTCCAACACCACAGTTCAAAAGCATCAATTTTTCGGTGCTCAGCTTTCTTCACAGTACAACCCTCACATCCATACATGACGACTGGAAAAACCATAGCCTTGACTAGATGGACCTTTGTTGGCAAAGTAATGTCTCTGCTTTGTAATATGCTATCTAGGTTGGTCATAACTTTCCTTCCAAGGAGTAAGCGTCTTTTAATTTCATGGCTGCAACCACCATCTGCAGTGATTTTGGAGCCCAAAGTATATATCTCTTCAATTTATAGCTTTCTGCCGATATGCCCAGGAGTGAGACTGCAGGATCATGCAGTAGCTATATTTTTAGATATTAAGGAACATTCACACTGTTCTCTGTAGTGGCTGTATCTATTCACATCCCTACTAACAGTTTAAAAGGATTCCCTTTTCTCCATACCCTCTCCAGCATTTATTGTTTGTAGAGTTTTTCATGATTGCCATTCTGACAAGTTGATGTGATATCTCATTGCTGCTTTGATTTCCATTTCTCTAATTATTAGAGGTATTGAGCATCTTTTCATATGCCTTTTGGCTATCTGTATGTCTTCTTTAGAAAAATGTATATTTAGATCTTCTGTCCATTTTTTGCATGGGTTGTTTGTTTTTTATTTTGAGATTCATGAACTGTTTGGATGTTTTGGAGATTAATCTCCTGTCAGTCACATTGTTTGCAAATATTTTATCTTTGATTTGTTTATGATTTCTTTTTGTTGTGTAATAGCTCTTAAGTTTAATTAGGTTCCATCTCTTTATTTTGTTTTTATTTCCATTACTCTAGGATATGGATCCAAAAATACATTGCTGGGATTTATGTCAAAGAGTTACTCTATGTTTTCCTATAAGATATTTTTTTTCCCAAAAAAAAAGCCTGAGTTTATTTTATTTTTATAAATTAATTTATTTATTTTAGTTGGAGTCTGATTACTTTACAAGATTGTAGTGGTTTTGTTTTATAATATCCAGCTTATATTCAGGTCTTTAATCCATTTTAAGATTATTTTTCTATATGATGTTAGATGATGTTCTGATTTCATCCTTTTACATATAGCTTTCCAGTTTTTGCAGCAGTAGTTATTGAAGTCTGTCTTTTCTCCATTGTATATTCTTGCCTCCTTTGTCATAGATTAGTTGACCATAGTAACTCAGTCAGTAAAGAATCTGCCTCCAATGCAGGAGACCCAGGTTTAATTCCTGGGTTGGGAAGATGCCCTGGAGAAGGAAATGGCAACACACTCCAGTATTCTTGCCTGGAGAATTGCATGGACAGAGGAGCTTGGTGGGCTACAGTCCATGGGGGTCACAAGAGTTGGACAGGACTTACTGACTGAACCATCAATTGACCATGGGTGCATGGGCTCATTTCTGGCCTTTCTATCTTGTCTCAATGATTTATATTCCTCTTTTTGTGCCAATATCATACTGTCTTGGTTGCTGTAGCTTTGTAGTATATGCAGTCAAGACTATGGTCACTGTTTCTCATAATTCCCATTATAAAATTATTGTTATGTACCTATGTTAAGAATTTATTTCTGCCACTGCTCTCATGAGAAAACTTTGAAGAGCTTTCATTTCTTCTAGGCCTAAATCTAAACCTGTTTGGTATCATCCTGTTTACCCTGTTTCTACAATCTCATGTCATGACCTCCCTGTCTCCTTACATCTCAGCTCTTTTTTATACTTTCCTAAGAGTCACTGAAATGTCATATGTCTTTGACCATCACATGTCTGGGATGACTCATCTTTCACTTTTTCATCACCATTCAAGGACGCTTTACCACCTAAACTGCTCAACTAAGATAAATTATCTTTTATGATTTAGTTTATATGTAATATCTCATCAACTTTTCCCTTCTCTGGTTATAATTATTCAGTTCTTCCTCTGTATTCAATCAAATCCTCACATTATATATATTGAATAAATATATGTATATATAGGTTTTTTACAGAAATTCAGAGTCACCAATTACTATGTAGGCCATTTATTTTAGGTTAATATTTTAAAAATACTTAGTAGAATATGTTACTAATATTTTAAATCATTTACATGACATATATGTCCAACATAAATTAATTTATATGAGATCTTCTCAAACTGATTGGTTATTTATTTATTGCTGAGTCTAGACCTTAAGCCAGATTTTTATCTAATGAGTTGCTGGAAAATGGTGGAGTAGAAAGACAAGTACTCATCTTCTCCTCTGAGAACCTCAAAACTACAACTCGCCACTGAATAACCACTGACTGGAGAATGTTGGAACATACCAAAAAGATACCCTATGTCCAAGGGCAAAGGAGAAGCCCCAACAAGATGGTAGGAGGGGCAAAATCACGTTTAGAATAAACCCCTTACCTGCCAGAGACGCTCAGAGGGCTCAAACAAATCTTGTGTGCACCAGGACCCAGTGACCCCACAGACTGAGCCAGAACTGTGTTTGAGGGCCTCCTGCAAAGGTACAGCTCAGCAGTGGCCTATCACAGGGGCAAGGGCTCTGGGTGCAGCAGACCTGGATATGGCATAAGCCCTCTTGGAGGAGGTCTCCATTAATGCCACCATAGAGCCTCCAGAACTTACACAGGACTGGAGAAACAGACTCTTAGAGGGCAAAAACAGAACTGTGTGCACCAGGACCCAGGAGAAAGGAGCAGTGACCCCACAAGAGACTGACCCAGACTTGCCCATGAGTGTCCAGGAGTCTCTACGGGAGTCGTGGGTTGATGGTGGCTGCAAGGTCGGGGGCACTGAGCTCAGCAATGCAAGGCTGGGACCTTTTGAAGGAGGTTGCATTATCTTCATTACCTCCACCATAGTTTGGTCTCAAGTCAAACAACAGGGAGGGAACACAGCCCCACCCATCATCAGATAATAGGATTAAAGATTTACTGAGCATGGTCCTGCCCATCAGAACAAGACCCAGTTTCCTTCTCAGTCAGACTCTCCCATCAGGAAGCTTCAATAAGTCTCTTATCCTTCTCCATCAGAGGGCAGACAGAATGAAAACCACAATCACAGAAACTAACCAAACTGATCACATGGACCACAGCCTTGTCTAACTCAATGAAACTATGAGCCATGCTGTGTAGGGAAACCCAAGATGGGTGGGTCATGGCGGAGCATTCTGACAAAACCTGATCTACTAGAGGAGGGAATGGCAAACCATGCCTTGAGAACCCCATGAACAGTATGAAAATGCAAAATGATAGGACACTGAAAGATGAACTCCCCAGGTTGGTAGGTGCCCAATATGTTACAGGAGATCACTGGAGAAATAACCCCAGAAAGAATGAAGAGACAGAGCCAAAGTAAAGACAATGTCCAGTTGTGGATGTGACTGGTGATAGAAATAAAGTCCAATGCTGTGAAGAGCAATATTGCATAGGAACCTGGAATGTTAGGTCCATGAATCAAGGCAAATTGGAAGTGGTCAAACAAGAGATGACAAGAGTGAACATCGAAATTTTAGAAATCAGTGAGCTAAAATGGACTGGAATACATGAATTTAACTCAGATGACCATTATATCTACTACTGTGGGCAAGAATCCCTTAGAAGAAAAGAAGCAGCCATCATAGTAAATAAAAGAGTCCAAAATGCAGTACTTGGATGCAATCTCAAAAGCAACAGAATAAACCATTCAATATCACAGTAATCCAACTCTATACCTCAACCACTAATGCTGAAGAAGCTGAAGTTGAATGGTTCTATGAAGATCTACAAGACCTTCTAGAACTAATACCCAAAAAAGATGTCCTTTTCATTACAGGGGACTGGAAAGCAAAAGAAGGAAGTCAAGAGATACATGGAGTAACAGATAACTTTGGCCTTGGAGGACAAAATGAAGCAGGTCAAATGATAACAGAGTTCTGCCAAGAGAACACACTGGTCATAGCAAACACCTTCTTCCAACAACACAAGAGAAGACTCTATACATGGACATCACCAGATGGTCAACACTGAAATTAGATTGATTACATTCTTTGCAGCCACAGATGGAAGGGCTCTATACAGTCAGCAAAAACAAGACCAGGAGCTGACTGTGGCTCTGATCAGGAATGCCTTATTGCCAAATTCAGACTTAAATTGAAGAAAGTAGGGAAAATCACTACACCATTCAGGTATGACCTAAATAAAATCACACGATTATACAGTGGAAGTGACAAATAGATTCAAGGGATTAGATCTGATAGGCAGAGTGCCTGAAGAACAATGGACGGAAGTTCATGACACTGTGCAGGAGACAGTGATCAAGATCATTCCCAAGAAAAAGAAATGCTAAAAGGCAAAATAGTTCTCTGAGGAGGCCTTACAAATAGTTGTGAAAAGAAGACATGCAAAAGGCAAAGGAGAAAAGGAAAGATATACCCATTTGAATGCAGAGTTCCAAAGGATAACAAGGAGAGATAAGAAAGCCTTCCTCAGTGATCAATGCAAAGAAAGAGGAAAACAATAGAATGGGAAAGACTAGAGATCTCTTCAAGAAAATTAGAGATACTAAGGGAACTTTCATGCAAAGATGGGTACAATAAAGGACAGAAATGGTATGGACCTAACAGAAGCAGAAGGTATTAAGAAGAGGTTGCAAGAATACATAGAAGAACTATACAAAAAAGATCTCCATGACCTAGATAACCACGATGGTGTGATCACTCACCTAGAGCTAGACATCTGGGAATGTGAAGTCAAGTGGGCCTTAGGAAGCATCACTATGAACAAAGTTAGTGGAGGTGATGGAATTCCAGTTGAGTTATTTCAAATCCTAAAAGATGATGCTGTGAAAGTGTTGCACTCAATATGCCACTCAAAAATGGAAAACTCAGCAGTGGCCACAAGAATGGAAAAGGTCACTTTTCATTCCAATTCCACAGAAATTCAATGCCAAAGAATTCTCAAACTACAGCATAATTGCACTCATCTCACACTCTAGCAAAGTAATGCTCAAAATCCTCAAAGTCAGGCTTCAACAGTATGTGAACCATGAAATTCCAGATGTTCAAGCTGGATTTAAAATAGGCAGAGGAACCAGAGATCAAATTGTCAACATCCATTGGACCATAGAAAAAGCAAGAGTGTTCCAGAAAAACATCTACTTCTGCTTTATTGACTACACCAAAACCTTTGACTGTGTGGATCACAACAAACTGTGAAAAATTCTTCAAGAGATGGGAATACCAGACCACCTGACCTGCTTCTTGAGAAATATTTATGTAGATCAAGATGCAACAGTTAGATCTAGAACATGGAACAACAGACTGTTTCCAAATAGGGAAAGGAGTACATCAAGTCTGTATATTGTCACCCTGCTTATTTAACTTATATGCAGAGTACATCATGTGAAATGCTGAGCTGGATGAAGCATGAGCTGGAATCAAGATTGCAGGGAGAAATATCAATAACCTCAGATATCAGATGATGCCACCCTTTTGGAAGAAAACAAAGAGGAATTAAAGAACCTCTTGAAAGTGAAAGAGGACAGTGAAAAAGTTGCCTTAAAACTCAGTATTCAGAAAACTAAGAAAATGGCATCTGGTCCCATCACTTTATGGCAAATAGATGGGAAAATAATGGAAACAGTGAGATAATTTTTTTTCTTGAGCTCCAAAATCACTGCAGATTGTGACTGCAGGCATGAAATTAAATGACGCTTGTTCCTTGGAAGAAAAGCTATGACCAACTGAGACAGTGTATTAAAAAGCAGAGACATTACTTTGCCAACAAAGGTCTGTCTAGTCAAAGCTATGTTTTTTCCAGTAGTCATGTATGGATGTGAGAGTTGGATTATAAAGAAAGCTGAGCACTGAAGAATTGATGCTTTTGAACTGTGGTGTTGGAGAAGACTCTTGAGTCCCTTGGACTGCAAGGAGATCCAATTAGTCCATCCTAAAGGAAATCAGTCCCGAATATTCATTGGAAGGACTGATGCTGAAGTTGAAACTGAAAATCTTTGGCCACCTGATGCGAAGAACTAACTCATTGGAAAATACCCTTGTGCTCGGTAAGAATGATGGCTGGAGGAGAAGGGGACGATAGAGGATGAGATGGTTGGATGGCATCCCCAACTCTATGGACAAGAGTTTGAGTAAGCTCTGGGAATAGGTGATGGATAGGGAGGCCTGGCCTGCTGCAGTCCATGGGGTCACGAATAGACGAACGCAACTGAGTGAAAGATTGAGAGACTGAACTGAACTGTCTGATGTTTTTAAACAACAGCCCATAATCTTATCAAAATGTAAAATTTATCTGGTAATTTTGAATTTCTTGGATCCTCAAACTCTTGTCCCATTATTAATTTTACTATAATTGTTCATGTCTGTGTCAAAACTTTCCTTGACAGTGAAGGTGCTTTGAACATATTGAAAATTTAGACAATGTATTTATGAATTGCAAGAAAATTCTAAGGCATGTGTTTACAATAATGCCTCTTTTCACATTCCTTTGTTTCAGTTTCATCAGTAGTGCTAAAATGTTGGGTCATGTCTATTAGACAGCTACTGAATTTGCTCTGCCAGAGGGCCAAATCAGCAGTTGCTCCATGTGTTCCTTTATTTTGAAGACACATCTTGTTAAAGCTGAGCAGATAAAAAATAAATATACCAACCTAAAATTTTGGTTTCAGATGTGATTTACTGTGATAAACCTAGATTCAACTTGAATCTAATCCTGGAAATAGGGTCAGTGGGAGTCCATGAGAACTTAACATTAGAAATGACTACAATAAATCTGGTTTCCTAGTTAGAGTTTCTCTGTCATCTGCTCTCATTGTTTGCAAGTCCATTCAATATCTAAACACATTCCTTATGCGAAGGCATTTTTATGAGAAGGGGGAAGTTTCTTTATGAACAAAATATTCTAAAAGTTATTATAGTGAGCATGTAAGCAGAATTACAGATATTACCATCTTATAGATCATTTCACTTTTAATTATTAACTCCCCTTCATAAATAGCTCTTATTAAAAAAAAAAAAAACTTTATTTCTTATAAAAATTGTGTCTTTTTAAATGTCACCGTGAATAGGATTTTATGAGTGCAACATTTCTTCTTTCTTGGACCATATCTATTTCACAGTTTAGTTTTAAATTAGCATACTTATTGGAGCTTGAGAAGGTAAATACAAAAATATTTATTTTTCACATAAGTTCTTAACAAATTGACAGTTGAAGCAAAGACGGATAGGTGGGGGCCAGGGAGGGAAAGCAGTTTTATTGCTTTATAAATGTTGAAGAATTGGTTTATGTGTATGACCAAAATGTATTTCCAAGTGCCAAACCACATAGACTAATCCAAGGCAGAGCCTGACAACTCCCTGACCTCCCAAACAAGAGCAAAGCCTTTTCCACTGTTCATCTGCTGTAGATTGGAGCACCCAGAGAAAATGTTATGGACAGGAAGATACTCAGAAGACAGAAGAAGAGACAGGTTCAGCTTGGCACACCTACAGTGCATTCCCGAACTTACCCAAGTGAAAATGTACTTCTTTCGGAGGGACTGAATTTTGGGGTGGAAAAATGAATGGAGAGTTACCCTAACTGATGTTCCTTCAAGCCAAGACATAAAGTCAGGAGAAGGACGTTCACTCCAACAATATTTATCTCATTATCAGGAACATTAAAATCTGTTGAATTTGTTAGGTTAAATCTTATTGTTCAGGCAGATTTAGACGGCCTTTGGCTTCTGGTACTTGCCTTCAAAACATGGCATCTTTCAGAGTTGCCATGAAAATGAAAACAGATTCACTAATCTGACTGCTCCTCATGACTAGCAGATATCCATAGAAAATTTATCTTAAATTCTACTTTTGTCATAATTTGGTCAAATATCATTTTTTTTGGTAGCATCAGAGAACAAGATCATTAGTTTAACACATTTAAATGACTCAGCAAAGTATGGCATTTAAAACATCATCATACTGAATTCTTGTTTCCGAGAGTTTCAGTGTCTAAAGAGTTTAACTGAACAGCTTACAATACATGAACATTAGGAAGAAGATCATGCACTACCTGTATTCAGCTGTTATTAAACTGATTTCACTCAGATCCCATTATTTCCTCAGTAGCTCTGCTCTCTGAACCTCACTCATGTCTCTCAATACATGGATAGACAAGTAGATAGATCATGGATATTCTAGCCATGTGTTGATGTTTTAGCATGTATACTTTTGGGGAATTTTTTGGAAGACCCAAAAGAATAAAAATGTTATTAAACAGCCTATAATTGTATCTTCATTTTCTTTCTTAAAAGGAAAACAAAAGGTAAAATAAACATTGCCCTTCAAGCCCCCCTAACTTTTCAGACAAATGTGAATTAGGTGGGAAAAAAATGCAGCATCAGTTGAGTAGCTGCATGAAGTCTCTAAGTGTCCTTTCTTTCAACGGCATGTTGTGCCGTGGTATTTTATACCTTTTAAGCACACTTTTCTCAGTTTTTTTGTTAGCAGCTCACTGGTGAAGATGTCACAGTGAAAATAATCACTGATAGAAGATAAATCTCTTAAGCATTGTTTGAATGAGAGACATTTTAAGCACTAGTGTAGGGGAATAAAAGAGCCATAAGACAGAGGTTGCATGGTCTCTTCCAAAGAAAAGTATGTAATGTGATTAGCTTTTACTGCTTGCTCGGCTCAGCACTGGGAAAATGCTGAAAATCCCACACCTCCAGATTTTGACAAATGAGATCTGTTTGGCTTTCTTTTATAGTATAGACGTCAAACTTTTGTTTCACATTTGTTGCTTTTTTTTTTTTTTTTGCTTACTACTTCTTCAAAATGATACACATAATTTTAAAAGCAGTGGAGATTAAATTTTCTGTGGAGAGTAAAAGTCAGCATGGTTTTAAGACCAAAGGAGTTTTTCAAAGTGTTCTCTTTTTCTTAGAAAGTAATTGCTCCATTAGTACAGAGATTATTATTCTAAATCCAATTTATGAGAGTGTTACCACGTGCCAGTTATAGCATTCTGCAACACATTAAGTAATACTTAATATCACTGATGAATTGCTTAAATATCTTTGCACATTATGCAGTCTCACTATGGAACCACCCACTAACAAATAGCAGTTCAAATATATACATGGCTGCATAGAAAGTGAATAATGCAGCATCTCAATTTATGGTTTAACTAGGATCTGATTTTCTCTCCTAAAGGTCCATTATTCAAGTTCATTGCTTGGTAGTTTGTTTTTGTTTTTGTTTTTTTGCCTTCTTTGTCATGATTTTTCCCCCTTAAATAGATCATTTATAGTGACACATGAACACTTACCACTGGCTTTTAATCTTTTGGAATGTATGGCTTTCAGGTTCTGGTGAAACATAAAGCTTTATTTAAAAATAAATGAAGTGGATTGTTTTTTAATTAATCTAAAAAATATACAAGCAACTCCTGCAGCTCAGTTCCAGAAAAATAAGCGACCCAATAAAAAAATGGGCCAAAGAACTAAACAGATATTTCTCCAAAGAAGACATACAGATGGCTAACAAACACATGAAAAGATGCTCAACATCACTCATTATCAGAGAAATGCAAATCAAAACCACAATGAGGTACCATCTTACGCCGGTCAGAATGTCTGTTATCAAAAAGTCTACAAACAATAAATTCTGGAAAAGGGTGCAGAGAAAAAGGGACCCTCTTACACTGTTGGTGGGAATGCAAACTAGTACAGCCACTATGGAGAACAGTGTGGAGATTTCCTAAAACACTGGAAATAGAACTGCCATATGACCCAGAAATCCCACTGCTGGCCATACACACTGAGGAAACCAGAATTGAAAGAGACACGTGTACCCCAATGTTCATCGCAGCACTGTTTATAATAGCCAGGACATGGAAGCAACCTAGATGTCCACCAGCAGACAAATGGATAAGAAAACTGTGGTACATATACACAAGGAAATATTACTCAGCCATTGAAAAGAATACATTTGAATCAGTTCTAAAGAGGTGGATGAAACTGGAGCCTATTATACAGAGTGAAGTAAGTCAGAAAGAAAAACACAAATGCAGTATATTAACGCATATATATGGAATTTAGAAAGATGGTAATGATGACGCTGACTTTATTTTTTTGGGTTCCAAAATCACTGCAGATGGTGGTTGCAGCCATGAAATTAAAAGACACTTACTCCTTGGAAGGAAAGTTATGACCAACCTAGATAACATATTAAAAAGCAGAGACATTACTTTGCCTACAAAGGTCCATCTAGTCAAGGCTATGGTTTTTCCAGTGGTCATGTATGGATGTGAGAGCTGGACTGTGAAGAAAGCTGAGCACCGAAAAATTGATGCTTTTGAACTGTGGTGTTGGAGAAGACTCTGAGTCCCTTGGAGTGCAAGGAGATCCAACCAGTCCATCCTAAAGCAGATCAGTGCTGGGTGTTCATTGGAAGTACTGATGCTGAAGCTCAAACTCCAGTACTTTGGCCATTTCATGCGAAGAGTTGACTCATTGGAAAAGACCCTGATGCTGGGAGGGATTGGGGGCAGGAGGAGAAGGGGACGACAGAGGATGAGATGGCTGGATGGCATCACCGACTCAATGGGCATGAGTTTGAGTAAACTCCGGGAGGTTTGTGATGGGCAGGGAGCCCTGGCATACTGTGATTCATGGGGTTGCAAAGAGTCAGACAGATGTGAGCGACTGAACTGAACTGAACTGAACTGAATGATGACCCTATATGCAAGACAGCAAAAGAGACACAGATGTAAAGAACAGACTTTTGGACTCTGTGGGAGAAGACAAGGGTGGGATGATTTGAGAGCATAGCGTTGAAACGTATATTATCATATGTGAAATAGATCGCCAGTCCAGGTTCGACGTATGAGACAGGGTGCTCAGGGCTGGTGCACTGGGATGACCCTGAGAGATGGGATGGGGAGTGAGGTGGGAGGGACGGTCAGGATGGGGAACACATGTCCACCCATGGCTGATTCATGTGAATGTATGGCAAAAACCAGTACAATATAGTAAAGTAATTTCAGGTCAGTTCAGTCACTCAGTCGTGTCCAACTCTTTGAGACCCCATTAACTGCAGCACACCACGCCTCCCTGTCCAGCACCAACTCCCAGAGTCCACCCAAACCCATGTCCATTGAGTCGGTGATGCCATCCAACCATCTCTTTCTCTGTCGTCCCCTTCTCCTCCTGCCTTCAATCTTTCCCAGAATCAGGGTCTTTTCAAATGAGTCAGCTCTTTGCATCAAGTGGCCAAAGTACTGGAGTTTCAGCTTCAACATCAGCCCTTTCAATGAACACCCAGGACTGATCTCCCTTAGGACGGACTGGTTGGATCTCCTTGCAGTCCAAGGGACTCTCAAGAGTCTTCTCCAACACCACAGTTCAAAAGCATCAATTCTTTAGGGCTCAGCTTTCTTTATAGTCCAACTCTCACATCCATACATGATCACTGGAAAATTATAGCCTTGACTAGACGGACCTTTGTTGGCAAAGTAATGTCTCTGCTTTTTAATATGCAGTCTAGTTTGGTCATAACTTTCCTTCCAAGGAGTTAAGTGCCTTTTAATTAGCCTCCAATTAAAAAAAAAAAAATTTACCCTCACTTTCAATAATCAACCTTTTCAGTGGGTTGTGGTAATTGAAAACAGATTGTGTCTACTAGTCTCCAATCTCAAATATTTTTACCACTTTCTAACACATATTAATTTATATGACAAAAGTATGAATATAAGAGAAAATTTGGATAGCCATCACAGAAGCACTCTTTAAAAAATTTTAAAAGATAAACAGGAAACATTAAAATATTAAGGACAAACTTTTTTTTTTTTTTTTTAAGTTGGAGACCAATTACTTTATAATATTGTATTGGTTTTTGCCATACACTGACATGAATCAGCCATGGATTTACATGTGTTCCCCATCCTGAACCCCCCTCCCAACTCCCTCCCCATCCCATCCCATTAAGGAAAAACTTTGATCTACTTGAATCAGATCTAATGAACTACTCCTATCTTGTAAGGAAAGAACTTCCTCTAGAAAATGTTCATATCTAATTCCATTAAAGGTTGTTAAGATTTACTAATCTGATTTTTAGTAATTTTTTAGTTAAGCAATCTTAGTTATGTCTTGTTACAGGAAATATTAGGTAACATTTTAAAGAATTATGATTGCATTTTCCCCCCACTTCTCTATTTTTACTCAGTTTATGTTGTTATTAGGTGACAGGGCAGCTGGTGGAGTTGGGTACATAGGAAGTTCTGGTTATCTGCTCTTTATTAACCAGTCTGGAGCGATCAGTCTGCTTGAACAGAGAGTATGGCTTTATTAGCAACACCTGTTGCATTTCAGTCCTAGTCCCAGCTTTCCAGTGCAAATCTTTCATTATTTATGAGGTTGAATGAAATTTATTAACCTTTGAATGATTGTGTGTGTGTGTGTGTGTGTGAGTTGCATGTTAATTTTCTTTGCTCCTTTTCTATTTTTTGCTTATTCATTATGTCAGGTTGGTTTATTCCTCTCCCTTGGTTCTTGTCTCCTTGCAACAAAAATTTAGAACTACAGAATAAAGGGTTTAAAATAACAGACAAGTTTTAGCTCAGTTGCAACTCAACTAGACAGATCTTTTATTAAACAGACACTCCCAAGATATGGGAGCAAGCTGACCCCAAAGTAGTTGTCAAAATGATCCCTCTTGGCTTCCCCATTTTTATGCTTCCCATCTCCGTCTCCTCCTTTTGGTTGTGCTCTGTGCAAATACAGCTTGTACATGCCACAAATCAAGAAAGGAAATGCAAATGGGCATTTGAGCACATACATATGCGCGGTTGTTCCAATTTACATAGCAATAGGCTCTATTGTGCAAGTCTTCCCATAATACATATAATCAGATGTACATATGTGTAGAATATTTATGAACACTTTATGGACTCCTAGTTGCCTAAGGTTACTTGAGGAAACCCCTGTGGGTAGTTTGTATCCACTATGTGCTTTGGATGCATGTGCAGGAGCTGGAAAAGTCTCTGTGGTTATTTTACAGCCTATCTGTGAGCTCCTCTGGGTGTGTCTGGGATGGAGTTTAGAGATCAGCTTGCATCCTTTTCTTCTAGGACTTTAAATATTTTAAATGTTAGCGTAGTTAAATTTATCAATCTTTTACCCTTTATGGTTTTTGCATTTGGTGTCATGTTAATAAAGCTTTTCCCTTCACCAGAAAACAAAAAGATTTCCATGTGATGATATTTTTAAGGAGAGGTTCTATTCATTCTGTATTTACTACAGTAAGACAGTAGAAAACAAAAAGAAATCAGTTTCGACTAGGGAGTAGGGTTTTTTCCCTTGATTCTTTAACAGTACTCCTTATGAAACCCTCTTGAGAAATCTGTTTGCAGGTCAGGAAGCAGCAGTTAGAACTGGACATGGAATAGCAGACTGGTTCCAAATTGGAAAAGGAGTACGTCAAGGCTATATATTGTCACCCTGCTTATTTAACTTATATGTAGGGTACATCATGAGGAATGCTGGACCGGAGGAAGTACAAGCTAGAATCAAGATAGCAGGGAGAAATATCAATAACCTCAGATATGCAGATGACACCACCCTTATGGCAGAAAGTGAAGAAGAACTAAAGAGCCACGTGATGAAAGTGAAAGAGGAGAGTAAAAAAGTTGGCTTAAAACCTAACATTCAGAAACTAAGATCATGGCATCCGGTCCCATCACTTCATGGCAAATAGATGGGGAAACAGTGGAAACAGTGGCAGACTTTATTTTGGGGGGGGCTCCAAAATCACTGCAGATGGTGGTTGCAGCCATGAAATTAAAAGATGTTTACTCCTTTGAAGGAAAGTTATGACCAATCTAGACTGCATATTAAAAAGCAGAGACATTACTTTGCCAACAAAGGTCCATCTTGTCAAGGCTATGGTTTTTCCAGTGGTCATGTATGTATGTGAGAGTTGGACTATAAAGAAAGCTGAGCACTGAAGAATTGATGCTTTTGAACTGTGGTGTTGGAAAAGACTCTTGAGTCCCTTGGACTGCAAGGAGATCCAACCAGTTCATACTAAAGGAGATCAGTCCTGAGTGTTCATTGGAAGGACTGATGCTGAAGCTGAAACTCCAATACTTTGGCCACCTGATGTGAAGAGCTGACTCGTTTGAAGAGACTCTGATGCTGGGAGGGATTGGGGGCAGGAGGAGAAGGGGACGACAGAGGATGGGATGGCTGGATGGCATCACCGACTCAATGGACATGAGTTTGGTAAACTCTGGGAGTTGGTGATGGACAGGGAGGCCTGGCATGCTGTGGTCCATGGGGTCACAAAGAGTCAGACACGACTGAGCGACTGAACTGATGAGCGAGCTGCTCATACTCTGTGCGCTTGGAAAGCAAAATTATCTGGTTCAAGGTAGAACACTCTTCTTCCTAGGCAAAATGCTCTGCTTCCCAGGTGGTGCTAGTGGTAAAGAACCCACCTGCCAATGCCGGAGACATAAGAGATGCGAGTTCAATCCCTGGATTGAGAAGATCCCCTGGAGGACGGCAAGGCAACTCACCCCAGTATTCTTACCTGGAGAATCCCCATGGACAGAGCAGCCTGGTAGGCTATAGTCCATAAGGTTCCAAAGAGTTGGACATTACTGAAATGACTCAGCACACACACACACACACACACACACACACACACACACAGTCCTTTTGGTTTTTCTAACTCTATGGAACAGAAATGAAGATTTCACAAATTTCCGAATCCTTTCTTAAGTCAAATATCTCTGAAAGACAAGTAGTCAGCTATTTAAAACTGGATCCTTAGTTCCATGCATCTCTGAGGCACCTGGAAAATGTGGAATTTTAATGATAATATCTCTTCATCCAAATTTCACAATATAAAGTATTAGATCAGAATTTCTAAATTGGTGCTAAATGAGCATTTCTGAAACAGTCCATTTTATAGAAAGTGCCTGATGTTTATATTACACTTGATTGAAAAAATTCCAATAGCTTCACATCAAGTCTGTGTAAATAAAGAGAAAGTAGAATGACAATTTAATAGCTCTGTGTAGATTCAGTTAAAGATTTTGTGAAGTGCCTTAGAGAAGCACTTAAAGTATTAATAAAAAATCCAGACTAGAGGTGATACATACAAACTGAGGTGATACATACAAATTGAACTCTGGAATCAGAAAAAAGAAGCAGAGGAAAGTCAGAAGGCAGTTTGCTAGGTTAAAGCTAACTATAGGTAATTATTTGCCTCACAATTCAATATAAATTACATAATCACATTTATTTGATGATTGCATGGTTCTGAAAAACCTATGTGGAGATTAGGTTTCTAATCTATGCCAAGTAGATCGTAGAGGAATAGTAGTAGCTATTTAGTAATAGCTATTTCGTTATATGCTTTATCAATTTTGCCTTTTGCAATTCTTTATTGGAAAGGCAATTTTGAAGTATTATTTTTAATACAATTTAAGATACTTTGTCCCTGAATCACTTCTAAAAAGACAGACACTTTGGCTTTAATTTCCTAGTTTATATTATCAGGTTTTTTTAAAAAAATATATTAGAGACATGATGAAGCAGATAAATGCACTAATATCTTTTGATTTTCTTTCTTTTTTTTCTATAGTT
Organism: Cervus canadensis; assembly: GCF_019320065.1. Taxonomy (NCBI): domain Eukaryota; kingdom Metazoa; phylum Chordata; class Mammalia; order Artiodactyla; family Cervidae; genus Cervus; species Cervus canadensis. Next base: position 19,798,479 of record NC_057411.1, on the reverse strand, counting down.
TGGATTCTGCAGATATTTGGGTAGACACCAATGGTTAGTAGTCATTGTTAATTATTTCTCTTAATTGTTAAGTAATAGGACATTTTTGCTGAGTGGAAATTAAAGATCGTGAATAACAGGTTTCCAGCAACAAACAGCAATATCAATAAAAAATTCTACATCATTAAAATTTTGTAAGAAAGCAGTATGTAAATTTACAAGTTCCTCTAAATCTCAAGTTAATGACCTTGATATATTTCATTCTATGATGATTTTTTATGCTATGATTCTGAATGTATATGTCATTTATCATTTAGAAAACAAATCATGTTGCACATATTTGTGTGTGTTTAATTGATTATTTAGTTGTATACATATTTTATTTTCCTAAGTATATTGTAAAGTCATTGTCCACAACTCTATATTTGACAACAAAGTACAATGATCCCTGGGAAAAGGGATACAAACAAAGTGAGCCCTAAAATTGCTCTCCTTTTATTTTTGAAGAGTTTTCAATTTGCAGCAGAGGGAAGTGAACAATTGATAATAAAGAAAGAAGATTCTTACTGTTGTCTAGGTCATTTCTTCACTATTTAGGATAGCCTGAACAGTGACTTGATTTGAAATCTGATTGACTTGAAAATTAAACTTTTAATGATATAGAAAATTTACAGTTGTCATTAACAATGTTTTATTGTTTTATTCCTCTAATAGTCTTTAAGAAACAGTTTTTAAAATTTTGTAGCATTAAATCTTTTAATTGGTGACCTACTGACTGATGCTTGGGGAATAAATATTAAACAGATGGCAGAACTAAAATGAACCTCAAACCCAGGGCTTCATCCTTTTGCTGATTGTTATAAATTCTCAGATAATATTGAGATGTTGTTATTGAATAACATCTTTTTGGATATTGAATTATTCATTGACTCCTACTATATCAATAATCATTACATGAGGAATGTTTTAGCACTTTTGTAAGGTTTCTCTATTCATTGTTTCTTTCTCCATCCTTAACCTAATGGTGGTTTGAGTCTATCCAAACTTTACCAATCTTTCAGGTCTGATTTAATCCGCATCTTCTCAATCAGCTCATCACTAATCGTGAGGCCCTTCTATGAAGTTCCAACTCTTAATGTCCCAACCTGTCTTTGCAAAATAATTATTATACAATTATTAGATGCCTTTTCTTATAGTTAAATTTTGTTATACATATTTTAACTGTGTATGAATTCAGTTCTGTAAGGCAAGTTCTTTTGATTAGCATAGTACTCACTGCTCAAAGTGTTGAATTAATAATTAATATCTTTTCCAGTGATAGTCTCTTGGACACATTCCACTCTGAAAACATTTTACAAAATGCACTGAAATGCATACTTGCTCTTATAGAATCTCTTGAACATCCTAAAAACTGTAATAAATTCTGCTTTGAGCTTTGTTTTTTTTTTTTTTTTAATATTCTAAAATGTATACATTCTCTCTCCATTGTTCTCCTGGGTGGCTAAAATTGCAATGTATTTTATTTCACCATGACCAATGAAACCTGCAAGTGATAACATGCCAATCTTTTCCAATTTTGAATGCTATTTGCAATCTGTATAATTGCATGCCCTTTGGAGAATACTTGATCAGAAATCTAACTAAATTTCTCATAAAAGTTAAACTTTACCACCAAAAGAGAAAATATGCCTCCAACTCTTTGAGGATTTGTGGTTAGCATGCCCTTTGTTAAGTCCCGCACTCAGAAGGAATATATATGAGGTGGATTGCTGCCTTTACCAGACTCCCAACACTTTTAATCCATAAAATACAAATAAAGTTTGTCTGTATGAGAGAGACCCTAAAATTTCTGGGGTAGATGAGGTGGACTATCGGTTATAAACATTTCAGTGCACACATTTTCACTCTGTCCTTCACTCTGTCACCTAGGAAGCTTATCAATCCAGGGAGTTAGTTGGATGCATCAAACAGGATAACCTGGGATTTATTTAAATTCATTTAAAAAGTTAATTATTTTCAAAATTTGGTATCTGAATTCTTATTGGTAATACATTAGTTTTGTACATCTCATAACGGACCATGACATGTGGTGCTAGCAAAATTCCAGCCTTAGGCTACCACTCAGTAAATATTAGAGGGACTGCACCAGCGAATCTAGGAGATAAAGTGTTAGAGATTGATGACCACGCTATAATTATGAATCCAGTCTGCATCTGGGGCTAAGAACTAGTAACATGCTCTGGGCTTCCAACTACATCCCTTTGGCACTCACTGCCTTGTTAATGCAAGTACCTAAAGGCTCCTCTGACTGCAGAGGCCTGAGGTAGAACAGGTTGCAAGTGATAAGGAGTTAACCACAAATGACCTCTAGTAAACAGCAGTCTGCAAATGAAAAATGGGAACTGGTGAATAAATGCTCTGATTCTCCCCCTCCTCTCACCGTAAAACTTTAGGACATATTTCTCACTGTCTCCCAAATGTCCTGATCCAGATGGAATCCTAGCTGTCCATAGTGTTAACCTGTGTATTAAAAAGCCTGGACCAGCTTCCTTCCCTTCCTTGCCTCACTTCCCTACTTTTCTAGGATTATCACCCCAATAAACTACTTGCACATAAAACCTAATTTCACAGTCAAGCTTTTGGAAGAACCCAAGATAAGCCATATACCAGATGTGATTATCTTGTCTTTGCATTAACTGTTCTCAAAGTTGGCTCACTTGAGATCTGGCATGGAAAAGATAAAAGAATAGCAAGAGTTTTAGCCTCTCAGTGAATAGGTAAATTCTAAATCAAAAATGCTGTCTTTCTCATGAGCCTGTTTTCAGTATGTTTCACTACAAAAATATGTTTTAAAAAAGTAGCAGAAAGAATTAGTATTCTGAATCATTGCGTTACATGTTCTAAACGTATGGCCTAGTTTTCATCAATATTTGTTTAACAGCATAATAATGAATATTGTCACCCATAAGCATTTATGTCTTTCTACTTTGATTTTCATAGGGTTACTACTCAAACTGACTTTGATATTTTTCACTGAATCTGTCAGTATAAACAAACTTCTTTTAAATTTAATTTTTTATTTGATTCCCCTGAAGAAAGTAATATTGATATTTTAATCTAAGGTGCTGTTTTTCATTTTGGAATAGTGAATTTATACTATTCAAAGTCTGTAAAAGAAATTTAAGCTGATTTACTGTTCTTTCTCATGTAAGTGACACCATTTGGTTCTCTGAATAGACAAAAAAAAAAAAAAATCACTTGAATTCCATTCTAGTTTTTTGCAAATTTATATATCTCAGTGCAAACTATAATTACGTTCTATATGTCTCAGTTTCTCTATATGACAAGTGGAGATTTAGAATTTCAGTTCAGTTGCTCAGTAGTATCAACTCTTTGCTACACCATGGACTGCAGCATGCCATGCTTACCCGTCTGTCACCAACCCCCAGAGCATGCTCAAACTCATGTCCATTGAGACAGTGACACCATCCAGCCATCTCACCTTCTGTTGTCTCCTTCTCCTCCTACCTTCAGTCTTTTCCAGCCTCAGGGTCTTTTCCAGTGAGTTGGCTCTTCACATCAGGCAGCCAAAGCACTGGAGCTTCAGCTTCAGCAACAGACCTTCCAGTGAATATTCAGGGTTGATTTCCTTTAGGATTGACTGACTTGATCTCCTTGCAGTCCAAGGGACTCACGAGGCTTTTCCAACACCATGGTTCAAAAACACCAGTTCTTCGGTGCTCAGCCTTCTTTCTGGTGCAGCTCTCACATCTATACATGACTTCTGGAAAAATCATAGCTTTAACTAGATGGACCTGTCTCAGTAAAGTAATGTCTCTGCTTTTTAATACATTATCTAGGTTTATCATAGGTTTTCTTCCAAGGACAAGTGTCTTAAATTTCATGGCTGCAGTCACCATCTATAGTGATTTTGGAGCCCAAGAAAACAAAGTCTGTCACTGTTTCCACTGTTTCCCCATCTATTTGCCATGAAGTGATGGGACCAGTTGCCATGATCTTAGTTTTTTGAATGCTGAATTTTTAGCCAGCCTTTTCACTCTCCTCTTTCACCTTCATCAGGAGGTTCTTTAGTTCCTCTTCACTTTCTGTCATAAGTGTGGTGTCATCTGCATAGCTGAGGTTATTGATATTCCTCCTGGCAGTCTTGATTCCAGCTTGAGCTTCTTTCAACCTGCATTTCAGATGATGTTCTCTGTATATAAGTTAAATAAGCAGGGTGACAATATATAGTCTTGACTTACTCCTTTCTCAATTTGGAACCAGTCCCTTGTTCCATGTCCAGTTCTAACTGTTGCTTCTTGACCTGCACACAGATTTCTCAGGAGGCAGGTAAGGTGGTCTGATATTCCCATCTCTTGAAGAATTTTACAGTTTGTTGTGATCCACACAGTCAAAGGCTCTGGTGTAGTAAATAAAGCACAAGGAGATGTTTTTCTGGAACTCTTTTGCTTTTTCTATGACCCAACGGATGTTGGCAATTTGATCTCTGGTTCCTCTGCCTTTTCTAAATCCAGCTTGAACATCTGGAAGTTCTCAGTTCACATACTGTTGAAGCCTGGCTTGGAGAATTTTGAGCATTACTTTGCTAGTGTGTGAGATGAGTGCAATTGTGTTAGTCCTTTAATGGACCGGAACCTGGTGGTCCGGAGCCTATGATAAGAAAGTAAGAGAGAGAAAGAAGCTGATATCCCCTGGTTTACGCGGAAAGCCAAGAGTCCTGTTCTTAGGGCTCGCGCGGCTGCACGTAGGCACCGGGCGCCCTCTTGAGTAGGATGAAGGCACAGTGCGCCTTCACGAGAGGGTCTTAGAAGCCTGGGCAAGAAAGGGAGCTCTGCGGGCCTCCGTGTTGCAAGGAATTAGCCAGAAATAGAGAGAGAGAGAGAGAAAGACAGAAAGAATAGAAAGAAAGACACGGGGACCCAAGCTGTGATGGAGCAAAGGTGTTTTAATCAACACGGAGTGGGCATATATACTGTAGTTATTCTCAGCAAAGATAAAGATTAAAATTCCAGACTTACAAAACATAAGACGATCCCTATCAAAGAGAGAGTTGCAAACAATCACCTTTTCATAAGAAGGAAGAGGGTACATATCACTGTAATGAGAAATGCCTGGATTCCTCAGCCCCAGGAAAGGCGTGCCTCTCCTCTTAATTCCTGAATATTCAGGAATCAATAAGGGCCAGAGGGTTCCTGACAGATCCAAAACAGCACACACGAAGCCTCTTGTTAAATGCTTCCTGACACAATTGTGTGGTAGTTTGAACGTTCTTTGGCATTGCCCTTCTTTGGGATTGGAATGAAAACTGATCTTTTCCGTTCCTGTGGCCACTGCTGAGTTTCCCAAATTTGCTGACATATTGTTGGCTTTCTTCATAATGATGCTGCCTAAGCCCACTTGACTTTGCATTCCAGGATGTCTGGCTGTAGGTGAATGATCACACCACCTTGGTTATCTGGGTCTTTAAGATCTTTTTTGTATAGTTCTTCTGTGTATTCTTACCACCACTTCTTAATCTCTTCTGCTTTTGTTAGGTCCATACCATTTCTGTACTTTATTGTGCCCTTTATCTTTATTCTGTATTTTATCTTTGCATGAAATATTCCCTTGGGTCTCTAATTTTCTTGAAGAGATCTCTAGTCTTTCTTATTCTATTGTTTTCCACTATTTCTTGGCATTGCTCACTTAGGAAGGCTTTCTTATCTCTCCTTGCTATTCTTTGGGACTCTGCATTCAGATGGGTATATCTTTCCTTTGCCTTTCACTTCTATTCTTTTCTCAGGTATTTGTAAGGCCTCCTCAGAGAACCATTTGTCTTTTTGCATTTCTTTTCCTTGGGGATGATTTTAATCATCCCCTCTTGTACAATGTCATGAACGTCTGTCCTTAGTTCTTCAGCCACGCTGTCTATCAGATCTAATCTCTTGAATCTATTTGTCAATTCCACTGTATTATTGTAAGGGATTTGATTTAGGACATGGCTTTTATCCTCCATTTTTATTATCTATATGATTGGAAAATCATGAGATGATTTGTCAGAAAATAATATTGCAAATGACTTGTCTCCTCAACCAGCACGTTTAAGCAGTCAAAATTTGATTTTTGCTTGTAAATTTTCATCCCTAAAATTCAAGCAAGAGAGATAGAAATGAATTATATGGAAGACATTATACCACTTGGGTGTGATGGGGTAGGGAGTTTTACAAAGTTTGACTTTATACCGCTCTCCTTGCTTTTTTTTTTTTTTTTAATTCGGACATAGTTGCTTTACAATATTGTTAGTTTCTACTGTACAATGAAGTGAATCAGCTATATTTATACATATATCCCATCCCTCTTGGACCTCCCTCTTACCCTCTGCCCTCTTTCTACCATCTAGATTACTGCAGAGAACTGAGCTGAATTCCTTGTTACATGTTGTGCTCCTTGTTACATGTTACATGCTAGGTTCCCACTAGCTATCTATTTCACATGTGGCAGTGCATATATGTGAGTCCCAATCTTCCACTTCATCTGCTTGTCTGTTCTCTAGATCTGCCTCTCTGTTCCTGCCCTGAAAATAGGTTCTTCTAGACTCCATATATATGCATTAATATGCAATTATTTTTCTCTTTCTAACTTCCTTCACTCTATATGACAGACTCTAGGTCCATCCATGTCTCTGCAAATGACCCAATTTTGTTCCTTTTTATGACTGAGTAATATTCCATTGTGTATATGTACCATATCTTCTTTATCCATTCATCTGTTGATATGAACAGTTCATACATCTCAATATCAAAAACAAACATCCTAATCAAAAGCTGGGTGAAGACCTATATAGACATTTCTCTAAAGAAGACACACAGATGGCTAAGTGAAGAGATTCTTCTTCCTATTTGACATAAGACACCTAAACGACAGGGATATGGTGTATGCTGCTCTGATTGGCTATGTGCTCACCAGTTCCTTTTTTTTTTTTCAGAGCTCCTGTTTTCACCTTTGCTAACATTTTGGTCACCAACAATAAAGTGACAGCAGCTTCTGTAATGCCTTGATAAGCAGAGACATTGCTCTACTCCAAGGAGACATACTTTTCTCATGGACGACACTGCAGTCTACATGGCTGGAAACATCTCCACTGAGGAACACAGCAGTGCAGAACACACAGTCTCTTTTCTAGGTGTTAGAGCTGCAGGCTCACCCTCCTCTCCCTCCACAGTCTACTTAGCCATTGTTTTGGCAGTTGATGATTAATAGTTCTAAAGGCTGTCAAAGATTCAGCATTTCCCATATGCCAAGTGTTACCCACTCCTCCTGTGTTATCTTATATATAATTTTCAAAACAATTCTGGGCAGTGCATATTATTCCCATTTGAGAAATGAGGACATTGAAACACATATCTGAAGCTTAATATACATCTGCTCAGTCCTTAAATTCCTTAGATTGAGAATGAGGTGGATGTAGTTTATTTCTGTTTTTCCACATACCAGCCAGGTAGCCAAAAGCAAATTTTGTAGTCACTGTGAACCTCATCTGCCAATTCTGAAGCATGGTCTAATAGTAGCTACCCTGCATGGGTTAGGAAAGTTTGGTGAGGTCAGATGAACAAATCATAATGAGATGACACAGTTTGTAAAAAAGAAGGCACCACCCATAATAAATTGTAATTATATACATATATATATATATATATAATTGTGAAGTCATATTTTTTAAAAAACTATTGATTGATTGGGTTTTGGTTGTGCTGCATCTTCATTGCTGCCCTGGAGCTTTCTCTAGGTGCAGTGAGTTGGGGCCACTCTTCATTGTGGTGCACAGATTTCTCTTCATTGAGGTACCTTCTCTTGTTTCAGAGCATGAACTCTGGAGCACATGGACTCCAGTAGTTGTGGTGCAAGGAGTTAATTGCCCTGAGGCATGTGGAATCTTCCTGGACCAGGGATCAAACCTGTGTCCCCTGAATTGGCAGGAGGATTCTTATCCACTGTACTACAAGGGAAGTCCTAATTTTATATTTATTATTCACACCTGTTTAGCCAAAGGAACATAGCATATTTCTTTCTTACTCAGAATCTCCATAGATAGAAAATGTCAATGTATTATATTCAATGGCGATTTCAGTTTCAAAGATTGAAATAATCAAGAAATTCTCCTGCCTGATACTCTCTTTCTTCTACTTCTTCCACATGCACTATTCCCATTATGTTGACTTTTTAAATAACCAAGGCTAAAATATTAAATCTTACATTAACAAGGTCTTTGAAAATCTCCAATGTTATGAAAGCAAAACCATTTGCTTTCATTTAAGTTCATTCCCTATAACTAAGAAGTTTGGTGAGAAAGGCAATTATGAATGTTAAAAGAAAACACTGGTGAGTTTTTTGTTTTTTTTTTTTTCTATTTCAGAAGTTTTATTTTTTTGAGTAAAACAATATTTAAAGAATATCCCTGGGAAACAGAGTTCATAAAGTTTAGTTTTTTGAACAGATCTTCACAGAAAGGTGGCTTTTTCATGTAAATGAATATGAGATGTGCTTTGGAGGTTCATTTTATTTTTAAAAAGTTAAAGGAGGGTGATCATGTGTGATGATTAAATTTATGTGTCTAATTGGTTAGGCCATGTAACCCATATATTTAGTCAAATTCCAGTTAGATATTACTATAAAGGTTTTTAAAGGTTTTTGTTTGTTTGTTTGTTTGTTTTGTTTTGTTTTGTTTTGTTTTGTTTAAGAGTGTTAGTTGATCAGTCATATCTGACTCTATGACCCCATGGACTATAGCCCACCAGACTCCTCTGTCCATGGAATTCTCCAAGCAAGAATACTGGAGTGAGTAGTCATTCCCTTCTCTAGGGGGTCTTCCCAACCCAAGGATTGAACCTGGGTCTCCTGCATTGCAGACAGGTTCTTTACTATCTGAGCCAAGAGATTAACATTTAAATCAGTAGACTGAGGAAAGCAGATTCCCCTGTAAAGTATGAGTGGCCTCATTCAGTCAGTTGAAATCTTTGAGAGAGAAAAGAACAAGGTCCCCCGTGGAAGAGGGAGTTCTGCCTCTAGCCCACCTTCAGACTGGAGCTGAAATATCAACTGTTCTCTGGATATCCAGTCTGTTGGGCCTATTTTGTAAATTTTGGATTTATCTGTCTCCCAGATCACATGATCCAATTCCTTAAAATAAATCTCTGTGTATCTACATGTATATTGGTTCTGTTTCTCTGGATAACACTGACCAATACACTGTCTTGTTCATTTATAGCTCTCAGTGGCACACAGTGGGTGCTCAGCAAGGAAAAATGATGAGCAACAAGTGCTTTCAAGTTGACAATCTCCCATAGAAAATGTCCAGGAAGCACATGTCATCAGGAGTTCATAGACAGTTTCAGCAGAAACTCCCCAAACTTTCCTAACTTTTCTCTGAATACCCTCTGATGCTTTCTTATCTAGATAATTTTCAATACTGAGCTTGATTTCATGGCTTTTCAGTGAAGAAAAGCATAACCTTTTTCAACCCTTGCCCTCCCTTCTTTCTTCTTCTCTTTACTTTCTAACCCCAAAGGGCATCTGATTTATTCCTGGCTGCACCTTCTAAAATCTCTGAACTGTGAAATTACATAATTAATAGACAGTTGAATAAGGAAGTAGTAGAGGGCCAGAAAGTCCACACTCTATGCTCTTCGGTCCCCTCACCCCCAGCTTCCCCTTGGACAAACACAGTTATGGCAGCAGATACAAAGGCAATTAGCTTTGAAAGCTCTGGCATACAGGAAGTCCCCATACAATAGCTTGGAATAAGGAGTGGTGTGTATTAAAAAGCTCTGTGAGTATTCACCACCATCTGCTCCTATCAGGATTGTCAGTTCTGCATCAGTCCCTCTCTCTCCCATAACCTTCTCCTACACACCATAGGGGTGTCCTGTGTTATCCTTGGAACAGCCATCATCTGGCAGCTTTTTTAACATATGTGCAGCAAGTTTCACTGCTTTAAGCAGCTCATCTACTCAGAAGCCCACTAAAATGAGGACAAAATACTTTATTTTTTACATATGGAATGTTTGTATTACAATAAAATTTGCTATATTTCTTAAAATAAGAATATTCATTCTGTTAAGTTAAAGTCTACACCTTATTTCCTGCATGTGCTTGGAGCATTGGTGCCTAGGGCATGAAAAATGATTTCAGCTGGGTTTACTCTTCATAGCCATACTCATTCAAAACTAACATTTTTCTTTTTAAAGATAAAGGATTTACACAATTGCCTCAAAGATTACCTGGAGCTGAAAATATTTTAGAGTATCTATACAGTCAGATGGAGGCAGGGGGGAGAGACAGAATGTTCAGCAGTTTCCTGAAGGATGGCAGAGGGATAAGAAAAGACACTGTGAGAAGAAATATAGGTCCCTACCTCATTTTCATGACGTTTTCATATTTGAAGACTGTGTAAGAGCTAATTCTGTGGTCATTCTGGAACAAAAAATAAATACTTAAACACACATACATGACTCTATCTTTCAAAACAGTAAATAATTACCAGAGGTATATGCCTGAATTGAGAATTACTACACATAGTAAAACGAAGAAGTTCACTGATATGGATAGTTCTCAATTATATGAAAAAAAAAAAAAAATGTGTGAGGTTGTTCTCCATATCACTCCAAGAACAGAAGTCTGATGGATATGGTCTCTATCCATTTTTTTGCAGAAGCCAAATATGAGAGAGTTGGTTGTTTGGTAAGGTGTCAGGTAAACTAACTATTACCATACAATGTGGAAGCCTCCTAACATATGTTATCATTGGTCAGAAACAGAAAGTCTAAACAAAGGCCTTTTCACAGATGGTTTATTATTTTATGTTTAAATTTCTGGTTTTGATTTTCTAGCATTTCTTTTAATGAACAAGATGAGCTAGAAGAAATTAATGTGCTAATGAAAATTTGTTTCGGAATGAAAATGCCCAATTTTATTTCAATCAATATTGATTTAGTTACCTTGCCTTGTTAAAGGACAAAATGCAAATGAGAAGATAAAGAGAACATTTTACCCTATCGGTTCCATGTATCCATGTCTACTATGGTTGATAATGAGCCAATGGCTAACTAAATATTTCTATCTTCAGGAATCAATGTAAAGACTTATAGAATTGTATATATTTAGTATAACTACATATCAAGTTTCCATTTGGCTTGAAATTCCCTGGTCAAAAGTATAAGGAGGAAATTCCATAAAAGGATACTTCATGAAATTTGTATGTATATATGACCTTACTTTTCAGTTAATCCCTTACAAATTGGGCATTAAGAAATTTGGTAAATAGCACTCACAAGCTTAACTGACCTCAGTTCCTGAATTTTTCTGTATCCTCTTGGTCCAGACTCTTTGTAGCTTCACTTTCTTCTCAGAGCAGCTAGACATGGTTAGACTTTGCTAGTAAGGAACCTGAATTACCTCAGAGATCTGTCCAGATTATGGTGAGTTCCATCACTTCCTTGTTGTGGTACAGTCTCTTAGTCATGTCTTTGCAACCCGATGGACTGCAGCATGCCAGGCATCCCTGTCCTTCACCATCTCCAGAAGCTTGCTCAAACTCATGTCCACTGAGTTGGTGATGCCATCCAACCATCTCATCCTCTGTCATCCCCTTCTCCATCTGCTTCAATCTTTCCCAGCATCAGGGTCTTTTTCAGTGAGTCAGCTCTTCGCATCAGGTGGACAAAGTATGGGAGCTTCAGCTTCAACATCACTCCTACCAGTGAATAAATAGTCAGTGTTGATCTCCTTTAGGATTGACTGGCTTGGTCTGCTTGCAGTCCAAGGGACTCTCAAGAGTCTTCTCCAACACCACAGTTCAAAATCATCAATTCTTTGGTGCTCAACCTTCTTTATGGTCCAACTCTCACATCTATACATGACTACTGGAGAAACCATAGGTTTGATTATAGAGACTTTTGCTGACAAAGTAATATCTCTGCTTTCTAATATTCTATCTAGGTTTGTCATAGCTTTTCTTCCAAGGAGCAAACTTTTTAAATTTCATGGCTGCAGTCACTGTCTGCATGATTTTGGAGCCCAAGAAAGTAAAGTCTGTCACTTCTTCCACTGTTTCCCCATCTATTTACCATGAAGTGAATGGACTGAATGCCATTATCTTAGCTTTTTAAATGTTTAGTTTTAAGCCAGCTTTTTCACTCTCTCTCACCCTCATCAAGAAGCTCTTTAGTTCCTCTTCACTTTCTGCCATAAGGGTGGTGTCATCTACCTATCTGAGTTTACTGATATTTCTCACGGCAATCTTGATTCCAGCTTTGCTTCATCCAGTCTGACATTTCACATAATGCCAGACTTAAATAAGCATGTAAGTTAAATATATAAGTTATATTAAGCATATAAGTTAAAGAAGCATACAAGTTAAATAAGCATGATGACAATATACAGCTTTGACATAGTCCTTTCCTAATTTGGAACCATTCCATTTTTCTACGTCTGGTTCTAACTGTAGCTCCTTGACCTGTATACAGATTTCTCAGGAGTCAGGTAAGGTGCTCTGTTATTCCCATCTCTTTAAGAATTTTCCACAGTTTGTTGTTATCCACACAGTCAAAAGCTGTTGTGTAGTTAATAAAGCAGAAGTAGATTTTTTTTTTTTTTCTGGAATTCTCTAGCTTTTTCTGTTATCCAACTGATGTTGGCAATTTGATCTCTGGTTCCTCTGCCTTTTCTAAATCCAGCTTGTACATCTGAAAGTTCTCGGTTCATGTACTATTGAAGCCTTCCTTGTGGTGGTAGTTAATCATTAAGTAATGTACGACTCTGGTGACACCATGGATTCCTCTGTCCATGGGATTCTCCAGGCAAGAACTGAAGAAGCCATTTCCTTCTTCAGGGGATCTTCCCAACCCAGGAATTGAACCCAGGTCTCCTGTATTACCGGCAGATTCTTTACCAATTGAGCTACAAGGGAAGCCCTTTCTTAATTTCTGCTTAAAAAAAAAAAAAAAAAAAAAAAAAATCTAGGTTCAAGGAATTCGTATGTTCAGCATAAACTTAAAATCCCTTAAATTCCTTTGTTGGACTTCCCAGGTGGAGCTAGTGTTAAAGACCCTGCTTAGCAATGCAGAAGACATAGGAAATGTGGGTTTGATCCCTAGATTGGGAAGATCACCTGGAGGAGGGCATGGCAACCTACTTCAGTCTTCTTGCTTAGAAGATCCCCATGGACAGAGGAGCCTGGTGGGCTACAGTCCATAGGGTCACAAAGAATCAGACACAGCTGAGTGACTTAGCATGATGGGCCATAGCAAGAAATTCCTTTGAGACAATGGCATAAATGGAAAATATTTACAAACAGGCAAAAGTATGTGATTCTTCTTCGAGAAACAAGTTAGAGGTACAGATTTAAAATGAATTTGTGCTGTTTGAAGGTAACCAGAGAATAACTGCATAATTCTTTTAGGGCAGGAGAGAACAAAGATCAGTTCAAAGGAACAGTTGAAGTTATACGAATGAGAATAATGGGAGGAAACAGGCCCCTGAGAATCTTGAAAGAGGAATTAGCTTTGCTGATGAGGGAAAGGGAAGTTTACTGAAAACAGGAGTATTTAGAGGAAGAATGTGGAGAAAGTCAAAGAAATTCTTGTGAAATAGATGCTTCCCACCCCCCAGAAAGGAAGAGGATAAACTGTGAAGAACAAAGGAAAAAGAACGTAAACAGTTTAAAGAATGAACAAATAGCTTCTGTCAGACATGAGAAAGACATGAGGAAAATGAGGAAGTCATGAGGAAAATGCAGCAATTTGTAAGAATTCTGAGGGTGTGGCTGAGAAGAGACAAACATGGATTGCAATGATTCCATCTAGACCAGTTTTGTGAGTTTCTTAATTTGTTCAGTCTGGAAAGGGAGTAAATGAGTAGATAAGGGAGGTAAAGAAAAAATAAGACAGCAGTTAGTGATATCTCACCAAGATCTAGCACTGATGGGTGACCTCACTGCTTCAGTCAATCATGAAAGTACTGGACTTATTTATGGTTGAGGATTGGCACCATGATGATCCTCTGAAAGAATTCAGGGATAAGTGAATGATTAATGAGCTCTTGGGTGCACTGGGGAACCAGTGGAACTCCTCAATGGGGGTAAGAGTCATGGAGCAAGAGGTCCTGATGAAGCTGGAAGAAGTGGTTGAAATGATGATACATAAGAAAGAAATAAAAAAAAAAAAAAAAAAGGATGTTATGATCAAAAGGGAGATTTAATCTTAGAGCTGCAATATTTTATATCAATGAAGTAGCCTAGGACACTGTCCTACTTGTTGAAAGATGAAGTAGAGGGAAATATTAGACTTGAGAAAGCCAAGAAACTCTCATTTGACATCGACTATTTTTTAAATCTAAGAGTTTTTTTTTGTTTGTTTTTGATCAAATGAGTTTAATAAATTTTTGAAATTAGCTAAAATCCAAAGAAATTGCTAATTTGGTATGATTGAGTTTCCTGTGGTCTGTTTCCAAATCTCTTATAAAGGACAGTGTTCTAAATTAATCTTATGCTTAAAACTTAGTGTTACCACTCCAAATGTAGATCCCAATGTACACAGCCAAATTTATGATGAAATTGTTTAACTGGGAATTGTAGCAATTCCTCTGCAATTTCTAAAGCCTGTGAAGAATAGGACATTAGATGCATTTGCTCACTTCAAATGATTTATTGAAGTATAGTTGATTTACAATGTTGTGTTAATTTCTGCTGTACAGCAATGTGATATATATATATATATATATATACACATAATTTCTTATATTCTTTTCTATCATGGTTATCATAGGATATTGAATATAGTTACCTGTGCTATATAGTCAGCCCTTGTTGTTTATCCATTTTATATATACTAGTTTGCACCTGCTAACCCCAAACTTCCACCATCCCTGCCCCAACCCACCCCTCTTAGCAACCATGTCTGTTCTCTACATCTGTGAGTCTATTTCTGTTTTTTAGATAGCTCACTACAAGTCTTTATTCGAATGTTCTGCAATATACCAAGTCTCAGTAATATGGACAAATGCATATTAAAATTAGAAATAAAACAGAGGCAAAAAAATCCATGAATTTCTAATTTCTTGTGAATTTTGCCATAGATTTTGTTTTCATCTGGGACCATTAAAGTGGTTTTACAAGAAAAGCGCTCACCTTTTAGATTACATCCCTGTTATTCTTCCTCTTTTCCTATCTTGTTCCCATATCCTTTTGTTTCACTTACATTATTTAGAATTGAGACCATCTTTTTTGTTGTTGCTGTTGTTTTTCAGTCACCCAGTCATGTCTGACTCTTTGAGACCCCATGGACTGCAACACGCCAGGTCATCCTGTCCCTCACCGTCTCCTGGAGTTTGCCCAAGTTCATGTTCATTGCATTGTTGATGCCATCCAGCCATCTCATCCTCTGACGCGTTCTCCTCCTGCCCTCAATCTTTCCCAGCATCAGGGATTTTTCCAATGAGTCAGCTGTTTCCATTCAGATGATCAAAATATTGGAGTTTCATCATTGGAGTCCTTCTGGTGAATATTCAGGGTTGGTCTCCCTTAAGATTGACTGGTTTGATCTCCTCACTATTCAAGGGCCTTTTAGGAGTCTTCTCCAGTACCACAGTTTGAAGGCATTCATTCTTTGGCACTCTGCATTCTTTATGGTCCAACTCACAACCATACGTGACCGCTGGGAAGACCATAGCCTTGACTATATGGACCTTTGTCGGCAGAGTAATGTCTCTGCTTTCAACACACTGTCCTGGTTTGTCATCACTTTCCTGCCAAGTAGCCATCATCTTCTGATTTCATGGCTGTAGTCATCATCCACAGTGATTTTGGATCCCAAGAAGAGGAGATCTGTCACTACTTCCACCTTTCCCCATTCTATTTGCCATGCAGTAATGGAGTTGCATGCCATGAGCTTAGTTTTTTTTTTTTGTTTGTTTTTGTTTTTTAGTCTTACTAAATATTAACAGACCATCTTACTAAGAGACCATCTTATTTTACACAAATAGCCCACTGAAATATGAATTAGTAGGAGTTGGCATATAATTATGATTTTTCTAGATTATTAATTTTTTATATTATTACTTTCTTTGGAAATTCATGAGAAAACAACTTCCATAAAGAACAGTGTAAGAATTCTTCAATATTTTAGCTGTAGGGTTTTATTTGATATTTTTAAAATTGTCTGTGCATAAAGATGTTAATGCAAATTAGTTGAAAATAGCCTTTGAGATTTCCTGTTTCTAATCTTTTTTTTTTTTTTCCTGAGTAAGGTATATTGGAGCTGGAGGTAATACACTTAGCAAGTTTATGGCCTCAGTAACATAAATGCTTTCAGAGGTCCATATTAAGAGCACATTTTGTTTAGCTTCCTCTGTCTTTAATCAGTCCAGCATGATTACCTGATTCACTCTGATGTAGCCTTATCATCAACGATCCCTTTTCTCCATCAGCAGACCTAATAAAACAATAGGGAAGGAAGTACCAGTAAGAAAGGTGGCTTGGTAGTATCAAATGAAGGGAGATTTTGTTAAGTGAGGCCTCGATGTGAAGTAGTTTGTGGTGAAGTGGAACTCCATCAATGAAATCTTAAAGCAGTAGAATCTTAGTACTGGAATCTTAGTAGCATTAGCACCTGAAGTGGGTGTCATGTCCCCTCTATTCAAGAAGAGGCAAGTAGGGATGATGCTGCCTACAGCACAGGTGCAGAGAACAAAAATGAAAAATGAAAAGGAACCTGGGATTATACATATATATATACGTATATATATATATATATATATACATATACATATGTATAAACACAGAAAACTTGTGGGTAAGCCTATAAAATGCATAAAGGAATTTTCTAATATCCTATTGTAATATATCAGACCCCAGTAATTCTTTATTTAATTAAAAATTATATGAAGTATTGAAAGGTTATTTTCCATTTACAGTTATCATAGAATATTGGTTATGTTCCCAATGTTGTACAATACATCCTTGAGAATATCTTACATCCAACAGTGTGTATCTTCCACTCCCCCACCCTAAAATTGCCCCTCATATTCCTCTTCCCTCTAGTAATCACTAGTTTGTTCTTTGTATCTGAGTCTGTTTCTAACAAGTGAGTCTTGTTATATTCACTAGTTTGCTGTGTTTTTCAGATTCAATGGATAAGTGATATCATATATTATTTGTCTTTCTCTGACTTATTTCACTCAGCATAATGTCCAAAGAATGCTCAAACTACTGCACAATTGCACTCATCTCACACGCTACCAAAGCAATGCTCAAAATTCTCCAAGCCAGGCTTCAACAGTATGTGAACCACGAACTTCCAAATGTCCAAGCTGGATTTAGAAAAGGCAGAGGAACCAAAGATCAAATTGCCAACATCTGTTGGATCACTGAAAAAGTGAGAGAGTTCCAGAAAAATATCTACTTCTGTTTTATTGACTACACCAAAGCCTTTGACTGTGTGGATCATAACAAACTGTGGAAAATTCTTCAAGAGATGGGAATACCAGACCACATAACCTGACTCCTGATAAATTTGTATGCAGGTCAAGAAGAAATAGTTAGAATCAGACATGGAACAACTCACTGGCTTCAAATTAGGAAAGGAGTACGTCAAGGCTGTATATTGTCATCATACTTATTTAACTTACATGCAGAGTACATCCAGAGAAGGCAATGGCACCCCACTCCAGTACTCTTGCCTAGAAAATCCCATGGACGGAGGAGCCTGGTAGGCTGCAGTCCATGGGGTAGCTTCGAGTCAGACATGACTGAGCAACTTCACTTTCACTTTTCAACTTTCACACATAGGAGAAGGAAATGGTAACCCACTCCAGTGTTCTTGCCTTGAGAATCCTAGGGACAGGGGAGCCTGGTGGGCTGCCACCTATGGGGTCGCACAGGGTCGGACACGACTGAAGTGACTTAGCAGCATCAGAGTACATCATGAGAAATGCTGGACTGGATGAAGCACAAGCTGGAATCAAGATTGCAGGGATAGATATCAATAACCACTCAGATATGCAGATGACACCACCCTATGGCAGAAAGCAAAGAAGAACTAAAGAGCCTCTTGAAGAAAGTGAAAGAGGAGAGTGAAAAAGTTGGCTTAAAGCTCAACATTCAGAAATCTAAGATTATGGCATCTGGTCCCATCACTTCATGGCAAATAGATGGAGAAACAATGGAAACAGTGACAGGCTTTATTTTTTTGGGGGAGGGAGGCTCCAAAATCACTGCAGATGGTGACTCCAGCTATGAAATTAAAAGATGCTTGCTCCTTGGAAGAAAAGCCATGACCAAACTAGACAGCATATTAAAAAGCAGATACTTTATTTTGCCAACAAAGGTCCATCTAGCCAAATCTATGGTTTTTCCAGTAGTCATGTATGGATGTGAGAGTTGGACTATAAAGAAAGCTGAGTGCATAAGAATTGATGCTTTTGAACTGTGGTGTTGGAGAAGATTCTTGAGAATCTCTTGGACTGCAAGGAGATTCAACCAGTCCATCCTAAAGGAAATCAGTCCTGAATATTCACTGGAAGGACTGATGCTGAAGCTGAAACTCCAATACTTTGGCCACCTAATGTGAGGAACTGACTCATTGGAAAAGACCCTGATGCTGGGAAAGGTTGAAGGCAGGAGGAGAAGGGGACGACAGAGGATGGGATGGTTGGATGGCATCACCAACTCAATGGACATGAGTTTGAGTAAACTCTGGGGGTTAGTGATGGACTGGGAAGCCTAGCGTGCTACAGTCCATAGGGTCGTAAAGAGTCAGATACGACTGAGCAACTGGAGAGAGCTGAACTGAACGCCCTTCAAGTCCATCCATATTGCTTCAGATCAGACCCCAGTTGATACTTAAAGTATGCTTGCAAAAAAAAAAATAAATAAAAATTCTTCCTTTTTCATCCTAGTCCATAAGAAATCTAGTGTATTTCTTGGTAGTGTTTATAATCATAAAACGGATGGTAAAACAGTATATATTGACATACCAGCATAAGTTACTTCACTGTTTTCAGTCTCTCTCTCTCTCTCTCTCTCTCTCTCTCTATATATATATATATATATATATATATATATATTTAAGCTCAAATTCTATCAAGGACTGCTTTTCCACTCGTATACTTACTTTTTTTCTTTGATTGGGTTTCTATAAAGTATTCAAATATTCTGTTGCAGAGAATATTTTGTGCAGACCCAAGAAATGAAAGGGAGTCTTTTAGAAGGAGAAGCAACAGCAGATTGTAAGCATGTTACCCACAGAATTTGTATGATCCAGTGAAAATGCCAACTATAATTCAATAGATCTGGAGCTAGGCTCAAGGTTCAGCATTTCTAACAACTTTCCAGGCGATGTTGAAACTGATCATTGCCAAATAGATGCCACTTTCACTCTTTTCCTGCTGCTTTTATTTATCTACCAGTGCCTCCTGAGGTATCAGATAAACTGAAAAATGAGAGACATTCCTGGACCCCCTGTATCTACATGTATATATCTAGAGAGTTTTCTAAAAGAGTGTTCTGTATGAAATGGGTGGCTGTCCTTTGGGCCAGCAGTTTCTTGACTTCTGTTCTCTAGAGGTTAGTATTATAACTTTACTGTTATAGGCCACATAATAATAGCAGGATCAATGTTGAGGGGGTGTCAGAATACTTGTATCATATTTTATACCCTGCATCTAACTGGTTATATTAGACTGATAATCTCTCAGTACACTTTCAACTTGGTGATTAAAATTCAGTGAGCACAAGATAGACCTATTTAGCCTAAGATGTCACTCCTTGGTATTTATTAGCCTTGGATAATAAATATAGCTGTGTGTCTCTCTGCTGAGGTTGCTTTTTCCAGTGGGAAGATGCCTCTTCAAGATGGCTTTAAAGTCTAAAGATTTTTAATTCCTCTTAAAACTACTTTTTTCTCTCTCTCTTTCAATTCAGATCTATTTTAAGAGGAAAGACCACACCCACAGGCCCCTGATGATCAATTATTTCCTCTGCCTGAATTTTTGTTATGCAACCCAGCTAGGTCGCATTGCTACAGGGAGGCTCACAAGATAAATTGCCTCCCTTTGGCTGTGTCGTTTGCTTCAATTACACAAACAGCAACCAAAGAATCCGGAGGAGATGAGAACTACAAGGATTCTGGGAGATGCTAACGATTAGCACTTGCATTATTAGTCTCTGGAGGTTATTAAAGCACAGAGTCCCTCATGGCATTGTCAGAATAGCAAAGTGACAGAGAAGCAGGCAGCCGTCAGGCAGCATCACTCAGCAGCCTAGGATAACACTCTCCTCATGCACAGGGCCCTGTGCCCCCAGAGTCCCTCAATCCGCCCAGGAATCAACAGACCCTGCCTGGCCATGATGGGTTTAACTATATCTAATCAGTCTGGAGGGCTGATAGCTGTGAAAAACCTTGTTACCCTGGGAGGGAAGCCTATCTTTCTCTAATAAAACAGAATGTAGTTCCTGTACCACTGGTTTCCTAAAGCGCTCTCCTTTGTATTATTAATTTTGTGAAAGTGCAAGTTTGGGAAAGTCTTTAGAGACGCCAAGCTTATCAACTCTATTCATCTTCTGAGTGAATACATTTCTTTCTGAAAATAATGCTCTTGGAATGCTATTTTGTTTGTGGTTCTCCTAGGAGAGCGTTTTCTATCTCTCTGCTATTCTGCTCCATTTGAGAGTGAAGCTTGTAATGATATGACTGTCAAAAGGAAAGAAAACATCCTAAGACATCATGGACTGAAGCATCTGGGAAGGGTAAACATTTGCCAGTAAAGCCTTTAGTATTTCTTCAGCTTGCATTACCAGTGCTCTCTGAGCAACTGCTTGGAGGCACAGGATGGACTCCTAGAAAAGAGTGGAAGCTTACTGACGACATGCAGGTAGACAGCATAGCAATCCACATACCAGGGGGTTTTGTGCATTTCAGGATAGGAAAGTGAGAAGCAGATGCTGGCGTAGCATACATAATGTAAAGCAGAATGCATGGGAAAGCTATGGGCTTGGGAGTTAGACTTTGCCATCAAACACAGATCTGCTTTGCAGCTTTGGGCATGCTCCTTTCCATTTCTATTTTCCATTTTTCTTTTTACTTGTAAAATGGGGCTCATGATATCTTCTGCACAGGTTTGTTGAAAGGATCAAATCAGATTGGTATACATCAGTTTCTTTGTATATAATACATGACCAGTAAATGTCAGCTTTGCTAGCGTTCTTTCATAGGCAGTGTTTGCTGCTTCTTCCTTCATTTCTCTCTTTTATGGTTCTTAGGACATTTCATTGAGGTTATTTGTGTTCAAGTCTGTTTAGCTTTCAATTTTCTCCTGGACAGGAGCAATGTCTTATTATATTAAGATTATTAAATGTGGAGTCAGAATACTTTTAGCCAATACAAGTTTGCTCTTTAGTAACCATAGGGATGGCAATACTTCTCAAAGTGGCCATGAAGAATAAATGGGAAACCACATTAGGTACCCTCCCTTGACACAGTGCTTAACACAGAGTTGTCTCTAAGAAAATGTTAGGTCCATTCTTCCTTTCTGTCTTTTGTACATTTTTGGCCTAGCAGATTTTAACACAGATTTTATACGTGTGATACCATTGCTTAATGAATGAGGGAAACTACAGACAAGTAATGCATGAGTGAAATAGAGCATTGGAAGGAAAGTCAGAGATTCTAATTCTGCCTTTGATTGTAGCAGTATGACCTTGAGAATGCACTTCTGTGCTAGGTCCCAGGGTCTGTCATTAGAAAGGAGGAATTGAGTTGAATGGACTGCATAATAAAGTGTGTTTTTTTCCCTAGGTTTAATCTACATGACACAAAAATCTGAGATTTTGCAAAGATCTGTAGCTTTTGATTTATAAGGAAACATCTTTCAGAAACACAGAAATGCCATAGTAAATGATAGAACACATTTTTCTCTAACATGGTAAGTATGGTAGGAGTGAACGTGAAAGAATAAGAGGTCCTTGGAGATCCACAACGGTGGCTTCATTCACTTGTTTAATGACAGCGATTCGTTTTGGATAATGGAGAACAAGACACTTCAGCATCAGTCTAACATTTCAAACATACTGGAGGTCATATCTTACTATAAAGAATCTCTTCACAGTGAAGAAATACTGAAGCCTTAGATGCAAAGACATGCCTTGGCTACTTCTACAAAAAAATGACACATCGATGCTGTACTACATGGTGATTTTAAAACTGATTCTCAGAGTGTGGTCCTTGAACTAGCAGCTTTAGCAACAACTGGAAATGTGTTAGAAAAAAAAAATTGCATGTCCCACTCCAGACCTTCTGAATCAGAAACTGCGTGGGCAGGTCCAGAGATCCATGGTCCCTGTGATTCCTGCTTCATGCTGAAGTTTGAGACTCAACTACTTTCAGGAAGTTAAAGTCTTTAATGCTGACCTGTCTTCTGAAGCTAGGCTTCTTGGCTGTTCAGAATTTATCTCAAGGAAGTTCTTTTTCATACAGCAGAAAATGTTTCTGCATTTCAATATATGATATATACTAATGCTCACATGAATTAATTAATGCCATTGCTTTATGGTAATTAATTAATTCCATCATGGCAATAATTAATGCCATCACTTCATGGCAAATAGATGGGGAAACAATGGAAACAGTGACAGACTTTATGTTTTTGGGCTCCAAATTCCTGCAGATGGTGACTCCAGCCATGAAATTAAAAGACGCTTGCTCCTTGGAAGAAAAGTTATGACAAATCAAGACAGCATATTAAAAAGCACAGACATTACTTTGCCAACAAAGGTCCATCTAGTCATGTATGGATGTGAGAGTTGGACTATAAAGAAAGTTGAGTACCAAAGAATTGATACTTTTGAATTGTGGTGTTGGAGAACACTCTTGAGAGTCACTTGGGCTGCAAGGAAATCCAACCAGTCCATTCCAAAGGAAATCAGTCCTGAATATTCATTGGAAGGACTGATGCTGAAGCTGAAACTCCAAAACTTTGGCCACTTGACACAAGGAACTGACTCATTGGAAAAGACCGTGATGCTGGGAAAGATTGAAGGTGGGAGAAGAAGGGGATGACAGAGAATGAGATGTTTGGATGGCATCACTGACTCGATGGACATGAGTTTGAGCAAGCTCCAGGAGTTGGTGATGGACAGGGAAGCCTGGCATATTGCAGTCCGTGGGGTCACAAAGAGTCAGACACAACTGAGTGACTGAACTGAACTGAATGCTCACATAGTCAAAGACTACCCTATGTTCTTCCACTTTTTAATCATAACAATGGTCGTACTCATTTGTTAGAGAACAGTGAAGCTCTGATTTGAAGAACAATAAGTCATTTGTTTTTACCTATTGTTAGTATAGATACAAGTATTCTTTTCTTTCCTCTCTTTTAGAAAATATGCTTTCAAATCCTCAGGATAGAGAGGATTTTTAAGAGTTTGGGATGAAATTTCTTTGCTTCACACATCAAGGCCCAGTAGGCATGTTGCCTCTGGGCTTAGAGTGTCCACAAAGTCACCTCCTCATCACACTTCCTTTTGTTGAAGCAAAGGGAGAAGTCAGCAGCCGTGATTGCACCTGACTCTCTTTTGCAAGTTTTCTGTGTGTTCCTATTCCACTTCCTTCAATCTCCTTTAGTTTCAGAAATAATGAGAAGAATTTCCCTCCTGTGTACTTTTTATCATAGTTAGAGGAAAGAGAAAAACCTCATTAAAATAATGAAGTGATTTCAGCATGATTAATTATGTCCCAAAGCCATTGATGTCCATTGGTAATGAAAACACTCAACTATCTTCAGCTCTGGTTGCAAGATAAAGTTATTTGCTCCTTTTCAGAAACGGTGGATGTGTAGGAGCGAACAGGCTCTGGCAAAGCCGAACTTAGATGAATGATCTCTTTCATCTTGTGCTGCAGCTGGATCAATTTGGTCACCAGGAGTAGACAGATTTTATCCTAGCCTTCTGACAGAAATTCATTTGGCACCGAGAAATCATTGAGGAGTTTGCAATGTCTGTTGTCAATGAAATGAATTTAAGCATGGAAAAAGGAAAAATCCTTCACTTAGACATAATGGAGAGGAAGAAAATGAAAGCTCACCAAACATTACAAGCTATTCTGTCAAAGAAATGTGTTTTATGGCTAATTGAGCAGTGTAGTTGGATGATATGTGTGGTCACCTGCTTAGCTGGGGCCAGTTCTTTGGTTATAAAGCATTGATTTTAAAGACATTAACACACATTAGTGATAAATAATTGTTTTTGATTGTAAAGGGAAAAATATATGAAATTTGTTGGTACTTGATGTCTGCTTACCCTGATTTAAGGGAACTGATCCTGATTAGCATTCTTCACCAGGGGAAACAATCGCATGTATTATTACTGCTGTTTTGAAAAGAAAGTAGATCTGAAATCACATGAATCATCAAGATAAGGTTTTATGAAGCTCTAAGTAAAACTAAAGGTAAAACAGCAGGTGTTTGGATTTTAGTTAATAGGGATAAGAGGCTTTCTTGTACCACAAAAGGAAGCTCCATAGTCCCTGGCAACAGATGAAGATATTTGGAAGCACATAACTTCTTCCAAAGTGAAACACACAAATAAATAAGTTATTAGAGAAGACCTAGAAATATGGATTGACTGTAAATGGAGTTTACAGCTGGATATATGTGAATTGAGCTCAATACTAATAACACAAATGCTCAGCCATAATAGAATTCCTAAGAGAGAGAGTGGTTATAGGCCTCAAAAGCCGTTATAGCAATCCCCCTTCTCTTTAATGGCTAATCTTTCTCCAGTCATGTTCTGTAGGTAATGCTGTAGATGGGATTTAGTCATTTAATTATGAGGCTAGGGGAAAAAGGGTCATAAACCAAAGCTCATATTACCCATGTAGAAATAAAAACTGACTGTCTTAAATCCATCTCATTGTGGTAAAAGCAGAGGGTTGCTGGCAGACATGGAAGTATTTTCATTCTAAGGTAAAAAGTAAGATTTTGTTATACACATTTTGAAATTAGACATTTTCTGTTTCTTAGTATTTTGCTGATAGTCTTCAAGACTACCATATAAGTTACAAGGATTATTATCTTGGGATATTTACAAACTTTAGCTATTTCAGTGAAGATCTGTTTATTCAGCACTAACTACGTAAGAGGTGTTGAACTACGTAAGAGGTGTTGTGCTTCCAAATACTTGTTTTCTTGTCTTTTTATCTTGTCTTTCTTGTCATATTAAATCTTTTGTATAAAGTTAATGGAGTCAGTTGATATTTGAATCTGTTTTCTTATAAGCCAGCTCCTACATTCACAGAACAACCATTTCTGCTATAAACTACCTCCTACACAGGCATTTATTGGCTTTTCAGGTTTGAGAGCAATGGGTCTCAACACTGACCATATATTAGAATCACCTGGGGACCTTTACAAACTACCAATACTTGTTTCCTCCTGCAGGTCAGTTAAATTAGACTTGCTCACAGGTGAGTCCCAGGCAGACATATTACTTTAAGCTCTCTAGGTGATTTTAATGTGATCCCTAGCCATGATGGAGAGCCACTATTTTCCAATTTTGACTAAGAAGTCAATGTGTATTTCTTTTTTTTTTTTTTTTTTTCATTTATTCACTTTTTCCTCTTCTAGGCTTAACATAATTAAGTGATGGCCAACTCTCTGCATCTTGTTTTATAGATTTAAACATTCTGTTTATTGTAGTTCTCACCTTTGGCCAAATATATTTTCATTGATTGAAATATAACTGAAACTAGTACAGAGTCTTGGAAAACACCTAAAATCCAAGTTTTCTTTTCTAGGTTGAATTCTGCGATTAATTAGTTATTTCCTCTCAGGTGAGAGTGATTTGGTAAAAAAAGCCAAAAATATTGACAAAAGTAGAGCATGATATCACTTTGCCATTTCTTTTCATAATTACAATTCTGTATGCTTTAGTTAATTCTTTACCTTCTGTCATCCTTCCTCATTCTCTGTTGTTGACGTTGGTTCTTAGTTTTATGTTTTAACTAGGGATATTCTTCTGGTGAATGGTTCATTTTTGCCTATTAATATTTTAACATACTATGAAATATTTAAGACTTTGAAAATGGCATAAAGAAGAATGCAACACATACCCATTTACCCAGCTTAAGAACTAAGACATCAATCCAACTAAAGCCCCCATGCAGCTCTTCCTTCCTCATTAGGGTGCCAGATTTAGCAAAGATACAAGCCACCAGTAAAATGTGAATTTCACATAAACCACCCCAAACATTTTAGTTGTCCCAACTATTACATGAGACATGTGTACTAAAAAATTGTTGGTTTTTATCCGAAATTCAGCTTTTACTGGGCATTCTCTGTTTTATTCAACAGTCCTACTACCAACTCAACGTGTATTTCTTTCTACTTTCACTATGTATGTGATGATTTAGCAGTTTATATAAATGGCACCATATCTTAATCTATACTCATTGTTTGTATATCTTTGAAACCTTTTTAATTAGCCTACTTTAATGTTTGTGGGTCTCCTATTTCATTCATACAGCTCTACTTTATTTTCAACACTGAATAGTATTCCCTTGACGGAGAAGGCAATGGCACCCACTCCAGGACTCTCACCTGGAAACTCCCATGGACGGAGGAGCCGTGGGCTGCAGTCCATGGGGCCGCTAAGAGTTGGACACGACTGAGCGAGTTGACTCACTTTTCACTTTCCTGCATTGGAGAAGGAAATGGCAACCCACTCCAGTGTTCTTGCCTGGAGAATCCCAGGGATGGGGGAGCCTGGTGGGCTGCCGTCTATGGGACTGCACACAGTCGGACATGACTGAAGCGACTTAGCAGCAGCAGCAGTATTCCATTGAAAGACAATTTCACAAATTAGCTACACATCCTTCTGGTGGACATTTCTAAATTTTGCAATTACAAACAGTGCTTCTATGAACATTTTCTATGTCTCCTCATGTAAGTATTTATTTTGGATTTATATCTAAGAATAAAATTGCTATATTGTGCATTGTCTATAACATATCTATTAATCATGAATTAGCCAGTACTTGAAATGGGACAAAATTTGAAGCTTTTTAGGTAGCTTGATTATGATAATGATACATTTATTGAAAGTTTTACATTTTCATATTCTGGTCCTGGATGACTTATGTGTAACATCTTATTTTAAGATCCCCAAGTGCTTTGGCATATACACTATAAAAACAATGCTGATAGCAATGATGACTTTAGTTTTGACAATTGATGTGTTTTTAACTACTTGCTTATTTGATATACATTACACTCCTGGCAGAGGTATTAATTCCATTTCACAGATGAGGAAACTGAGGGTTAGGGAAGTTATATATTTATCTCAAATCCTTCAGAACATCAGTACATGGTAGACCCAGGGCTGAAGCTTTCTTTTCTAAATTCAAACTTCAGGTTTTTCTTTCTTTATTATAACTCCTAAATGCATTTAAATATTGATAAGGTAATTTTGGTCTTTCAGAAGTATCTTCTTAATATTTTCTCATATCAACAGATTATTTAGGGAGCATATATTAATAGTCTAATTGCTTTGAGAAATGTGGCAAAACATATACTGTATTTTTTAACTTGGAGTATATTTTGTCTTAAAGTAAGTGCCAAATTGCATTTAGCTGATAGCACCAGATGTAGGCATGCTATCTCTTCACTGCATATCTCCAAGCCTGCTCAGTAAACTGTGTTCTCTCATAACTGACAGTAGTTTAAAAGAGGAAAGACTAATGACAATAACCATGCAAACATTGTTATTCCTAATATTTGAAAACACTCACTCAACAAACCAGAATGTTATAAACAAAATTCCTGGGATTATATTATACTTAAAATTAATTTTTATATTATAAAAACCTATTTTATGCCTCTAATTCTAGATAGAAAAATAGATATTCCAAGAGATTAGGTAATTTACTCCAAATTTTATTAAATCAATGAAGTAGAACCAAAGTCTAGACTTTTAATAAGAAAGAAACACTGTCAGTGTTTTCTAATAATTTCATGAAAAGCTTAGATTCTGTAGTAGACATAATAATGGCCCTCAAAAATATCCTTGATGATCTTTGAAAGCTGTGAATATGTTATTTTCAAGGCAAAGGGGATTTTGCTGTTGGATTCAGTTAAGGACCTTGAGTGGTGGAGTAGCCTGGATTGGCCAGGTGGGCCCCATCTAATCACACGAGTTCTTAAAAGTGGAGAACCTTTCCCATCTGACGCCAGAAAAGAGCACAAACAGGCAAGAATGTTCAGAGGCAAGCTTACCAGCTCTGAGGTTGGGGATTAAAACCGCGATCCTAGGAACATGGGCAACCTCTAGAAGCTGGAAAAGATAAGGAAATACTCTCTCCTAGGTCATCTTGTAACCCTGCCAACTCCTTGAGTTCATCCCGGTAAGACCTATTTTGAATTCCTATGAAATGCTGTGGGAAAATTTTGTATTGAGCTATCAAGTTTGTGGTAATGTTTTACAGTGGCAATAGAAAACTAAGGCATGGTACAGTTTGACTATAGTACAATGTTTGTGTAGGTGATAGGTAAGCTCAGTAATCCAACAAATATTTCTTGATAATTATGATGATAGCTATAGTTAGGAGGAATAGTCCTAACCTTTGAGATAGGAATCCTGGTACCTCATAATTTATGTGTGTAATAATCAGCTTGGCTTTTTTTTTTTTTAATGCTGATTCAAGGTATCTAAAAAACTTCTACTTCAGAAGTTCTAGAGTAGGATCCTGATGGAGATGCAATATAGAACAGTCATTTTGGGAAATTGTTTAGTATTTAGAAACCCAAATGTATGTCTTCTGGTAAGTAAATCACCTGTAATACAACCATACAATGGATGTTTCTCAGAAATAACTTATAAGCTACTAATGAGTACACTGATATGTATGAATATCAAAATTATTAATGTTTGACAATTTAGACACAAAAGACGATATTGGTTATGTTTTCATTTATATGAAATTCTGAAAAGGGAAAAAGTGAAAAAAAAGACAGAAATTAGGTCAAAATTACCAGAGGCTGTGGGTTGAAGAATAGGATTGATTGCAAACGGGGATGAGGGAACTTTGTCGGATAATTAAAATGTTCTATATCTCTATTATGGTGGCAATTATAAGACAGTGTGTCTTTGCCAAAATTCAGTGAAACTTAAGAGGGTGAATTTTACTTTATGTACATTTTATTTTAGTACACTGGACTTAAAAAGTAGTGTGTTTATGTCTTGGAATGCACTTTAAAATCAACAACCACAACCATCTCACACAGTTTAGAAAGGACTGAGCTCGTGAATCTCGGGTTAAGAAATAGAAACCATGTTCTTTCAGTTGATTCCTAACAAGTACTAATTAAGCCATAAAACCCCAATGAAAATTATATAATAGGAATTCTCGCTAGGCTCTGAAAGGACTCAACCCTCATCCAGTTTTACACATCCTAAGAGAGCCATGAATTTCAGGTCATTGAGTGCATAAGGATAAAAAGCAACCTGCTCCAACTAATCTTCTCAAAAGAGAAAAGAAGAAATCCCAGACTTGTAAAGGAAACTCAGAATTCATCTTTTACTTCTGTGAATCCATCTGGTTTGTAGTATGAGTTCAGTTCCTTCTCGAAGAAATCTTACAGTTAAAATCTCTGTTAGAAGGAGAAAATGTTGGTAAAACAATAAACTTTAAAACATTTTTAAAACTATTAAAATTCATTTAGTGTAATGTATAAAGGGTTAAGGATTCTGTTTAGTGACTTTGGGTTTAAAAAAAAAACAAACCCTGAGCTGTTGCATGAAATATGTTGATATATTTCAAAATATCAATTTTATTTCTTCTCTACTATCTTACACTTGATAGCAAGAAAACTTTCTGGCACTTAGTAATCTGATAAAAGGTTGCCTGAAAGTCTATGAAGTTCTCCTGAGCCAGAGACTGAGAATCTAGGCAGGGTTTTCAGAGTGAGTCTGGTTGATATTTACTGTTAGGCTGTGGTAGGAAGTGACTTCATAAACAGATTCCTGATTCCTTGAGTACAGTAAAATAAAGGAAGCTTCCAAAGGCATTCACAGGGACAGTCCATTTTTTTTTTTTTTTAATTTTAAACTGAGTTATAGCAGTATCAAGATTGATAGCAGAGAATGATTATATTTTTTAAAATAAATGTAACCATTGTGTAAGGGACTTGTTAACACAGTGCGGGTGGGTATTGTTAACTAGAGTGGTTGGTATGTATTGCAGCAGGCCAGGTGAGTGACGCTGCGGTGTTGATAAGAACAGATTCAAGAGGAGGTAAGGCTCAGGAACTTGGGGACTAATTAAATAGTTAGAATGAGCGAGAGGGAAAGTTTTAGGGATGGTTCTAAAGATTACTAGATATTCAAGAAAATTATCTTTAACCGCTAGGTTCCAGAGCAGTGATTTTTAACACTGGCTTTAGAGCATATTGATGTACCTCAAACCTTGCACAGGTGTACCATCAAACTCTGATCAACATAAAAATTCTACTTTTGTTCCACCTTAATATTCTGGGAGCTTTATTTTAGAAGACACCATTTTTCCAGGTTCTTTATTTCCATGAAATATTGTGCCCCTCTTTACTTTTTTATACAATTCAATTTTCTAGAGTGATTCAGTATATCTCGAAGAGTGACACATTCTTATAGGATAAAGGCCATTAATCTTAATATCACTTTTTATCTGACTGGAAACTCCTTTCACTGAGTGATGGTCAATTCTGGCATGCCAAACCTCCACATGCTAAAATAGCTCTCTAAAGACGTTTTAACTAAAGTATGTCAGTGGGAAAAAAAAAAAGAAACCAAAGGGGAAAAAAAAATTCTGAAATATAAAGCCCTACTGTTTGATTTCAGAACTTTGTCCTTCTACCAAAGTCAAGGTCTGCAGAAAGTGTCGACAACTTGATCTGTAATTAAAAGAAAAGGTACTTACAAGAACCTATCCCTATGCTTTATGGTATCCCCCGAGATCATTTAACTGACTAATTTGGACAGGTTAGACAACAAACTGAGGGCCCAGACTCCTCTCCTTTTATAACTCTGCAAACATAATCCCAAATTGATTGGTCTCCAATACATGAGAACCAAATGAAAAATTAATTAGATTGGCTATAACCCTGACATGAGCACTTTCCTACTTTGTTGCTTTGTTTATTTGATCCTTTTTCTTTTGATTTATCAATAAAGTAGCCCATGTGGAAAAAATAATAGAAGAAAGGTAAGGGCAAGCATCAAAAGAATCCAGACAGCTGCAAAACTGAGCAGTCTCTGCAAAATGTAAGATACAGAATCGGTCTCTAAGTATCAACTGCACATAAACAATATGTTAACATGAAATCAGTATTTTTCTATTATTAAACTTACAGACGCTTCTGTATATTCTTTTTACTTTTCTATCTTTACATTGGGAATAACAATTTCTGTTAATGTTTATCTCCTCATTTCATCTGTACCTAAACATTCATTAAAGAACTGACTTGAAAATAATTACAATCATAGAAAATTAAGTGTCATGCAATGAAACCTTCTCACTTTTATGTGTGAAGGCACTCAAAGCCTTGGAGGCTAGTGGTGGTATTGAGGGATAAGAAATCA
This sequence comes from Cervus canadensis, assembly GCF_019320065.1. Classification (NCBI taxonomy): domain Eukaryota; kingdom Metazoa; phylum Chordata; class Mammalia; order Artiodactyla; family Cervidae; genus Cervus; species Cervus canadensis. Next base: position 19,766,846 of record NC_057411.1, on the reverse strand, counting down.
TTTCTCTTCACTCTTACTCCTGTGCTCATTAACTTTATTTAGAGTTTCAGTAATCACAGTTGGTTCCATATCCTGCCAGCAGGAGAGTAAGTTTTTATGGCACTAAAATATCATCTCAAGGAGTTGAGACAATTGCTTTTAAAATAACATAGCTAATGTCAAATGTAGTTATGAATATAATTATTTTATTCTTGATTCTAAAACCCAAAACTAGATCTGTAGAAATCCACATATCAAATATAAATAATAAAAATTGCTTTATTTATATTACAAAGTACATTGTAAGCATTTTAGTCAGTGGGCATCGTAATTTTCCTAAAATATTTGACTTTTTTACTTAGTTGGTATTCAATAGTAAATGAAATACAGATTCATCAGATAATGTGTCATAAAATTTTTGACTTGATTTAAAGAAAAATATGAAAATTTCTGATCTTTGAAGGTGAATTCTTGAACTGAATTAGTTACTAAAATCACAAATTCAAAAGTTCTTTAGATTGAACTAACTCTTCAGATTCATGTTCAAAATTGGCCTATAGTAAAACACAAGTTATTTAATAAGTTGTGCTAGGGAGAATAATGTCCCCAAAGATGTCCACATCTTAACCTTAACATTATGAGTTTATTACCTCATATGACAAAAGAGATTTTGGAGATGGAATTAAAGGATTTCATGATAGGTATATTATCCATGTGGAGCTAATGCAATCACATGGTCCTTTAAAAGTAGAAGAGGAAAGCAGAAGAGTTGCTCAGAAAGATGCAAGGATAGGAGAAGAAATAAGAAATGAGAGATTCAGTTTCATTGCTGATTTTGAAAATGGAGGGGGAAGGATGGGCAAAGGAACACAGGTGACTCCTAGAGTCTGAAACAGCTCTCTGCTGATAGGTAGCAAGGTAAAAGGGACCTCTGTCCTACCACGGCAAGGAACTGAATTTTGTCAGCAACCTGAGTGAGGAAGCAAGTGGATTTTCTCTTAGAGCCTCCAGAAAGAAACAGCCCTCATGTCAACCTGATCTTTAACCCAGTAAGTCTCATCTCAGACTTCTGTCCTGTAGAGTATAATAAGAAAGGCGTTTTAGCTACTACATTTGTGGTAATTTTTTTTATTGCACTAATAGAAAATAATACACAAGCCATCAAAGCATCATGAAAAGAACCAGCTGTGTCAGTAACTTGTGAGCTAGTGAGTATCAGTCCTTACAACATGCCAATCCAAATTCTAAGCCATACTCTTGGGACCGTATACAAAATTTGCTTGTATTCCTGTAAGTTACGCTGTTGATCTGGTCTTGTTTGTTTGCTTGGTTATATTTTTACTTAATGTAGGAGATGGCTCTTGTGGAGCCAGTCAACTTTACAATTATCAACAGGGAAACTTTCTTCCATTGATTGAAGATTTGTGAGGAAAATAACTTAAGATCTTGCCTGCTCTGAGGCAAAATTATTAAGAAAAAATTTTGTCATCCTTTCACCTCATCAGTAGCTACTTCAGTTAAGAAATAACCAATACAAACATTCTAATTAATAATTCAGTCATTAAATCAATATGTACTGAGAACTTTCTCTCAATTATTCTCTTAGACAATAATGATGTAGTAACAAGAAAACAAATGTGTATCTTCATAAAACCTGGCATTTATAAATAGGCAAGTAAATAGGTATAATAAGTTGGGAAAATCATCTTTAACATCCTCCTTAGGAAGTGAGGTGCAAGGAACTTAACTACTCAGTAGCTAAGAAGAAAAGTGGTTTCTGAAAAATCATTTCAGAGATGTTGGATCCATTTAATTTAAGCACATTGGTTTAGTTGGGTGGACTATACAATAATATACCATTTGTGCTAAATGCTCTATATAAAGCAGTCATTACTAGAATTTGAGCTTAAAAAAAAAGAAATGTAGATTGAAAATACCAAAGTAACTTATCCTGTGATGTCAATATGTACTCTTTTACCATCTCTTTTATGATTGTAAATGCTACCAAGAAAGACACACACTGGGTTTATTATGGCCTATGATGAAAGAGGAAGGAATTGGCCTTTTTACCAGCTGATTTGAGACAGTCAGACAGTGTCAGAACTGAATTGATAAGGAACAGTCAGAACCCAACTGAAATTCGAGGGATGACTTCTCTGGAAGTTAGCAATTATATGAGTGTGTGTGCTTGTGGGAGAGATCACGTAGTGGGTATTTGACAGTGTTCCTGACAAAAGGATGTATACATGCAAAAAGTAGGAAGAACAAGGTTTATCAAGAGAATTACATTAGGTCAAAATGACAAGAACATGTGATGTAAGTTACATAATGTACATTTTAACATAATTTCTCAATATAATTACTTATACAGGATTATTAATTACTGAGATACTATGCCAACATATTTGGGTCCGGGGAGCACTGATAGATGTTTAGCAGAAAAACTTTTCTAAATAATAAATTCCTTATATGATGAGAGCTGTGGTTTATCCTTTCTTTCCTCCTTTCCTTATGCCCTCCTTTCATGAGAATTTATTAAACACTTGTTAGATGGAAGTAACTCTGCTGAGTATCAAAGATACAGAATGGAAAACATAACATGATTATTGTGTGATAAGTGTTGTGATAGGGTCTTATGAAGAGGTACCTATTCTGTTTGGGCCATAATGAGGGTTTATATGGTAGGCTGGCTAAACATGATGCTTGATTTGAATCAAAGATGATTAGGAAAAGGAGGATAGCAGGATCCTGTGACAAACTAGGCATAGGGAACTGTGTGTAAAGACAGAGGTATGAACAAGCATGAAGTATTTGAAGAACTGTCAGCAGTTTAGATTGCTTTAGTACAGAGTGGGAATGGAGTGTAATTAGATTCCCCATCATGAAGTATGCTACATTTGAACTTAACACATGAATCAAAGCAATTGGAATGTGTTAAGTGGGATTGATGTTCCAAGTACAATTTGTATCTATATAATAATTATATATTATCTATAATTATAATTATCTATAATTATATAATTATTATCTATATATTTATATATCCTTATTTAATCACTTATTAAGGTATTGTTTTCTGTTTTTACATGTATAGAGAGGGGGAGAAGGAGGAGAGGGAGAAGCAGTGAGAGAAAAAGTTGACCTCGCTTTTAAAGTCAAACCATCTGAGTCAATAGCCTGCTTAAACCTAGTTCTGTCCCAGTGCAATGGAATATTTATTATTTTTGAGGAATCACTTGGTGGCACTGTAAATGATGCAGGAAACATTAAAAAAAAAAAAAAACAGTCCATTTCAGTAATGAGTGTGAAAAATAATCATGATCTCATCAAAAGAAACTTGTGGGTATAGAAGAGATTGAGCAGGTTTTAAATGCTTTGAAGAAGCAAAATTAATAGCACTTGACAACAGGAGGTGAGGCTCAGAGAAAGGCAAATATGGTTGAGAATCCTCCTTTTATAAATTTGGTAAAGGGTCAGAGGCATGAAATTTAGAAAACAAGGAAGAGAGAGGGTTTGATAGTGTGAGAAAGATGAGGAAGTCACATTCGGACATTTAATGTAGGGAGACTTTTGAGATTTCCAAGTGTGAGTTTCTTAGGACCATGGATATAAGGCTCTAGGATTGAAGAGAGTTTGTGAGAGGAAATAAAATTTGGAGTAACTATTATCAGGAGTGATGCCCATGAACTTCATCATTTTCTGGCTCTTGAATGTAAGAGTCTTGAATTTAAAATGGATGCTTATTGTCTTCTGGATAAAAGCCATGTCTCTCAATAGTTCTTACACCATCCTTCTTATGTTTCCTGTTTCTATTTTACCCAAAATTTTTCCAAGCAGCAACTCCAACCTCAGCCCCACTTATATATATATATATATTTTTTTTTTTTTTTTTGGTTGTGCTGGGTCTTTGTTGCTGCATAGACTTTTCTCTAGTTGTGGCAAGTGGGGACCACTCTCTAGTTGTGGTGTATGGGCTTCTCGCTGTGTGGCTTCTCTTGTGGCAGAACACGAGCTCTAGAGCGTGAGAACTTCAGTAGTTGCGGCACATGGGTTTAGTAGTTCCAGCTTCCTGGCTCTAGCACAGCCTCAGTAGTTGTGGTGCATGGGCTTAGTTGCTCTGAGCCATGTGGCATCTTTTCTGACCAGAGATCTAACCCATGTCTCCTGCATTAGCAGGTAGATTCTTTACCACTGAACCACCAGGAAAGTCCTCAGTCCCACTTTTTATTCATAAACATATGAATGCTTTATCCCTCTGAATGCTTATTGTCTTTGATTGTTTTATTCCAATGTGCTATGTTCTCTCTCTCCTTTGAGGAGTCATACACAGTATTTTTTCAGGATACTGTCTTTCCTTTCTTTAACTGACTAACAGTCACTCATCCTTTCAAGCTCCATTTAGATGTTACTTCACATGGCACAAATTACTTGACAACCTTCATCCTCCTACATTTACTTGTCTTAAGGAACCCTCCCATGTGCTCCCCAAACACATAATATTTTTCCAATGTCTTAGTTTAATGATATGTTTACTTGTCTGTATCCACAAAAAGCTCTAAGTTATATAACTCTTAAGTTCTCCTCTTATTCACCATCATGCTGAGAAACTAGCACTTTTTAGAGTGCTAAAATGCCTTTTAAGAAAGGTATGAGATTTCTTAATGAGTAAACAAGTAAGAAGGAAGAACAAGAAGGGAAGCTTGGGTAAAAACAAACTTTTAAGCTGTAGAGAAAATAATCTTAAAATCGTATAGGAAATATCCGAGTGAAAGATTAAACCAGAGAAGAATTTCACAGTATCCAAAAAAGAGCTTCCCACAGAGGAAGAGATCAACAAGCTGAACATTGTAGATTTCAAAAAGCAGTGATGTACTAGATTTTGCAGTTTGGAAGTTGACTTTGGAACCTATACTGATGGGTGTGCCTTTGATTTCAGCATCAGATTATAATGGGTTTTGTTTTGAATGAATGACAATAACAGGTCTTCTCATTAACATACACACACACACACACACACACACACATGACATTTTCCCCTTAACACCAAGAAGAAATGGGTACCCATAAATAATTTAGTCAGTGCTGGCTTAGAATTCTAAATTTTTAATACATACTAAAATGCCCAATTGTTGCACATAACATACCCAAACATTAAAAGATCTTTAACAGATAAGCTGGATATAAATACAATGTTGATATTATAACAAACTTCTATGCATATTATAGGATATAAACAGTAATTTCTCCCAAAAGTTGAAAAAGTTTTCTTCTGGCCCTAATATGATGGTAAATTTAATGTGTTGAACTTTTTATTTTTTCATTTTAATACTGACATATAGTCAGTCTGTACCTAACCAAAGAAATATTCTTATGGACCATTTTTGAAGGTGGAATTTTCTGTTTCACTTAGGATACCAATTTTGAAAGGTGAAGGATCATTAGTATCAATAACCTTTGTGAGAGGTTATTGTCTTCTAAACTGTCTTTTTATTTTCATGAACTTCAATGTTTAAATTTATTTTTAATTGGAGGATAATTGCTTTACAATGTTGTGTTGGTTTCTGGCATACAACAATGTGCATCAGCTATAATTATACATTTATCCCTTTCCTCTTGAACATCTTCCCACCACCCGCATCCCACTCCTCTCAATCATCACAAAGCACTGAGCTGAGCTCCCTGTGTTTCACCCATAGTAAGGTGTATGTTTCAATGCTACTCTCCCAGTTGTTCCCACCCTTCCCTTCCCCGTCTGTGTCCAAAGTCCATTCTCTGTCTGCATCTCTATTCTTGCCCTGAAAATAGGTTCATCAGTACCAGTTTTCTAGATTTCCATATATATATGCATTAATATATGATATTTGTTTTCTTTCTGTCTTACTTCACTCTGTATAACTGAGTTAATCCACTTCAGGTCAACTGACTCAAATTCATTCCTTTATATAAATTAATATCCCACTGTGTAAATGTACCACGACTTTTTATCCATTCAACTGTCGATGTGAACTTCAATTTTGATTAGATAAAAAACTTAGCTCAATTTAAAAGTTCAGGAATAAAAATCCCCAGGCAGATCTTCCTTAAAAGAAAGGAAATGAAATATAAAATAAATATGACATATGTTTGAAAATATGTTTACTGTTAATACATTCACAATATTCAATGCTAGTTAAATAACTTGCACTTTATGTGCAAGGAGGATGTGCTATCCTCCTATGCAAAAATTGAGAGTTATTGGCCTTTAATAAAAAAAAAAAAAATTGACAATCAATTACACCCTTCTCTCAGTATTGTAGCATTCTGGATATTTTGTTTGCATTGCTCTTCAGCAATGTCATGAGTCCTTGTGTCTCAGCTGGTAAAGAATCCGCTTGCATTGTGGGAGACCTGAGTTTGATCCCTGGGTTGTAAGATCCCCTGGAGAAGGGAAAGGCTATGCACTCCTGTATTCTGGCCTGGAGAATTCCATGGACTGTATAGTCTGTGGAGTCGCAAAGAATCGGATACAACTGAGCAACTTTCACTTTCACTTTTCAACTATGGGATACTAGCTGCTGAATCATGAGTTTGAGTAAAACACCACCCTGTTTCCTTCTGTCTGCAGACATGCAATAGAATTTCAAGAAAGCTTAGGAAAATATGTGTATAAACAAAGGCTATATAATTAAGGGGAAAGTTTGTGAGATTCTGCATGTTTTATAAGGAAAATCTAAAGAGTAATAAGGGAATAGCACTATTATGAAGCTAGGGGTCTATGATTTGGTCCAAGATCTGTATTTACATAAACTTTTCAGGTCCTCATTTGTGGAAAGTGGAGAACTTGTTATTTGTCAAATGATATTTGAAGATCCCTTCCAGCTCTATAAATTTTTAATATGCCATTGCCACCCAACAAGGCAGTAGGCTATGGAATCCTTACCTCTGGGCACTTAGGTGAACATTTCTCTAAAGATCTGACTTTTCTGTGATATAATACCTCTCTGCAGTAACATCTGAGACAATTCCAACAAACTCCACAAAGCTGATTTTTGATAAATTAATTGTAAACTGTAAGATTGTAATCATAATAATGATATGACATGAAACTAATGCTATTTTATGTATCTGATATCTCAGGTCATTAACCAACCATTCTGCACATATCATAGATTGTCTGATTTTTTTCATTTGCAAGATTTTGATTCCCATTTTATCTTCAAGGAGAGAGATTAAGGAGTAGGTAACTGTTCAGAGCTACACAGCAAGTAATTATGACATCAGGGTAACACCTCCAGTCTCTCTAGCTCCTAAGCACATGTTTATTATTATTATATTATGCCCATGGTAAAATAAAACTCAGTGTGAGTCCTAATTGGGTTGGGTATTTTTTTCAAAGTTTGTGTGTATGGCTTTTCCTATTATTGTTGTTAGGAATGAGAATTTTCATACTCTTAGGGATTTTTTACTTTCTGAGATATTATAATTAAACTTTTATTTACAGTTTTACTGAAACTGCAAACAAAGTTTAAAAAAAGGTGGATTTACTTCCCTCTGAAACACTAGATGGTTTATTGTTGAATTTTGATGTCAGTGAATTTTAAAGATATTCCAACATTAAAATGGACATAAGGCTGAAGATGATATATGTATAAGATGTCATTGGTTAGAACATCTTAATTATACTCATTTAATACTTATTAACCACATTAGCAACTATACATATACATTATCTATGTAAGCAAAAAGAAAAAAGAGGGAAGGAAAAAAGAAAGTGTAAATAAGAAAATAATAGCAAATATTTACTTAGTACTTACCTTCCAGGAATGTTTCTAAATGCTTTACAGGAAAGAATTATTGTAACCCTCGCTAAGGAGTTCATGTATATGTATGAATACAGTGGACATCTGTCAAACTGGTCAATTTGATTACCTTTTTTTATTTAAACACTGTATAATTGGGAAATTCACCATATTATGGAATGATGATAATTCCATCCAAATAATTCCACTTTAATATGGAATTAAAAATTTACATGTATGGCATGTTTCTCAGTAAGGATGCAAATATAATTTAGATGAGGCTTCCTTCTCTGTGCTGACGATGAGTACATGGGGCTTATTTCTTTTTGCGGGTGAGGTCCCTTTGCTGGCAGCAGTAGCTGTAATAATAGTTGAATTTTTGGTGGTTGAAACTTGGTGATCTTAGCTTCATTGGTGACAGTTTCTTTACTGTCATCATTTCAACTAAAATGTGGGATGTGGTTATATTTCTAGAAGCCTGCCTCAGTGTTTCTCTAGGCTTCAGTGATTCTGTGAAGTTAGGTAAGTCACTTAATTTTTTTCTGGCTTAAATTAGCCGTAGTGATGATTTGCTATCATGACCACTAACCAATATTTCCTTTGTGTGTGTGTGTATACACACACACATATATGTATGAACACATAGTCACATAGATGTATATACATTCGTATGTATATTATATATGTGTGTGTATTTATATACATATATACACATATATTAGTGACATTAGACTCCTTCAGTACAGTCAAAAGGTAACACTTAACTATGTGATGCTCGGTAGTCTGCTAGACCTGTTGAGTGGGCATTGTAATAACACATTCTCATAGTCCTGTAGAATAAGACAGTTGGCTGTCTTTCATTCCCACGCCCTTCAAAATTACAAATGATTGAATGTTTATTTGAATCTCTTCATCCCTCTTGAGAATCCTAAGGAAGGAACCATGCTATACACCTCTCAGAATGAAGAAAATAGCAATTTAGGATATCCCAGTTTGTAACTGAGATAGAAAAATTATCACTGCTACTCAGAGATGAGATTTCCTAGAAACACATCCTTGCTTTTGTTTACTTTGTAATTTGATTCACAAAATAGTTTGCTTGTTTTACGTTTTTAATGTGGCTTTTAGGAAGCCTTTAATAGAGGACTCTGTGCTGTTGTCTGCTTTGCTGCTATTTCTGTACTTGTGCATTTGCTTCCTCTTCATTGTTTTCAACCCATGCAGGTCTCTTTAGATTCCCTCTCTGTAAGCTCATTTATATTCTTATCACTTTACATTGCTTTGTTTAATCAATAAAAAAGATGTGAGAAGGAAAATATTTTCCCAGGGAAAACCATTTCTGTTACATTTAGTATTTATGTTATAACATCACAGCAAATAAAGGTTGCCCAGTAGAGTGAAGTGAAGAAGTCGCTCAGTCATGTCTGACTCTTTGCGACCCCATGGAATGTAGCCTACCAGAATCCTCAGTCCATGGGATTTTCCAGGCAAGAGTACTGGAGTGGGTTGCCATTTCCTTCTCCAGTAGAGTAGTAGTCTTTAAAAGCTCTGGTTCTCCAGTCAATCTGCCTGGGTTCCAATTTCAGTGACACTATTATTTGGGTGTGGGACTGGGTAAATTACTAAAGTTCCTAGGGCCTTAGTCCTAAAATGGCGATACTAATGGATTTTATCTCTAAATGGGGATACTAATGGTTTTTATCTCATATAAATAAATGTAAAAGGAGCACCTTGAGTGGCACATAGACTTGCTGAATAAACATCAGCTGCTGTAACTATTATTCTGGTGGTACAAGATAAGGGAAGTTAAGGTCTGTGTTCAGGTGCACACACTAGGTCTGTCCCAGGCATCTCAATGTAATACTGTGCTTCCACATTTCCTTCCTTCATATTCATATATCACTCTACTTTCAGTTACTCAATCAGAAATGAGGGCCATCTAGGACTTGTTTTTTTATCCACTATCGTTAATTAGCAATTGATTCTACTAATTACTTCTCCTAAATATCGCTCAAATCTATCAGAGGATCTTCATTTACCTTGCCAGTTTCCTAAGGAGATTTAGCCTTCTGCATTTTCCTTCTTCCTTTGGTTAACATCAGTCTATTCTCTACAGAGAAGCCATGATGATATGTTAAACATGTATGTAAAAGATGCATATACGATGAGGAAACCATCAATCATTTCACTGTGCCTTTCAAATACAATTCCATACCTTTTCTGTGGACACAAACCTTGCATCTGCTACCTATCTCTTTCAACCACCTGAAAGAGGTGCATAAACTTACCTCACTTTACATCCCATCATGCTAATCTCTTCCCCTCCCCACCACAATGTATTATGAATTTGATTATCTAGGTACTAAGGATGATTTTTTTCTTTCCTATGGGTTGTCTTATAACATAGATCATTCTGGTTAACTCCTCTATCACATTTAAATAAATACCATATCCTTAGGGAGCAGTCCCCTGAACTCCCAGACCACAAAAAGTCTCATAGAACCCTGGATATCCCCCATTGTATCCATCATCAAACTTTATTTTCCTTGTCAAAGCTTGGTTTCCTATGCTCTGACCTCTGCAGGGGCCAGAAAGTATCTACTTTGGTAATAGTAGTAATAATGGTAATAATTGTCATGTTCTTATCAGTTTATACAATACATTGTTTTCCAAGTACCTGTTGCATGCAGTTTTGAATGAGTTGTAGCTTGAAGCCAGGCTAACAAGAGTAATCTGAAACTGAATCACCTGAGTGTTAACAACTATACATTCCTCCTGCTGAAGGCTAAACATATTCTATAACTTTGGATGATCCTGAGTCTTGAGGGATACATCAACTTATCAATGAAATGTTGTGGGGCCAGAGATCTACTCTGGGGGTCTGCAATATTTATGTTGTATGTGTGTGTACTCAGTTATGTCCAACCCTCTGGCACTCCTTAGGCTGTGGCCCACCAGGCTCCTCTGTCTGTGGGACTTCTCCGGCAAGAGTACTGACGTGGGTTGCAATCTCCTTCTTCAGGGGATCTTCCCGAATGAGGGGCTGATTCCTCATCTCTTGCATCTCCTGCACTGTGCTATGCTTAGTCACTCTTTGCGACCCCATAGACCATAGACCTCTAGGCTCCTCTGTCCATGGGAATTCTCCAGGCAAGAATACTGGAGTGGGTTGCCATGACCTCCACCTGGGGATCTTGGCATCCCAGGGATTGAACCCAGGTCTCTGGCATTGTAGGCAGATTATCACTGTGTCACCTGGGATGCCCCTTCAATATTTAAGAGGTCTGTGAAATGGAGAGAGGTCTCTTCAATTGAAGTTGAGAGTTGAACATAAGTTGTCTTTAGTGAAGGAACAACTATTCCGTGTTAAGAAACTTTCCTGTGTTACTAAGCAAGCGGGGGCCATTCTAGTGTGGCAGAAATCCCAGAGTCAACCTAAACCTCGGTGATCACCTTTGAGGTTCAAGTCAGATGTGGTAAACTCATGGGATCACTTATCAGAATCTTGTTTGCAGGAGGGATGACACTGCTCTGAGCATTCTGGAATACAGCTCCCAAGTAAAAGGTATTTCTAAATTGAAAATACCAGGCAGTAGTCTGAGTGTTTTCTGCTTCAGCACATGATAACATATTTCTACAGTGCTGACAATAATGGGGCTCCCCCAAAGTGTTACTGCTCCATCTGCTCCCCAAAGCCTGATATTTTTGGATATTTATTTATTTTTTTCCCATTTATTTTTATTAGTTAGAGGTTGATTACTTTACAATATTGTAGTAGTCTTTGCCATATATTTTTGGATATTTAAAATGTGATACTTTGGTATAGGTTGGTGTGATTTATCATTTAATGGGCATTTATTTGACCTCTAAAAATGTTGAGTAGTTTCTTATACACTTATTGGCCATTTGGTTTCCTTTTTTTGGTGAAGTTTCTTCATGGTTCTCCCTCACCCTCAGTTTTTCTATAGTTTTAAAACTGGTTTGTAGAGGTTCTTTTTCTAGTTATGTTTAAATTACTTCAATTTGTGACTTGCAGTTCCTTTTTCACAGTATCTTTTGATGAGTAGAAATTATTTTTATTATATTTTGGGTAATCTTACATTTTGTACTTTTCTTATATCTTGGAAGACAGTTACCACCATCTCAAGGTTATAAGATATTCTGTACATTTTTTTGCACAATGTTAGCCTTTTATGTGTGTTTAAATTTCATCTGGAATTTGTTTTTATATTTTGTATGAGGAATGGGTCTAATTTCCTTTATTTGCCATAGGAATATTTAGTTATGCTGACCATCATTAACTAAATAGCCATCCTTTCCCCAGTTTCTGCAGCGTCATCTCAATCATATATGATTTCCCCATATGCATGTCTACTTCATTTTTTAATTCTGTCTGCTTGTTTTACTTCTGTTAGAAGAATGGTGATTTAAAATCCAAAGTATGGGGAATGGGTTAGAAAACCAAATCTGCTACCTTGCACAAATCACTAAACATCCTTGTGTCTCAAACTCCTTATTGCAAAAATAACTAATAGTATCCTCATCCTAAAGTTATTATGTATCTTGCACAAAGAGCCATATGTATAGGTTACATCATTTTTATTATTAGTTGTTCAGTCGATCAGTTGTGTCCAACTCTGCAACCCCACGGACTGCAGCACGCCAGGCTTCCCTGTCCTTCACCATCTCCCAGAACTTGCTCAGACTCATGTCCATTGAGTCAGTGATGCCATCCAAGCATCTCGCCCTCAGTCACTGCCTTCTCCTCCTCCTTCAATCTCTTCCAGCATCAGGGCTTTTCTAATGAGTCGGCTCTTGATTATTAGTATTCCTGTGATAATACCATGCTGTTCTTACTAAAATATCTTCAAAAGTCTAGGCATTTTCTGAAGTCAGTTGACATCATTTTTAGTCTTCATTACTGGTTTGGCTACTTTGAAGATTTTGCTCTTCCATACATATCTGAAAATAATGTCAATGGATCCATTGAATAGAAGCATTTTTAATTTGGAGTGTGTGTGTTAGTGTTAGGAGAGTTTACTACTTTGTCATTGAGTCTTCTATTCATGATCTCAATAATATCTCCATTTATTTATGTCTTTCAAACAATTTTATTTTCCATAGAAAGGTCATAACATCTTTTGCTAGCTGTATTCATAGCTCAAATTTTTGTTGTCTTTAGAAAACACGTTTTAAATGTCATTTTCTTAGCTATTTGTTTCTGTGTTTGATTCTACCTGACCTATTGTTTTAGGTCTATCTTCTCTCCTTTCTGCTGCATCTAATCTGGTTTTCATTTCTCTAGGTACATTCATCTTTTTTTTTTTTCTGCTTTCCTCCATCCCACGTTCTGATTCCATTTTTTTTTAAAACCAGACGTTCTCTGAATTAATCTTTCCCTTTTGAGCTCCTATTCTACAGAATTTGTTGTTTCCTTAAATTTTCTGAAACCATCAGTGTCTCCAGGTATACATTTTTGCCTAAATGCTCTCCATCTGCCTTTTGTATTTTCCTGTTCCTTGTGGTCATTTTTTTGCATTGTTTCTGGATAGCTCCTTGCCACTTCTTTTTCAATCACTGCTCATATGCCATTTCCTATCAGGTTATTGGATATAGAAGGTATTTGTCGGTAGATGTATAGGAGATGTCAATGGATAGGGAAAGAACCAGGACTCTACTACTAACTTGGAGGAATTATCCCTATTGCAAAAGGTTGTCTGTGAGTGTGCGTTCCTGTAGCATTTTCCCTCCCAGCCCCTGAGTTCAGCTTTGCACAGCTGCTGATAATGCAGTCTCTCCCCTTCCTGCCTCCTGAGTCAACAGACTGCTTTCTGTAAATAGAGCTTGTCTGTGGCATTCCTCACTTCTTCACCCAATCTGGTTTCAGGGGAAATTCTCACCCTCAGTTCATGCACATTGTTTCTGGTGTTCTAAAGAAGGAATTGCTAGGTTTTGCCCCTCAGAGGTTTTGCCTTCCTATTGAGAGCTGCAAGCTTTGTCTAGAGCTGCAACCTTATCTTTTATTTCTACTCTATGTGTATCCACTCATTCATATGGCAAATATTCCCAAGTGCAATATGCCAAGTACTTTGTTCGTTTCTAGGCAACATTTGATTACATGAAAATTGATGGAATATGACCTCAAAGCACTTTCATCCTTATGAAGAGTTCTGCTCATGAAAAAAGGACAATACAATAAGTTAATTGCAATGATAGATTTATGAGCACAGTGCTACAAGACGAGGATGCCTAAAGCTGCCTAACTGAAGAAAAGCATTGGTTAATTCATAAAACAGGAGATAGACCTGCTAGATGTAGTGTACCATGCTCTGTGGAGAAGCAACAGTGCCTAAAATAGACATGATTCTTGTCCTGATAAAGTTTATAAACTAATTGGTTAAGAACAGTGACTTTTAAGATGACGGATTAAGAATGGACAGTCTTCCACAAGAATGAAGAATAATGTTCTATTCAATAGGAAACATGTGCAAAAGAAGAGAAACTTTAAAAAGTAAAACAAGTTTAGGAAATTGTGTGTAAGCTAGAACTAGATTGCAAAAATCAAGCAATGTTTGTGAAGAAGATGGAGCCGCCAGGTAAGATGGGGCCATAGAGGAAAGTACATTGTGTTCTATCACTGCAGTTTGTGTTTCGTCCTATAGATACAGAGGTGGGATCAGTGAAAAAGAAACTAACAAGGAATGTCCTCTTCAGATTAGTATGTTAGTGACAACACTTAATACGAAAGATCTGAGAGAAGATCCAAACTTGAATCTGGACTTTGTGCAATATATCCACATTGACAGACAAGGAAGAGGGTTCTGAGTGTGAGTAGTTGCAATAACGTTGGAATGAGAGAGGTAATAAAAATGGAAGAATTTTTTAGCTAATTAGTTCTGGAGGATAAGGGTAACACTTCAGTTCCTCTCAGATTTCTACTTAAAAGAAAAGGATAAATCTTGATGGTGTTTATCAAAGCAGGAAATGTCATGTTTGTGATATATATAATACTTATAAAAAATTGGCCTGGAAATTTATAATAAGACCAAGTTTTGAAAAGTAGTCTGAACACAAGGGAACTAGAAAGTAATCACTTATGTCACCTTTTCATCTCTGTCCCTTTCTTGGATTAAATGAGTTTTCATTTATGTTTCTTTCTACAAATTTGTTATTATTCCCTCTGTAATGTGGCTTCTTCAAGGTTCATAGTTTTTTTGGTGGTTCTTTTTTTTTTTCATTCTGTGACATCAGATTTGGCTTGATCTTAGTTTGGCATGAAATAAAATTTGGCCTCAGTTTTACACTCTGGAGCCAAAGGACTTGGTGTCTGCCCTGCATCCTATTCCAAATCCCTGACTGATAGTGTTACTGAAGTAGGCCCTGTGGACCTCACTTGTGCTCAGTCTCACCAAGGTCTCCTGCCCGGGCAGGGAAAGTTCTTTTTCTTTTCTGGGTTCATGCAGCCAAAAACAAAACAAAACCTGAGCTTGAAGCAGCACAGCTTTACTCAATGGCCAGAGAATGGAGAAGTGGAAATTTAGTTCACAGATCAACTCATCTTAATGTCAAGAGAGATTTGCTTTTAAGGAGTAAGGACGGTTGGAGGAGGAGTGAGACTAATGATCAAAAGAGGCAGGATTTTCCTGGAAATAGAGTGCCGTCCTTTTTTTGGGGTGTCTGTGACATCTCATCACACAGTATGCTAATATAGTAAAATTAGTGTAAAATGAAACTCAGGGTCTGTGGTGGTCCCACTCATTGCTGTCTTTGTTTTAGCTGTTTTTGTTTCTTTCTTCCTTCAGCTTCCTTCTTTGTCTAGACTCTGACTTAAAGATGTTAGGGCTTCCCTGGTAGTTCAGATGGTAAAGAATCTGCCTGCAATTCAGGAGACCTGGGTTTGATCCCTGGGTTGGGAAGATCCTCTGGAATAGGAAATGGCAACCCATTCCAGTATTCTTGCCTGGAAAGTCACCGACAGAGGAGCCTGTTGGGTGACGGTTCATGGTGTTGCAAAAAGTCAGACATGGCTGAGAAACTAACACTTCACTTCACTTGGTTGGGTGTTAAGCAAGGGTCTGGTTCCACCTCTGGTAACAAGAGAATCAAATGACCACTCCCAGTAGAGCCAATGGGGGTTTCTGAAGTATATGGGCTTGCTCCTTTCAGACACTGGGTGGAGTAGACTGTTTTTGAGAAAAATGTATGGATGAAGAGGACACCACTGGAATGTATAGTATAGATACACCCCCCAAAATCATTAGTGAGTAGTCATGCATGGTTAGGGGGAAATAGTGAAAATACTTAATTTTGAGTAACTTGATGTTGAAAAGCCATTGTCATCCAAGCATTAATCGAAAGAGTCTCAGTTCAGTTTAGTCACTCAGTCGTGTCCAACTCTTTGCGACCCCATGGACTGCAGCACGCCAGGCTTCTCTGTCTATCACCAACTCCTGGAGCTTGTTCAAACTCCTATCCATCAAATTGGTGATGCCATTCAACCATCTCATCCTCTGTCATCCCCTTCTCCTCCTGCCTTCAATTTTTCCCAGCATCAGGGTCTTTTCCAATGAGTCATTTCTTCACATCAGGTGGGCAAAGTATTGGAGCTCCTATAAGTATTGAACATCCTATAAGCCTTCTCTATTTTTCAGATGTCTATATCCACCTCTTTCTTCTCAGTACATTTTCAAATGTTATCTTTTATTCATGGAATAATTTCTAAACATTTTAACAAAATGATATGCCTTTTAAACAAAAAGCTTTTCTTCATTCTCTTATAGCTTTTATTTTTTGACTTGCTTTAAAGTAATGTCTTAATATTTTGTCATTTCTTATTCTGAGTTGAAAGCTTTCTGAGGCTATAAGGCCAACACAACTTCATACCATGATATTTGCTGCTGAGTTATGCAAAATTCTTCCACACCTAGCAGGTACTTCATACATAATCATTGCAATGTGGGTGGAAGAGAACATTAGACAGGGATCTATACTTGCAGGAAGTGTAGAGATCAGGAAGAGAAAAAGATTGATGGTAACCAAACTGCCTTGCTTGTGTCTATAACTCGGACATTTTGCTTGTTGGGTTGATTTTACATAAGTAAAATGTTTAAAAAACAAAACAAAACCAAAAAAACTCCAGTAAAATTAACCATGGTTTATGGGTTTACAAGTTTCCAATTTAAGTAATTTGATTTTCATTGAATTGATTTGTTGCTCTTGAATGGGATAAATGGCTTATTTGTTCTGGCATCGGTAGACGGAGCCCCCTTTTGAGATGAAACTGCCAAGGCTGTTCAGTGTTTCTTAAACACTTACATGTCCCTATGGACTGAATGAGACTTTCAAGCTAAATTTTAGATTCATTTAAAAAAAAATGCTTCATTTCACTATTTGAATATATAATTTGAAATGTTCTAAAGTAGAAGAGAGTTAAAATATCAGAAAAAACTGGCAAAAATGCCGTAGGAAGTATGATTCTTTTTTTTCCCTCCCAAATTTAGCAGTTTGCAGATATAGTGCTTGATTCTGTCTCTGGTTTTAGCTATTTAAGAGATTTTATTTTGAATTTAAATGGCAAGCAAATCTTTTCTGTCTAAATCTTCCAGGTCAACAACTTTATCAACAATATTGTAAAAGTGTTCTAATAATAAAAATTAGATACTGAAACAAGTATACTCTAAAAATTCTACTTTGAAATACTTCCCCATTAGCAACACAAGAAATAGTTACAATTTTTAAATTTTTTAAATATTGTCTTAATTTGTTATGATAGAATATTTTTAATTTTAGCTCTTTTGTACTCAGTGAGTCAAATTACCTAAGTTTCATTGTCCTGATTTTTCTAATCTATATAGGAAGAGTAATAATAATATCTGGAACACTAGCATTTTAATGTAACAACCAATGTGAAAGTACATGCAATATACTAGATACTTCAAATATTACTAAATTGAAATATGATTACTATTTAGTGTTTGTAAAAGAAAGCAATTATTATGATATACTGTAAGTAGAAAGTCTTTCTACTCCTTCAGAAATGAAGTTACTGTGAAGGGAGCTTTCTTAACTTTGGGCTTAAATTGTTACATAAAATCAAGATGTGACAAAACTACCAGAGAGACTGCTGCCTAAGAAAAGTCATGGAAGGAGATAAAATTTTAGAAGTATTTTTGCTTTGAGGGCATAAATGAAAGACTGTGATAGATATGAAAGGTGAATCTAGCAAAGGGAAACTCTGAATCATATGGGAAGAATTGGAAGGGCTAAGATCAGGACAATGTTTTAAATAGTCTAGACTCACTTAGAAACCAAATAATAGTGCCCAGGAAGCTGCAGTGTTGTCAGATTCTGATTCAGACTTGGGGACAAAGAATCTGCATTTTAAACAAATTTCTCAGGTAATTCTGCTCAAGGAGGTACATCTATCTATACTGTCAATACACATTACTGTAGACCTTTCCATGGCATGTTCAATTCTACTTGTCTTTTTTTTTTTCCAAGAAATATTAAAGTAAGAAAAGTGATTAAATGTTAATAAATAATGGATTTAGGTTAATGACTTCTCTAGTTAAAAGCACACCATAAAAATACAGTTAGAAGCAACAAAAATAAATATTTCTTCTTGTTTGAGAGTATTTTAATTGTGTTGTGTTCTATCTTATGAAGACTAGAGATCAGTTTAGTTTGGGTCCATGTAATAGAATGACATGTAAAAACTGAAGCTACTCGAGGACAAGTAATGTAAATAATACGTAAATTCTGCGTGATGGAATAAGAAGTCTATGTACAGTTCTGAGTAAGTTGAGAGAGTCTGTGGGACTTTTCCAATGTTCATATGAATCACTAGAGGGCAACATATACTATACCTTCAAGATCCCATCACAGATAGTTGTCTGTAGTTACAAAGAGTGAAGGCAGAACCCAAACTGGCTGAAGTCAAAGAAAAAATTGCAATGATAATTCTACTAAAATGATCAGGTAATTTAGCCAATTGCATGAAGCAATCAGTAGCAGTTATTTAATAGGAAAACCTACTGAATGAATTATTAAAGTTTTTCTCAATTTTTAAAAAATAAGCAGGCATGGTAAATGTCTTCTAAAAGTCATGCACACAATCATGCAGAATATTTAACAGCCATGAAAAATGGACTTCTTTTCTGTCTCTCAAACATGCATCAATTACAGAAGGACAGCACAGTCACTTTACTCTGTACAGAGTACCAGCCTGTACAGAGTGTGGGCTGGTTTTATTCTTTCTATTGCATTACGCAGGCTCATTTGATCATTGCTTTGGTTTAAAAACTACGAAAGAAGCTACCAATAGAGAAAGAGCAGTCAATCGACTATCTTTTCAACCAGAATCAAGGAAAAAGAAAATAACATCATAGGAATCATAGTTCTGATTTTCATACTTCTTATATTTTTATATCTAGAAAACAATGTTTTTGTTGTATCCTGTTTTAATCATATGACATTATAAGTCCATTTTGGAGTCAAATTGCTTACAAGAATGAATGAATTTTAAAAAATGAATTTAATGAATTTCTGACTTCCAAAGACTTAAAAAAAATAAATGGGGAAAAATACAGATTACTGTGGTAGAAAAACTGAACATAGTTCTGAAAATAGAACCTCATGGTTTAGACATTACTTTCTTTAAGAAGTGAAGTTCATATTTTACTAAATGATAGTCTAAATCTGATGTTTCAAATACAGAAATTGATAGTTACCAGTTATTTTTTAAAATACTTTGTGTGTGCTGGGCAAAATACTTTATATTATCTCATTTAATCTTCTCAGTTTATAGGATTGGAGTTATCACCATATACACTTTGTTACATGGATAAACTGATTTTTGGAGTTGAATTTACTGATGAAGCTGAAGCAAAATTCCAGGCAAAGAATTCAGACCCTATTTTCTTAACTACTGTGATTTTCTACTTTCCATGGTTAGATGCTATCTCAGGAAAAGAATAATAAGGTCTTAGGCATGTTTGCCAGAAAGCAGGTGTATAAATTTTCGTATTCGTTCAAAGCTGTTAAGTCACCTCTATTTTACTAGTCAAAAAAGTCAATATGAAAACATTATCCAGGTCCACATGCTTGGAAAATATATGAAAGAGTTGAAACATTTATATATAAAATTAATTTGGCTTAATTAAAAACAGTAAACCGTGGTTCAAACTCAGTCTAAAAAGTATACTGGCAGTTGGGAGTTGGAGAATATATGTTAAAGTGAATCTATGTCATGATTTTAGGGAAATAGTAGGGGCCTCTAAGAAAAACTATGCATTCATTCATTAATATTTTTAAGCATATTTTTTGAAGATATTAGAGGAAAAATGAGGCGTTATTCCAGCCTTAAAGAAATTGAATGGCTTCTATTTCTAATTTGGTATCCTAAATTCCACTTCTCTAGTTGAGAGTTAAAACACTGATCAGTGAAACGTTATTGAGGAGGAAAAAAATCACAAACACCAAAAACCTCTGAGATGCCTGTGACCTTTGGAGGTGTGTCTAATTTTGTGCCTCATTCCTTAATATTGACTTTCTAGAAATTCAAAACTTATTGAACTCAAATTAAATTCAATGCACCATGCAAAAAATAAGTCTAAACTACTCTAATTGACTTTTTTAAAAAGTGATCTTAAAAATAAAACCACCTAGAGATTTAAAAGTTAGAGTTACAAAATGTTAGTTGTACCTTTCAAAGTACTTTGTAAAAATGTTAATCTCCTATATCAATCCAAAGAGTTTAGGCAGTCATCAGAGTATAGGCTATGCTGAAATAATAAATAGTCCCCAAATTTGAGTAGCTTAAAACCTAAAGTTTTATTTCTTGCTCCTACTACCATTCCTTGATACATCAGTTGAGAGTTCAGCTCCCATGTATCCATCATGCTGACTCTGGAACCAGCCTGCCTGAGGACCCACTATCTTGAACCTTGGTTCTGAGCATGGCAAAGAGAAAAGGGAACTCCTGTCTCACCTCAGCATTATGTACTTTGTTATACATTTTGGGCTGGAAGCAGTTTATAACTCATGGCCCAGAATTACTGACATAGCCCTGCTCAACCACATGGAAACTAGTTTTTTTTTTTTTTAAAGTCAATCCGCTGTGGTTCCAAAATGTAGGAAACCAGAAGTTGAGTGAATAGCAATAATGGCTATCACAATTCTCAAACAAAATCCCTTTCCTTTTTACCCAAGTAGGATACCTAAATTTTATACATGATTTACACAGAGTTAGAAATGAAATTTTTGACAATATTAAAATATTGTAAGATTAAAGTTTTGTTTGTTTGTTTTACTATTGGTATATAAGGGATTTACAATGTTGTGTTAGTTTCAAGTATCAGTTCAGTTCATCACTCAGTTGTGTCCGATTCTTTGCAACCCCAAGAATCACTGCATGCCAGGCCTCCCTGTCCATCACCAACTCCTGGAGTTTACTCAAACCCATGTGTGTGTTTCAAGTATACAGCAAAGTAAATCAATTATGTGCTCAGCCACTTCAGTTGTGTCTGACTCTTTGCCACCCTGTGAACTATAGGCTGTCAGACTCCTCAGTACATGGGATTCTCCAGGAAAGAATATTGGAGTGGTTCTGTCATTTCCTTCTCCAGGGGATCTTCATAATCTGGTATTAATTTAGTTATTCACATCCATATATTCACTCTTTTTTCCTTTTTAGATTCTTTTCCCATACAGTCTACCACAGAGTATTGAGTAGAATTCCCTGTGCTATATGGTAGGTTCTTAAGTTATCTATTTTTATATTTAGTAGTGTGTATATGTCAATCAGGGCTTCCCTGATAGCTCCGTTGGTAAGGAATCTGCCTGCAGTGCAGGAGACTCAGCTTCATTTCCTGGGATGGGAAGATCCCCTGGAGAAGGGATAGGCTACCCACTCCAGTATACTTGGGCTTCCCTTGTGGCTCAGCTGGTAAAGCATCTCCCTGAAATGCAGGAGACCTGGGTTTGATCCCTGGGTTGGGAAGATCCACTGGAGAAGGAAAGGCTACCCACTGCAGTATTCTGGCCTGCAGAATTCCATGGTCTGTATAGTTCATGGGGTCACAGAGTTGGATACAACTAAGCAACTTTCACTTTCGCTTGTCAATCCATTGATCACAATCCATAGCTCCCAATTTACACACTCTCCTCCCCAATCCCCTGGTAACCATACATTAGCTTACTATATATGTGACTCTACTTCTGTTTTTCATTTGCTTTAGATTCTTTTCTCATGTAGGCCATTGCAGAGTATTGAGTAGAGTTCCCTGTGGTATATAGCACACTATTATAATCTATTTTATAATGAGTAAAATTTAAAGCATTAACATCTAAAAGGTTTCTTGTTTGATTAGGTTCATAAGAAAAAGGATAATAAAAATTCTGCTTTTCCTCTGTCTATATTGACTTTGACAATAGAGGTTCTTATCCCAGTTTTACAGACTGACAGATGACTGTGTCTGTTTTTGTTTTTAAATTACGTATAAATTAAGTTAGCAGTTTCAAAAATGTAACCAGCTTTAAGACAGATCAATATTGCCTTTTTGTAATAGTTCATATCTTAGTCCCCTCTCAACTGCTCTGTTTCCGAATGTATCATTTAATTGTACGTGTGTTAGTTGCTCAGTCGTGTCCAACTCTTTGCAACCCCATGGACTGTAGTCTACCAGGTTGCTCTGTTCACAGAATTCTCCAGGCAAGCATACTGGAGTGGGTTTGTCATTTCCTCCTCCAGGGTTGATTCCCAACCTAGGAATCAAACATTCTGGATCTCCTGCATTGCAGGCAGATTCTTTACCATCTAAGCCACAAGGGAAGCCCTTTAATTGTATACATATGGTTATTTTACGAGAAATGTTTCTTTTTATAAATTATCCCATTAGCTTTCCTGGTACCTTTACTCGTCTTTAAAAATGATTTCAGAATCTTAAAAACTAAATAAATAATACTCAAAACAGCTGTTATTGTTGTTCAGTTGTTCAGTCATGTCTGACTCTTTATGACTGCATAAAGCCCTATGGACTGCAGCACACAAAGCTTCCCTGTCCTTCACTATCTCCTGGAGCATGCTCAAACTCATGTCCATTGGGTTGGTGATGCCATCCAACCATCTCACCCTCTGTCATTCTCTTCTTCTCCTGCCTTCAGTCTTTTCCAGCATCAGGGTCTTTTTTAATGAGTTGGTTCTTCACATCAGGTGGCCAAAGTATTGGAGCTTCAGCAACAGTTCTTCCAATGAATATTTAGGACTGATTTCCTTTAGGATGGACTGGTTGGATCTCCTTGCAGTCCAAGGGACTCTCAAGAGTCTTCTCCAACACCACAGTTGAAAAACATCAATTCTTTGGCACTCAGCTTTCTTTATGATCCAACTCTCACATCCATATATGACTACTGGAAAAACCATAGCTTTGACTAGATGGACCTTTCTCGGTAAAGTAATGTCTCTGCTTTTTAATAGGCTGTCTAGGATTTTCATAGCTTTTCTTCCAAGGCACAAGCTCCTTTTAATTTCATGGCTGCAATCACCATCTGCAGTGATTTTGGAGCCCAAGAAAATAGTCTGCCACTGTTTCCATTGCTTCCCTATTTGCCATGAAGCAATGGGATCAGATGCCATGATCTTAATTTTTGAATGTTTAGTTTTAAGCCATTTTTTTTCACTCTCCTCTTTCACCTTCATCAAGAGGCTCTTCCATTCCTCTTTGATTTCTGCCATAAGGATAGTATCATCCAAATATCTGAGGTTATTGATGTTTCCTCCTGCAATCTTGATTCCAGCTTGTGCTTCATCCAGCCCAGCATTTTGCATGATGTACTATGCATGTAAGTTAAGTAAGCATGGTGACAATATACAGCTTTGACATACTCCTTTCCCAATTTTGAACTAGTTCATTGTCCCATGTCTGGTTCTTATTGCTTCTTGAACTGCGTACAGGTTTTTCAGGGGGCAGGTAAGATGGTCTGGTATTCCAATCTCTTGAAGAATTATCCATAGTTAGTTGTGGTCCACACAGTCAAAGGCTTTAGCATAGTCAATGAAGCATAAGTAGATTTTTTCTGGAATTCTCTTACTTTTTTCTTATGATCCAGTGGATGTTGGCAATTTGATCTCTGGTTCTTCTGCCTTTTCTAAATCCAGCTTGAACATCTGGATGTTCATGTAATATTGAAGCCTGGCTTGGAGGATTTTGAGCTTTACTTTCCTCACATGTAAAATAAGTGCAATTGTGCAGTAGTTTGAACATTCTTTGGTATTGCCTTTCTTTGGGATTGGAATGAAACTGATTTTTTCTAGTCATCTGGCCAGAGTTGAGTTTTCCAATGCTGCTAACATATTGATTGCAGCACTTTCACAGCATATTCTTTTGGGATTTGAAATAGCTCAACTGGCATTCCATCACATCCACTAGCTTTGTTCATAGTGATGCTTCCTAAGGCCCACTTGACTTTGCATTCTAGGATGTCTGGCTCTAGGTCAGCGATCACACCATCATAATTATCTGTGTCATGAAGGTCTTTTTTGTATAGTTAGTTCTGTGTATTCTTACCACCTCTTCTTAATATCTTTTGCTTCTATCCAGTCCATACCATTTCTGTCCTTTATTGTGCCCATCTTTGCATGAAATTTTCCCTTGGTATCTCTAATCTTCTTGAAGAGATGTCTAGTCTTTCCCATTCTATTGTTTTCCTCTATTTCTTTGCATTGCTCATTTAGGAAGACTTTCTTATCTCTCCTTGCTACTCTTCGGAACTCTGCATTCAGATCGGTATATCTTTCCTGTTTCCCTGTTGCCTTTCATTTCCCTTCTTTTCTCAGCTATTAGTAAGGCCTTTTCCAACAGCCATTTTGCTTTTTACATTTCTTTTTCTTGGGGATGGTTTTGATCATCATTTCCTGTATAATATCACAAACCTCCACCTGTGGTTCTTCATGCGTTCTGTCTATTAGATCTAATCCCTTGAGTATGTTTGTCATTTCCACTGTATTATTGTAAGGGATTTGATTTAGGTCATACCTTAATGACCTCCTTGTTTTCCCTACTTTCTTCAAATTAAGTCTGAATTTGGCAATAAGAAGTTCATAATCTGAGCCATAGTCAGCTCCCAGTCTTGTTTTTTTCTGACTGAAGAGATTCTCCATCTTCAACTGCAAAGAATATAATCAGTGATTTCAGTATTGACCATCTGGTGACGTCCATGTGTAGAGTAATCTCTTGTGTTACTGGAGGAAGGTGTTTGACTAGTGCATTCTCTTGGTAAAAGCCCGTTTATTTGACACCATCCAGTCCAAACAAGTATAGTTCTTTTTCTTATTACTATTTTGTGATTTTAAAAAATACCTATAGGTGTTTTCTTTGCTGTCCTTTCTTTTTAAAATCGAGCTTTAAAATGAATTTACTTTATACACAAATGATTTGAAAATTAAAAAAAAAATAATTTTACAAAGATGGGAGTAAATGACATAGTCACAGCATAAGCCCTTAAGTGTCCCAGACTATTTGTGGCACAAGCAAATGAAAATTATGGTACTCACAGTGAGAAAGGGTGCTAGGCCTGTTTTTCAAATATTTCAATATATAATACAGGTCTGAGTCCTGTTCTTATTAAAATCTTGTCTTTTTTCTTTCATTGATTTTTTTTTTTTTAATGATTAAGCCAATGTTTGCAATTCACTATTTACCATTGAAAGGAATGGTAAATGGATGAAAGTGTGCAATAATATATTGAAACAAGGATGAGTTAACTATCTAAAAACTCAACATTTTTCACAAGATAACATTAATAATGAAAGGAAATTGGTGGAAAGGTAAAAGGAACAAGGAGAATCATGAATTAAATACAAGAAAGTATTTGTTGTTAGAAGAAGACAAACTAGGAAAATATTAATTCAAGAAATATGTTTCAGAGAAGTTAACACTGATTAGTTTTTCTTCATCACTTAAAACTTTTAAAGTATAGATATTGTCATATTCTGCTATTCAGATGCCACCATTTTTTTTTTTTTTTTTTTTTTTAACTTTCTGAGAATGGAATAGTCCTTGAAATATTTCTTATACCACTAGGGTGCCATTCAGTAATTGCTTTTTCATAAGCACTAAATTGCACACTAATGTCTTGAGAAAGAAAGCTATCTACTCACTAGGGTTATAAATATTATCTCATTAGTTCTAAAAACACACCTATGAGGATGGAAAAGTAGAAATGGGAAGTATTTCTTTCATTTTAGAGGTTGGACTGTTGAGACATGGAACACAGAATATCAGCATTCTCAATATTTCATATTCCAGAAATACTAATGTAAAAATCTAGTGTTTGAACTACTAAAGAAAGAATTTACAACTCTGCAGCTATTCACATGTCAACATTCGCAAAGCATGTGCTAGGGCCTGTGAAAAGTCTGCTTTATAAATCTTAAATTCATCATGGCAAGGATTCCTTGCCATACTAGTAATGGTAGACAAGTGAGAGAAATGGTAAATGAATAAAATGAGGTAGCAACATGTTTAAATAAAGTAGGTGAATGGATAAAACCTAAATATTTGTATTTTACATCAGGATAAGATTAACCCTGATGTAAAGTATATGTGATAGAGGAAGGGGGAAAGAAAAAAATTAACTTAGGACAAGAGTGTCTTACAGAAATGACTTCCATGTTCTTTAAATTTCCCTCTGTAATATGCCACTCTATGATTGTGTGTAATTTTGCTTATGAGTGATCTTAGGGCTTTTACACTTTTGCATCACTCCGTTGTTTTTATTACTCATTTGCTGATCTCTGCTGGGCAGGATACAGCCCAGGCAGGTAAGTCTTTGAGGGCGTGAGTATTCAGACTGTCTCAGTATACCAGTGTCTACAGCGCATCTCCTCCACAATCCTGTGGAAGCTGTGATTATACTCTGGGCTTTACTGAAGCTCTTGGGTCCTTAAGGGGCCACCTTATTCTGCTGGCCCTGGCTCCTGTTGACATAGCTTCATTCCATGTCAAGATTAGTACTTAAGTCTAGATTATATAACACCAATTTCCCTGAAGAGTTCTTACTCTAATATTCACAGACATACTCAGTCATCCCCAGACCTTTACTCTCTCCCTTCTCACAGTCGGATTCTTCTTCTCAGCAGTCAAGGCCCTTGGCCTTGCCAGTCCATTTGGCACATCTGGAACTTCAGAAAGCAGGATCCTTGTCCTAATATTCTTTTAACTAGGAGATTGATAAACCTCTATATAAGAGTGAATGTCGACATACTAGGAATCAGCGAACTAAAATAGACTGGAATGGGTGAATTTAACTCAGATGACCATTATATCTACTACTGTGGGCAGGAATCCCTTAGTAGAAATGGAGTAGCCATCATGGTCAACAAGAGTCCAAAATGCAGTACTTGGATGCAATCTCAAAAATGACAGACTGATCTCTGTTCATTTCCAAGGCAAACCATTCAATATCACGGTAATCCAAGCCTATGCCCCAACCAGTAATGCTGAAGAAGCTGAAGTTGAACGGTTCTATGAAGACGTACAAGACCTTTTAGAACTAACACCCAAAACCGATATGCTTTTCATTATAGGGGACTGGAATGCAAAAGTAGGAAGTCAAGAAACACCTGAAGTAACAGGCAAATTTGACCTTGGAGTACGGAATGAAGCAGGGCAAAGGCTAATAGAGTTTTGTCAAGAGAACACACTGATCATAGCAAACACCCTCTTCCAACAACACAAGAGAAGACTCTACACATGGACATCACCAGATGGGCAACACTGAAATCAGATTGATTATATTCTTTGCAGCCAAAGATGGAGAAGCTCTACACAGTCAGCAAAAACACGACTGGGAGCTGACTGTGGCTCAGATCATGAACTCCTTATTGCCAAATTCAGACTTAAACTGAAGAAAGTAGGGAAAACCACTAGACCATTCAGGTATTGCCTAAATCAAATCCCTTATGACTATACAGTGGAAGTGAGAAATAGATTTAAGGGACTAGATCTGATAGACAGAGAGCCTGATGAAAGATGGACGGAGGTTCATGACATTGTACAGGAGACAGGGATCAAGACCATCCCCATGGAAAAGAAATGCAAAAAGGCAAGAAGGCTGTCTGAGGAGGCCTTACAAATAGCTGTGAAAAGAAGAGAAGCAAAAAGCAAAGGAGAAAAGGAAAGATATTCCCATTTTAATGCAGAGTTCCAAAGTATAGCCAGGAGAGATAAGAAAGCCTTCCTCAGTGATCAATGCAAAGAAATAGAGGAAAACAACAGAATGGGAAAGACTAGAGATCGCTTCAAGAAAATTAGGGATACCAAGGGACAATTTCACGCAAAGATGGGTTTGATAAAGTACAGAAATGGTATGGACCTAACAGAAGCAGAAGATGTTAAGAAGAGGTGGCAAGAATACACAGAAGAACTGTACAAAAAAGATCTTCATGACCCAGATAATCACGATGGTGTGATCACTCACTAGAGCCAGACATCCTGGAATGTGAAGTCAAGTGAGCCTTAGGAAGCATCACTACAAACAAAGCTAGTGGATGTGATGGAATTCCAGTTGAGCTATTTCAAATCCTGAAAGATGATGCTGTGAAAATGCTGCACTCAACATGTCAGCAAATTTGGAAAATTCAGCAGTGACCACAGGACTGGAAAAGGTCAGTTTTCATTCCAACTCCTAAGAAAGGCAATCCCAAAGAATGCTCAAACAACCGCACAACTGCACTCATCTCACACGCTAGTAAAGTAATGCTCAAAATTCTCCAAGCCAGGCTTCAGCAATACGTGAACCTTGAACTCCCAGATGTTGAAACTGGTTTTAGAAAAGGCAGAGGAACCAGAGATCAGTTGCCAATATCCATTGGATCATCAAGAAAGCAAGAGAGTTCCAGAAAAACATCCATTTCTAATTTATTGACTACGCCAAAGCCTTTGACTGTGTGGATCACAATAAACTGTAGAAAATTCTGAAAGACATGGGAATACCAGACCACCTGACCTGCCTCTTGAGAAACCTGTATGCGTCAGGAAGCAACAGTTAGAACTAGAACAACAGACTGGTTCCAAATAGGAAAAGGAGTACATCAAGGCTGTATGTTGTCACCCTGTTTATTTAACTTATATGCAGAGTACATCATGAGTAACGCTGGGCTGGAAGAAGCACAAGCTGGAATCAAGACTGCCAGAAGAAACATCAATAACCTCAGATATGCAGATGACTCCACCCTTATGGCAGAAAGTGAAGAAGAACTAGAGAGTCTCTTGATGAAAGTGAAAGAGGAGAGTGAAAAAGTTGGCTTAAAGCTCAACATTCAGAAAACTAAGATCATGGCATCTGGTCCCATCACCTCATGGGAAATAGATGGGGAGACAGTGGAAACAGTGTCAGACTTTATTTTTTTGGGCTCCAAATCACTGTAGATGGTGACTGCAGCCATGAAATTAAAAGACGCTTACTCCTTGGAAGGAAAGTTATGACCAACCTAGACAGCATATTAAAAAGCAGAGACATTACTTTGCCAACAAAGGTCCATCTGGTCAAGGCTATGGTTTTTCCAGTGGTCATGTATGGATGTGAGAGTTGGACTATAAAAGAAAGCTGAGTGCCGAAGAATTGATGCTTTTGAACTGTGGTATTGGAGAAGACTCTTGAGAGTCCCTTGGACTGCAAGGAGATTCAACCAGTCCATCCTAAAGGAGATCAGTCCTGGGTGTTCATTGGAAGGACTGATGCTGAAGCTGAAACTCCAGTTCTTTGGCCACCTGATGTGAAGAGCTGACTCATTGGAAAAGACCCTGATGTTGGTGAAGATTGAAGGCAGGAGGAGAAGGGTACGACAGAGGATGAGATGGTTGGATGGCATCCCCGACTCGATTTGCATGAGTTTGAGTTAACTCCAGGAGTTGGTGATGGACAGGAACGCCTGGCGTGCTGTGATTCATGGGGTCGCAAAGAGTCGGACACGACTGAGCAACTGAACTGAACTGAAATATTTGAATGTAAACAGAAGTGTCTAGGGAGGGTTTTATCTCCACTGACTAATAGCAACCAAGCCTCAAACTCTGACTAAACCCTCACTAAACCTACACCAGCCTGCTGGGTTTTGCAGAACTATGTGTGGGTGCTTCACAGATGACTGAAGAGGTCACATGGGGCTGCCAGTTAAAAGTATATCTCAGGCTTCTGGCTTTACTTCCTTTTCAAACATGTTATCATTTGTTCTCTGCAGGGTGCTTCGCTGCAATTATGGCTGTCCCAGAAGTCATTATGTCTTTACTGTTCCAGTGAACTAACTTTACTTATTTTGTAGATTAGGAAAAAAAAAAAAAAGTATTGACTTCAGGGGAAAAAAAAACCTATTTGGAGAAAGATCTATGTTCCATATTTTTGAAGGAATATAGACTCCCCATTTAAGAAGTTTTACTAATAGAATATTTCAAAGGGGAATTTCAGCTGGTTAAATTAGGACAATGTGAAGACATGTCCAGGGAGAAGACTTAATTTTGTCATAAAATAAATTTGAACACTGGCTTCCTAGTACTTTTTTTCTTTGAGACCTGAAAATGAGTGATGAGGGTCAGATTAGCTACAACACAGCTACCCTTAACTAAAGGACCTATTTCAGTTATATCATACCCAGTTAAAGATGACCTTGTGTTGTTGAATATTCTTCAGTGATTGATGGGGCCAGAGATGCTGAAGTTTTCAGCACTGTTTTTCACTCCCTGTGACTTGACTTGGTCTCTTTTTACTTATGTTTTTTACTTGACATATAGTTGATTTGGCATATCATAGAGGTTTTACATTTTGTCAGATAAGGATCAAATGAAGAAACCTCATGTGTGCTTACTTGGAGAGCTTTTCCCCTTAACATTAATTCTTCTTTAAGGAAAAAACCTTTTTCCTGAGGTAATCAAGTACAGTGACTTTGGATTTATTCTCTCAGTCTGAATCTGTACAAGTAATTCCCTTTCTATCTTGCCTTACCTGGTAGATATCTATATAAACAAATATTTCAAAATTAAGCTATACACATATATATACACATGTGGAGCCTCCCTGGTAGTTCAGCTGATAAAGAATCCTCTTGCAATGCAGGAGACCTGGATTCAATTCCTGGGTTGGGAAGATCCCCTGAAGGAGGGCATGGCAAACCACTCCAGTATTCTGGCCTGGAGAATCCCTATGGATGGAGGAGCCTGGTGGACTACAGTCCATGGGGTTGCCAAGAGTTGGACATGATTGAGCGACTAAGCACAGCACATAGTTGATTTACAATATTGTGTTAGTTTCTGCTATACAACAAAGTGATTCAGTTACACATGCATACACATTCTATTTCTAAATATTCTTTTCCAGTGTGGTTTGCCATAGGATACTGAATATAATCCCCTGCTTATTCATTCTGTGTATAAAAACCTAGTAGGCTAATACCAAGCTTTCACTCCACCCTTCCTCTAATCCCCTCCCCCTTGGCAACAACAAATCTGTTTTCTATGCCTGTGAGTCTATTTCTGTTTTATGAATATGTTCATTTGTGCAATAGTTTAGATTCCGCATATAAGTGACATGGTATTTGTCTTTCTCTTACTGACTGACTTAGCATGGTAATCTCTAGTTGCTTCCATGGTGCTACAAATGGCATTATTTTTTTCTTTTAATGGCTGAAGAGTATTCCACTGTATACATGTACCACTTTTGTACCCATTTATCTGCCAATGGACATTTAGGTCGCTTCCTCATCTTAGCTATTGTGAATAGTGCTGCTATGAACATCGGGGGTACCTGTATCTTTTTACATTAGAGTCTTGACTTGGTCTCTTTGCAGTGTTTTGCCAATCCTCATCTTTATTCCTTTTCTGCAACCAATTGAAAGAAGGCACTGGGAAGACCCAGAGGGATGGGATGGGGAGGGGGGGTGGGAGGGGCAATCGGGATGGGGAACATATGTAAATCCATGGCTGATTCAGGTCAATGTATGGCAAAAACCACTACAATATTGTAAAGTAACTAGCCTCCAACTAATAAAAATAAATGAAAAAAAAAAAAGTAAGGCATTAGTCCCTGTCTTTATCTTAACTCTGTTCAAGCGACTGAATGGCTCCTGAACTTGGAATGTGTGTAAAGGGCTAAGATGACAGTTAAGTTTTCAGAACCCCAATTAAATACATTAAAGTGACCAATTTTGGGAGTAACATGGTACTAATCTTTAGCAGCCACCTCAGGAAAGGGGCTCTGAGGTGACATTTACCCGAAGATCATAATAGATGTCTGGCTTAGAAACTCTTCCTGAAATCACAGTTTCATTGACATTGACCAGATTAAGACAATGTGAAGTTTTAATTTTCTCTTTAGTAGCTGCTTCCTATCTTCAAAAATAATTTCTGGAAGTATATCATAATACTACCTCCCTTGGAGGAAGGCATGATTGCATAGTGGTGTATGATCATTAATTTTAGGTACCAAGTGGACCCATGGGATGGGTGTCCAGATAACTGGCTAAACTTTATTTCTGGGTATTTCTAGAAGAGAACGGTATTTGTGTCAGTGGATTGAATAGAGCAGATGGTCCTCCTCTATGTGGGTGGACGTTATCTAATCTATTGAGAACCTGGAGAGAACAAAAAGGCAGAGGAAAGTTGCCTGTCTGTGAGCTGGAACATCAGTCTTCTCTTGCCCTCCATACTTGTTCTTGGGTCTTTAGACATATATTGAAATCTACACCATTAGTTTTCCAATTCTTAGGGCTTCAAATGATACCACCAAGTCTCTTGGGTCTCCAGCTTACAGAAAGCAGACAATAGAACTTCTCAGCCTCTGTAATTGTATGAGCCAATAGTGTATAATCAACCTCTCTCTCTTCTTCTGTCTCTTAATATACATATTATATACAAATATTTATGTGTAAGCATTTATGTTCAAGAGTGTATACATAAAGTCTTAGTCCCCATTAGTGCATGGTAGAAATAAGACTTTGGAGTCAAATTTGAGCTCAATTTCCTATACTGACTTTTATGAGAGATACTGACAATGTGACTTAAAAATGATTATCCACTTATTCTTGGTATATTTTTTGTATCCCTATCCAGATGTGCTTTCTATTTTCCTTACTGGTTCTGTTTCAGGAAGCTGGCCTATATAAGTTGCCTCACAGGGACTCTTTAATGCTCCAGGTTCTAGTTAGGGTCAACTAATGGAGGAAGTGGTAGATTAGCGAGCAGAGAAATAAAGAGGTCACACTTATAACCCATCTCCCTTCCTGATGACTTGTATTCTGCTACTTAAGGGCAGAGCCCCTGTCCCATGATGGCCTTTTCCTTTGTTACCTCCAGGTGCTTGGTTCTCTCTCCCTTCCCCTTAGATTGCCTGGAATTACGAGTGGTGAGGTTTCCATAGTCCCTAGTTCAAGGGCATCTAAATATTTTTTTGATTTTCCTTTAATCTGCCAGAAACATTTACAAATTGTCTCTTTTATTAAATTATCTTCAATTTCCTTTTTCTAGTGTGCTCTGTTTTCTGCCAGGAGTATACCCTGTCCTACAATTGTTTTCACATCTGAAAAAGGGTGTTGGTAATAATTTTAGAATTATTATGAAAATTGAATAA
The DNA here is from genome assembly GCF_019320065.1 of Cervus canadensis. Taxonomy (NCBI): domain Eukaryota; kingdom Metazoa; phylum Chordata; class Mammalia; order Artiodactyla; family Cervidae; genus Cervus; species Cervus canadensis. The sequence goes on along the minus strand of NC_057411.1, from coordinate 19,733,475 downwards.
TACATGTAGAATGCTTAGGACAGTACCTACTTCATAGTAACTGACAGAAGTGGGAACCGTATTACTAATGCTATTATTCATAATTTTCATAAAACTTTTGTTTCTGATGGCCCAAAGCAATTTAACCTTTAAGACAATTGTCACTATCTGTGCTAGTCTGGGTACTCCAAGACGTGAAACAGGGATGGGATTAAATGTGCAAAAGATTTGAGTGTCTGTGGGAAATTCCCTGAAAGATAAATGCACAAGGAGAGGCTTCAGACCACATTTCAGGGTTGATGCATATGAGAGGAGGGTGTGGAAAGGGAGAATAATTAAATAGGCACTTAGATGGTAGCACTTTTCCAAAGGAAGTTTGGAATAAGTCACTGGGAAATCCTTGAGCGAAGACTGCCCATTAGGGAATTCCCTCATGCTGCTGGAATGAGCCTACTCTAATACCACCAACCACAAGTAATTATTGACTGAGAAGAACTATGGGGAAGTGAGGCATCAGCAGAAACATGGCAGTCAGGTGATGTTTCTTCCTGCCACAAGAGATTTGGCAGGTGTATTACCATGGCTCTAAATTATAATATTTTTTATTGTAATATAAAAAGTTAGGTTGGCTGAAAGTAAGTAAAGATGCTTTAAATACCTTATGGATATTATCTATCATTGCATTTCTTCATATATCTACCTATTGGCTATTTGTATTTCTTCTCTTGAGAAATGCCTATTCAAGTCATTTGCCCAATTTTTAGTCATATCACTTTAAAAATTGAGTTGTAGGAGTTCCTTATGTATTTTGAGTATTAACTCCTTATCAGGCATGTGGTTTACAAATATATTTTCTCATTCTGCATGTTGCCTTTACACTGTTGATTGTTGCTTTCGTTTTCAGCAAATTTTTTGGTTTAATCCAGTCTTATTTTGGTTTTTGGGCTTGTACCTTTGGTGTCATATTCAAAAAATCATTGCCAAAGCCAGTGTTAAAACTTTTCCCCTTATGTTTTGCTCTAGTAGTTTTGTCATTTTAGATCTTAAAAGTATTTGTCTTTAATCCATTTTGAGTTGAATTTTTTTATGGTGTAAGATAAGGTCCTACTTTCACTTTTACAGTCTTTTCCCCATAGTGTGGGATCAGTTGACAGTAAATGTGAATTTAGTTCTGGCCTCTGTATTCTGTTTCATTGTTCTCTCTTTCTTTTTTAATGCTGATTTTGCACTGTTTTTATGACTATAGCTTTTGTAATAAGTTTGAAATCAAGAAGTATGAGAGCTCCAGGTTTTTTTTTTTTTTTTTTTTAATTTTATTTTATATTTTTTTTGTCAGATCTATGGCTGATAAAAAAAAAAATATGTGTAGATCCAGGTTTGTTTTTGATCAAGATTGCTTCAACTCCTTGAGGTCTTCCATTCTCATAAATTTTAGAATTTTTTTTTCTGCAAAAACAGCAGTTGGAATTTTGATAGGGATAGCATTGATTTGTGTAGATTATTCTAAGTAGCATGAATTTTAAAATTATATTCTTCTAGAAGATGAACATGGGATGTCTGTCTGTTGTCCTTCTTCATCAATGTTTTATGTGTATAAGTCTTTAATCTTTTGGTTAAATTAATTTCTAAGTATTTTATTCTTATTGTTGTAAATGGGGTAGTTAATTTCCTTTATGGGTAATGTGTTAGCATATAGAATGATAGTATCTTTTGTATGCTGATTTTCATGTCTTGCAAATATATGGAATTAAAGTTTTTGTTGAGTAGGGCTTTTTATATGCATGATCATGTCATCTGCAAACAGATCACTTTACTTTTCCTTTCCTATTTGGATGCTTTTTATTTTGTCTTAATTATTCTAAGACTAGTACTTGGGTTTAATAGAAGTAGTAAGAATTGGCCTCTTGCCTTGTACCAGATCTTTGAGCAAAAGCTTTTAGTTTTTTACCCATTGATTATGATGTTTTTCTTACATGGTCTTTATTGTGTTGATGTACATTCCGTCTATTCTAATTTGTTGCTGTTGATCTTTATGAAAGGATGCTTAATTTTGTGAAGTGCTTTTTCCAATTGAAATGCTCAGATGATTTTTGTGTATATTGTGGTTTATTTGTTTTTATCTGTTAATGTGGTATATCACACCTTTGTATATGTTAAATCATCCTTGCAACACAAGGATAAATCCCACTTGGTCATGGCATCTAAATTTTTTAAAGTATTGTTGGATTGAGTTTGCGAGTATTTTGTGAAAAATTTTTCACCTATGTTTCTTAGTCAGTGGCCTATAGTTGCCTTGTCTTGTGATGGCATTGTCTAGCTTTGGTATGAAGATGTTGCTGGCCCCATAAGATGAGTTTACAAGTTTTCACTCCTATTTTTTTTTTTTTTTTAAGAGTTTGAGGAGGTTTCATATTAATTCCTTGCATGTTTGCAGAATTCCCCCACAATGCCATCTGGCCCCTGAGCATTTTTGCTTGGAGGTTTTTGATTTACTGCTTCAATCTTTGTATTGGTCTTTTTGGACTTTTTATTTGTTTTTGATTCAGTCATGGTAGGTTGTATGTTTCTAGAAATTTATACATTTATTCTAGGTTATCCATGTGTATGTTGGTATATAATTGTTCACATGTCTTCATTACTGCTTTGAGCTTTCCTTCCATTATCTTTAACCTTAGTTTGCTTTTTCTTAATTCCTTGATGTATAAAGTTAGATTGTCTCTTTGAGGCCATATTTTAAATGTGAACATCTATTGCTATAAACTTCTCTCTTAGTAATGCTTATGCTATTGTTGTTAGTCACTCAGTCATATCCAGTTCTTTGCCTCCTATGGACTGAAGCCCATCAGGCTCCTCTGTCCATGGAATATTCCAGGCAAGAAAACAAAGGTGGGTAGCCATTCCCTTCTACAGAGGATCTTCCCAACCCAGGGATAGAATCCCAATCTCCTGCATTGTAAGTTTTGGTATACTGTGTTTTCATTTCTGTTTGCCTCTATCTTCTAATTCCTTTCTTATTACATTTTTGAGCCAGTGGTTGTTCAAAAATATTTTGTTTGCTGCTGCTAAGTTGCGTCAATCATGTCCAACTCTGTGCGACCCCATAGACAGCAGCCCACAAGGCTTCACAGTCCCTGGGATTCTCCAGGCAGGAATACTGGAGTGGGTTGCCATTTCCTTCTCCAATGCATGAAACTGAAAAGTGAAAGTGAAGTCACTCAGTCATGTCCGACTCTTTGTGACCCCATGGACTGTAGCCCACCAGGCTCCTCGTCCATGGGATTTTCCAGGCAAGAGTACTGGAGTGGGTTGCCATTGCCTTCTGTGATATTTTGTTTAGTTTCCCTATATTTGTGATTTTTCTTCTTGTCTTGCTGTTCAGTTAAGTCACTCAGTCATGTCTGACTCTTTGAGACCCCATGAATCGCAGCACGCCAGGCCTCCCTGTCCATCACCAACTCCTGGAGTTAACTCAAACTCATGCCCATCAAGTCGGTGATGCCATCCAGCCATTTCATCCTCTTTCCCCTTCTCCTACTGCCCCCAATCCCTCCCAGCATCAGGGTCTTTTCCAATGAGTCAACTCTTCACATGAGATGGCCAAAGTACTGGAGTTTCAGCTTCTGCATCAGTCCTTCCAATGAACACCCAGGACTGATCTCCTTTAGGATGGACTGGTTGGAACTCCTTGCAGTCCAAGGGACTCTCAAGGGTCTTCTCCAACACCACAGTTCAAAAGCATCAATTCTTCGGCACTCAGCTTTCTTCACAGTCCAACTCTCACATCCATACATGACCACTGGAAAAACCATAGCCTTGACCAGATAGACCTTTGTTGGCAAAGTAATGTCTCTGCTTTTTAATATGCTATCTAGGTTGGTCATAACTTTCCTTCCAAGGAGTAAGTGTCTTTTAATTTCATGGCTGCAATCACCATCTGCAGTGATTTTGGAGCCCAAAAAAATAATGTCTGACACTGTTTCCACTGTCTCCCCATCTATTTCCCATGAGGTGATGGGACCAGATGCCATGATCTATTTTCTGAATGTTAAGCTTTAAGCTAACTTTTTCACTCTCCTCTTTCACTTTCATCAAGAGGCTTTTTAGTTCCTCTTCACTTTCTGCCATAACGTGGTGTCATCTGCATATCTGAGGTTATTGATATTTCTCCAAGCAATCCTGATTCCACTGATTTCTAATTTTATTTTATTATGGTAATAAAAGATACTTATTATCTTCTTAAATTTTTAAGACTGACTTTGTGACCTAATATGTGATTTATTTTGGATAATGGCTGTTTGTGCACTTGAAGTGTGTATTTATCAGTTGTGGAGTACCAAGTTCTGCTAGGTCAATTTGTTCTATAGTATTGTTTAAGTCAGTTGTCTTTAATTTTTTCTGTATCTGGATATTTTATTCATTACTGAAGTGGGGTATTAAATCTAATATTATTGTATTGCTGTAAATTTCAGATATGTCAATATTTTATATACTTAAATGCTCTATGTTAGGTGCATATATACTTAAAATTGCTTTATCTTCCTATTAATCTTTTTATCATTATATGATCTTTGTCTCTAGCGAGTTTTTGATTTGATCTATTTTGTGTAAGTATAGCAATTCCTGATTTTAAGAACAGCCTGCAGGGCCTTCAAAGTTATCACTTGGTTCTCTGCAGACTCTAATGAGTTTGCAAAAGCCAGACCTTGTCAACTCTGAGACATACCAATGAGAAGCCAAACCCTCAAGCATCAGTAAGAAAAGTCAAAAGTTAAATGTGTAGTCCAACTCCTTCCAGGAGCAAGTTTAAGGGTTGGTCACTTTAGCTGGATTGAGCTGGTAGTGGGGGAACGGCTATAGGAAGTGCCCACATGCTCTGTCAAGCTCGCTGAGGACACTTGCGAGCCCCCTCAGCTCTCCATGCAGGCTAATTAGAAACCAGACTTTCAATCAGCACTGGAAAAAGCCAGCACTCTAATCTTTTCCATGGAGAATCTGAGAGCTGGGCTTTGTTGCCTCTTTGTACTGAGCCAGGAATAAGAGCCAGGGGGAGTGTTTCTGTGCCTGATTAAAATTTGCCTCTTCCTTCTCAGAAACCCAAGGGACTGGGGAATGCTAGGCCCCATCAGTTTTCAGAGATGGGTGAGTTAAGAGCCAGTCTCTTGGTTAGTGGTCATGAAAATTGAGATAGGTGTGTAGCCCAACTATTTTTTGCTCCTCAAAAATAAATAAATAAATAAATAAATAAATAAAGTAGCTGGAAGTTGAGGATTATCTCCTTATTATATGTCAGTGGGGTGGGGTTTATGGTGAGAGAGTCTCAGCTTTTCCTCCTCCCTTTAATCTCAGCTTTTCCTACATTCAATTTGGGTACTTTCTCAGTTACTCATTGTCCAGGAGTATACCTAGTTTCTGGATTTCTCTCAGATGGGAATTAATGCATGTACAGCTGGTTACTCACAGTGTCCATGGATGGAAGGTTGGAGGCTTCTGCCATCCTGCTGACTCTACTTAGAGAAGATCATTTTTATTCAGATGTGTGTTTGTGTGTGTGTGTGGTGGACTCATCTGTTTGGAACAGCTCTTCAACTGATCTAGTTGTAAAGAATACTAAAAAATGGAGCTGACTCAAAAATTAATTGCAATTTGTACATTCATTTAGATTGAAAAATGATCTCTTTAATATCAGAACTGAGAGCACAGTGCACTTCCTTTCTTAATGAATAACTAAGGGAAACTGAGGGGATGGTTTAATGTAGAAATTTTATTTCCTTTAGTGGCAGCTTCTATGATCATCTCAGTAGTTGCAGAAAAATCATTTGACAAAATTTAGTATCCATTCATGATAAAAACGTGAACAAAATGGGTATCGAGGGAATGTGCATCAACACAATAAAGGCCATACATGACAGGTCCAAAGCTAACATTACACTCAACAGTGGAAACCTAAAAGCTTTTCCTCTAAGATCAGGAACAAGATATGAATGCCCACTCTTACCACTATTATTTAAGATAAAATTGGAAGTTCTAAACATAGCATTTAGAAACCATGTGCTTAGCCAAAAGGGAAGAAAAGATATTGTGAATATAACTATGAAAGATGTTTGGACTGGGGAGAGAATAGGTTTTATTGAGGAGGGGATGGGTTTAGTTCACGAAAGGGGTTTCCCAGGTGGCTCAGTGGGAGAAGAATCCACCTGCTAATGCAGGGCATGCGGGTTCAATCCCTGGGTCAGGAAGATCCCCTAGAGGAGGAAATGGCAACCCACTCCAGTATTCTTGCCTGTAACATTTCATGAACAGAGGAGCCAGATGGGCTATAGTCCATATGGTTGTAAAGGATCAGACATGACTGAGCACACACATAAACACACATGCACACACAGCTCATGAGATCCTATAAGTTGAGTCACTATATCATTGTCTAACAGAGAAAGTTATGAGTAAAAAGGGGGCCTATTGATAATGTCAGGATAATAAGCAAAATTAATCTGTTCTTACAAGCTTTGGAATTTTGGGGGGAAACAAGGCTTTCAAGTGGAAACTTTAGAAGAAACTTGAAATATATCAAATGTGTAAGTTTTGTCCTTTCTTAAAATTGAGAGAAAAAAAAATGTGCTTCAGTAAGATTTTTAAGTACCTTGATTTTAAAGGTAGCTATTAGATTCCTCAGTCTTCAGCTTCAGCTCTGTACTTTGGTTGAAACAAACACAAAGAACTGTTATTAGTTCACTTGTATATATAAACCATGAGGAAAGAGGGAGATGTGGAAGCACAGGAACTGAATGACTTGTTAATTCACAGTATTCTCATTCCAAGCTACTGCAGCATCTTATAGAAACTTTGCTTACTTATGTCACATATGCAAGAGATACATTTCAACATACTCTTTAAGCAGAGCAATGCATTTATCCACATTTTCATTAATTATATTTTGTTTTGCAATTCTATTATATGACCTAGCTTCATGATTTGAATTGTGTTCCAGTATTTATGAAAACGCTTCTATGGACTCTGTATGAGCTACACAATTTATTCTCCTAATGCATCTGTGAAAAAGATAATAAAATGTTGGGGAGGTTTATGAGAAAGAAAGGCAGATGGCATGAATGATATCTCATTTTTCTGAAAAAGAATATAACAAGGATGGAAAGTGATACACCGTGAATGCTTTGCAGTGACAAAGATTGTAATGAGAATTGGTATGAACATAACTGACTGCATTCTCATTATACTCTCTGGATTGTAATCTTCTCATCCTCCTTGGAGGCTGCACCCATCCTCCACTGACTGATGAGTCTTCCACATAGCTCTACTTCAATTTGCTTTAAAAATATTTTTTATATAAATGGTCCATTAGGAAAAGCAAGTAATAAAAATTTCAAAATTGCTGGAGCTCTAATTCTAGTGACTGGTCAAAAAGAGATCTCTTATTTGCGAGTGTGAAAAGTTATTAGTTGGTATTTAGTAGAAGCATTATTTCAATCAAAAACTGTCACTTTATTCTGGGCAAGTAAAACCTATTGGTTGTGGTGTTCACAGCACAAGATTTAGGTGATTGGAAAAATCAAGAAAGAAATAAATTTATTAACAGTAAGATTCTGGGGACTTCTTTGGTGGTCCAAGTGCTAAGACTCTGCTCTCCCAATGCAGGAGGCCTGGTACAATCGCTGATGAGAGAACTAGATCCCACGTGACTCATATAAGACCCAGCACAATGAAATAAATAAATAAATATTTTTTAAAAGAGCAAAAGTCTAAGGAGTTTCTTTAGAACTTCATTGATATTTTATTATAATAATATATAAAGTTATCTATATTTCAAAAAATCAAATAAAGTTATAAATTTACAGCTGACAACTTTAAGTATTATATAGCAATATATACCATAAGCTAAGTGTAGAACAAACTTAAAACTTGGTGAAGTGATTTCCTACAAAAAGGCATGTGGCACAAAGGTTATTACTGAATCCTGATAATTTTAAAATAGTGTTTTAAAAACTAAAACAATAATGTCCTTAACTCATAATAATAAAATGTCCTGGAAAATATTATCAAATAACTATGAAAAAATATAAGCATTACCAAGCCACAAGCAATGCTTTTACCTGTTATCTCTATTGTCTTGAGAATCAAAATTAATGGGATGAGCCAAAATAAATAAATAACTAGTACTGGAAATGTAGTAATAAAAATGACTTGAGTTTGAGCAAACTCTGGGAGATGATGAAGGACAGGGAAGCCTGATATGCTGCAGTCCATGGGGTTGGAGATTTGGATGCATCTGAGCAAAAGCAAGAAGTCACAAAAATAACATCAAGGCAATTTAAATTTTAATTTGGAAAATCTGTCCATCTTTTTAAGAAAATTAACTGGAGTAGAACTAAGTAAGAGTTCAGAGATTTGTCCACATATAAACACAGTGCTTAATGTTTTTCCTCCATCTTAACAAAAAATTGAGTTCAGTCACTCAGGCATGTCCAACTCTTTGTAACCCCATGGACTGCAGCACGCCAGGCTTCCCTGTCCATCACCAACACCTGGAGCATGTTCAAATTCATGTCTATCGAGTCAGTGATGTGATTTAACCATCTCATCCTCTGTCATCCCCTTCTCCTCTCACCTTCAATCTTTCCCAGCATCAGGGTCTTTTCAAATGAGTCAGCTCTTCACATCAGGTGGCCACCAAGTATTGGAGTTTCAGCTTCAACATCAGTCTTTCCAATGAATATTCAGGACTGATTTTCTTTAGGGTGAACTGGTTGGATCTCCTTGCAGTCCAAGGGACTCCCAAGAGTCTTCTCCAACACCACAGTTCAAAAGTATCAGTTCTTTGGTACTCAGCTTTCTTTATAGTCCAACTCTCACATCCATATATGACTAATTGAAAAACCATAGCCTTGACTAGATGGACATTCGAAAGAAAAGTAATGTCTTCGCTTTTTAATATGCTGTCTAGGTTGGACATAGCTTTTCTTCCAAGGAGCCAGCGCCTTTTAATTTCATGGCTGCAGTCGCCATCTGCAGTGATTTTGGAGCCCCCCAAAACAAAACCTGTCACTGTTTTCAGTTTCCTGAGACAATCAGATTATCTTTCCTGGAATTTTTAAAGTAGAATATAAATTTGATTACATACGGTAACTGAACAAACATGATAAAGACGTAGGTGCTAAGACCATTTTGAGGGGAAAATAAGGTAAGCTGAATTTGGGGGTGGGGTGGGGGAAGGAACAGAGCAATATAAACAGTAATACTTTAAAATTACACCATATGGCTCACAAAAATTAATTATGTAAAGCACAGTTGCCCAGAATTCCAGTGATACTCCCTTCCAGATTCCTATCTTTTCTTTGAACAGACACAGGAATACACTGGAAAATAATCTATTAAGACTGGATTTTTGTTTATTGTAAGGCTGTTGCTACTGCTGCTAAGTCGCTACTAAGATGTAAATGAAGTAAAGCAATTTAGGGTATACAAGTGTGTTCTCTGGGCCAGGTCTTTTCAGAGCTACTTAAATTCTCACTCCACTTACAAATAATTAATACTGACAACCTATGTGCAAAGAATTGAGTGAAAGAGGTAAACTCTGACTGTATCTTTCATTTAAAAATGAGTCAGGAAATGGAACATATCACTGTAATGTTTTTTTGTATAGCATTAAATACTACAATACAACATTAAATAATACATTACCCTTTGTAATGCAAAACAAAGGAGTGAAGTTTCATTGTTTCCATTTGAATAAGCTTAGATATAACAAAGTAATTATTAAAACAAACTAATATTAAGTAACAGAAATCCCATGAATTTGGTTGGCAGGGAAGTACCTCAGTGAGGCTTTAATTCAATCTACGTGGAGGAGTAGCTAGACTTTCAAAAAATCTAAATAGACCTAGGTATCAATAATTAAACTAATGAGAAATATGTCAAAATGATTAGTCTCCTTATCAGCTCTATTTAAGGCTAGATTCAGAATTTTAAATCGTCAAACTTGGTTTCCTGTTTTCTCTTAAAGAAAAGCATTTAGTCCAGCTCTCCTGTCAGATAAACAGTTGATGGGTTAAATGGATGCAGCGACTCCATCCATACCAGTAGCAGACAAGGTGGAGAATTGATTTTATTTATTGGCAAAAACAAAGTCCCTCTTGCATTAATGGTAGACAGATATTTCCAAGAAATAACCCTTTGCTTTTAATCTCCTCACTACTGGCTTTCAGGCTCACTGGTCAAGGAGCACCTGGTAGAAGTCAGGTTTAAAGATAGAGATAAAGAAACTAATCCAACTTCATTAACATTTTTACTTTAAATATGAACACACCTAATCTTGAAACTGTACTTAAATGAAGGGAAGTGATTATTGATTTTATTGCATTCAAAAACTGTAAACACATTTTAGAAGGCTGTAGTCTGTATGATCACATTGCCACCTGAGCTTTGCACAGCTAATTAATATCTTAATTTACTTTATTACCAAGAATACAACAGCCCAGAGGAGTCTTTCATAGAAAAAATGCCAATAAGTTTCCCTGAAGACCTTTTTTACCTGTGAAGTAACTATATGTAACACAGAGAAATATTCTCATGTTTTGTTCTCAGGGTGTATCCTTTTTAATAGTTATCCTGTAATTTAGGGATCATGCCTGGGATCTTTTGAGGGAGGTCACCATTATCTTCATTACTTCCACCATAGTTTGGACCCAGGTAAACAGCAGGGAGGGAACACGTCTCCACCCATCAACAGAAAATTGGATTAAAGATTTATTGAGCAAGGCCCCACCCATCAGAACAAGACCCAGTATCCCCCTCAGTCAGTCCATCCATTCAGGAAGCTTCAGTAAGCCTCTTCTTCTCCATCAGAGGGCAGAGAGAATGAAAAACAATCATGGAAAACTAACCAACCTAATCACACAGACCACAGCCTTGTCTAAATCAATGAAACTATGAGACATGCTGTGTACGGCAACCCAAGACGGACGGGTCATGGTGGAGAGTTCTGATAAAACGTGGTCCACTGGAGAAAGGAATGGCAAACCACTTCAGTATTCTTGCCTTGAGAACCCCATGAACAGTATGAAAAGGCAAAAAGATAGGACACTGAAAGAGGAACTCCTCAGGTCTGAAGGTGCCCAATATGCTACTGGAGCTCAGTGGAGAAACAATTCCAGAAAGGATGAAGGGACGGAGCCTAGGCAAAATCAACACCCATTTGTGATGTGACTGTTGATGGAAGCAAGGTCTGATGATGTAAAGAGCAATAGTGCATAAGAACCTGGAATGTTAGGTCCATGAATCAAGGCAAATTGGAAGTGTTCAAACAGGAGATGGCAAGAGTGAACGATGACATTTTAGGAATCAGCTAACTAAAATGGACTGGAACAGGTGAATTTAATGCAGATGACCATTATATCTACTACTGTGGGCAGGAATCCCTTAGAAGAAATGGAGTAGCCATCATAGTCAATGAAAGAGCCCAAAATGCAGTACTTGGATGCAATCTCAAAAATGACAGAATAATCTCTGTTCATTTCCAAGGCAAACCATTCAGTATCACAGTAATCCAAGTCTATGCCCCGACCAGAAACACTGAAGAAGCTGAAGTTGAACTGTTCTGTGAAGACCTACAAGACCTTTTACAATTAACACTCAAAAAAGATGTCCTTTTCATTATAGGGGACTGGAATACAAAAGTAGGAAGTCAAGAACTACCTGAAGTGACAGGCAAATTTGACCTTGGAGTACGGAATGAAGCAGGGCAAAGGCTAATAGAGTTTTGCTAAGAGAATGCACTGGTCATAGCAAACACCCTATTCCAACAACACAAGAGAAGATGCTACACATGTACATCACCAGATGGTCAACACTGAAATCAGATTGATTATATTCTTTGCAGCCAAAGATGGAGAAGCTCTATACAGTCAGCAAAAACAAGACCAGGAGCTGACTGTGGCTCAGATCATGAACTCCTTATTGCCAAATTCAGACTTAAATTGAAGAAAGTAGGTGAAACCACTAGACCATTCAGGTATGACCTAAATCAAACCCCTACCATTATACAGTGGAAGTGAGAAGTAGATTTAAGGGACCAGATATGATAGAAAGAGTGCCTGATGAACTATGGATGGAGGTTCGTGACATTGTACAGGAAACAGGGATCAAGACCATCCCCAAGAAAAAGAAAAGCAAAAAAGAAAAATGGCTGTCTGAGGAAGCCTTACAAATAGCTGTGAAAAGAAGAGAAGTGAAAAGCAAAGGAAAAATGCATCGATTTGAATGCAGAGTTCCAAAGAATAGCCTTCCTCAGCGATCAGTGCAAAGAAATAGAGGAAAACTATAGAATGGGAAAGACTAGAGATCTCTTCAAGAGACACCAAGGGAATATTTCATGCAAAGATGGGCTCAAAAAAGCACAGGAATTTTATAGACTTAACAGAAGCAGAAGATATTAAGAAGAGGTGGCAAGAATACAGAGAAGAAATTTACAAAAAAGATCTTCATGACCCAGATCATCACGATGGTGTGATCACTCACCTAGAGCCAGACATCCTGGAATGTGAAGTCAAATGGGCCTTAGGAAGCATCACTATGAACAAAGCTAGTGGATGTGATGGAATTCCAGTTGAGCTATTTCAAATCCTAAAAGATGATGCTGTTAAAGTGCATCCTGAATATTCATTGGAACGACTCATGTTGAAGCTGAAACTCCAATACTTTGACCACCTGATGCAAAGAACTGACTCATCTGAAAAGACCCTGATGCTGGGAAAGATTGATGGTGAGAGGAGAAGGGGATGACAGAAGATGAGATGGTTGAATGGCATCACCGACTCAATGGACTGAGTTTGAGTAAACTCTGGGAGTTGGTAATGGCCAGGGATGCCTGGCATGCTGCAGCCCATGGGGTCACAAAGATTCAGACACAACTGAACAAGTGAACTGTACTGAACATATAATTTTATGGTCAAATTTTCAGTTGTGAACCATAGATTCAAATTATCAAACATTGTTTTAGAAGTCTCTTCCAAAAAAAAAAATAAGATATATCATGTATATAAATGTATATTGCATTGTTTTACAAAGTAACTTTAAAATCAGTGCTTAAACATTTTACAAGGTTTGTTGAAATCAGTCCTGTGGGTATGTTTGCAATATTCAATATTCATGAAAATGTATCATGTAACATGTAAAACTGCTACAAAAAATGTTTTACAGTAAAATACAGAAATTTTCTATTCTGTTCTTTAATTTTGGAATTATTAGTGTAAATTGAATATTTAGAGTATGATATGATACAGAATAAATATTCTAAACTTTATATTTGAGTGTGTCTATATATATATATATATATGGCAAGATATTTAATGGTTTATTTTTAGATTGTTAATGAGTGAACAATTTAACTAAAAGGCTTTCTTGGTGGCTCAGATGGTGAAGAATCTGCCTACAGTATAGGAAACCAGGTTCAAAGAATTTGGCTAAACAAAACATAGTGAATAAATATAAAAGAAATTAATGTATTATGAAATAAGTATCCACGTATATCAGTGAGCATTATTACCTTTTAAATGATCAAAAGACCTTCTTTAAAGCAAATTATAACCATTCATAGAAGAAGCACAGTTGTAGCCAAAATGAAGGCATTAATTTTTGTTAAACACAGTAAGATTTGAAGCTCTAATATTAGGACTACCTAGGTATAAGAGCTAATTCTACAACTGACTAACACTAGGACTTTGGGAAATAAATGAAACCTTTTAAGGACCTTACAGATGAAAAAAAGTGAGTAGTGAATGATGACAATATTTTTCTAACATTAATTTAAAAGTTTGCCATTTTGACTTTTAGAATCAAAGTAGTAACATGTAGACTACCTGAACTAGGGCCATTATTATTGTTCTTGCAGTTTTTCTTAGGGTATTTAACAAAATAATCAGGTAATATTTTTGAAATTTTGGTAGTGTTCTTTAGCATGTTGATTATCATTTTCCATTTATTCTTATAAAGGGGGACTTCCCTGGTCATCCAGTAAACACTTACCCTTCCAGTGCAAGGGGGTATGGGTTCAATCCCTGGCTGGGGAGCTGAGATCCCACATGCCTTGTGGCCAAAAAAATAAAACATAAAACAGAAATAATATTGTAACAAATTCAATAAACCCTGAGAAAATGGTCCATATCAGGAAAAAATCTCACAGTTTAAGAAAAATAGGTCACGGCATTTAGAGGCTATAAGTATTTGGTTAACTTGTTCATTTATTAACATATTTATTGCCTACCATGTTGAGCACTTTGACAGACACAGTTTTGCAAGAGGCATGCTTTCAAGGAGCTATTGATTCTAACAAAGAACACAGACAAATAAGAGTAGTTTAAATATCAATAAGATTATTTTAGATCAGATTATTTTATACCATAATATAAGACATGGTTTTATTCATAAACAAGATTTCTGAGAAATTGCAGTGAAACTTATACATAAAAGATGAGAAGAAATGACACGCTAGTAGAAAAACAAAGTTCTTGAGCAACAAGAGCAAATACTTTATATAGGATAGATCATTTGTTCTAAGGCATATCAGATGGCTGTTATTCAAGAATATAATGTATTGGAGGACAGGGGCATGATATAGTTTTGTAAGAAGAACTAGAACTATAGCATTTAGAGATTTATAGGTTATGGAAATAATTTGCATTTATTGTAGGTACCAAGGTGAAAATTAAAGACTTTAAGTGCACGTGTCTCTTTCAGATCTGGTTTCCTCGGAATACATGTAACTCCATGGCTGATTCATGTCAATGTATGACAAAACCCACTACAATATTGTAAAGTAATTAGCCTCCAACTAATAAAAATAAATGGAAAAAAAAATAAAGGCTTTAAGTGGAGTGCAGAATGTGACTTTCCTGGTCATCCCTCTTACTGATAACTGGGTAGGAACAGGGCAAGAATGAAAAGATGGCAGTGACTTAGGAGTTACCCAGATATGGAGGTATACAATGCTGGCTTAGACAAGGGCAGTGTGGAGAGTGGAGAAAAGTGGATGAATTAGGTATATCATTTGGAGGTAGACTAGACAAGATCTGATGGATTGATTGTAGTGTATGAGAGGGAGAAATCAAGAAATGCCTTCTAGTAGCTGAGTGTCTTTAGCTATAATTTGAGTAATGTTAACTTTTAGTAGAATTAAATGTGCACATGGCAGCTTGCATATGTTAAAAGCTGAATAACTAGAGAAATGTCAAATTATTGCTGATAGTAAAGGAATATCCTCTGAGAAGTAAATTGCTTCCTTAGAAATCTAAAGAGAACAGTATCCTTCCATTTAAATGATTCTTGAAATCAAGTGTTCGTTTGTATTCCCTCTGAATGTTTCCATGATGTTTGGTTGGAAAATTTTTAGACATTACTGGCTTCAGATACTTTTTCCAAAACAACATCATAGTCTGATACTTAACACCTTTCAGAAATTTGTATTGTTGCCGAGGAGACTCTGATGGGAAGAACATGTGACAGACAAGGTTGAGGCTTCAGATTAGGAGCATTTTTAGGAGCAATTAAGGTATTTAATTTATTTCAGTAAGTTTATAAACATTGCATGCTCCTAAGTACTTGAAAACTGTAAAGGTTAGGGAAAAAAAATAAGTGTTTGCATCATTTTAGAAAAGTGCATGCTTCCACTCATGATCCCCTTGTCACTTGAATAGCACTCAATGTACTCAAAATTATAGCTATTACAGAAGAAATTGTGAGTTAAATACAGGGAGGTGTATAAACTACACTTATCACCAACGCAGTGCTAAGCACTACCCATCCTAGTATGATACCGTCAGCGAAAGACCTAGAATCTGTGACACCTGTGTCCGACTTTGTATTTCTTTCACTTTTTATGTCATGACCATAAATTTAATCTTTCAAGGAAATGTGAATTTTTCTTCCCCTCAGTTGGCTGGGTACCTTCTAAATACTCTCTGTGATGAATATTTTGTTGAGTGAGCACAATACACATTGTTGTCTAGTAATTCAAGATTGGTCTAGTTATACTAGTTGACACTCTCCTTTATAATAGTAGCTTATACAACTAAAAATTAGATTCTAATCTCCAATACTTCGGCCACTTGATGAGAAGAACTGACTCATTTGAAAAGACCCTGATGCTGGGAAAGATTGAAGGCAGGAAGAGAAGGGGACGACAGAGGATGAGATGGCTGGATGGCATCACTGACTCAATGGACATGAATTTGGGTTAAACTCCGGGAGTTAGTGATGGACAGGGAAGCCTGACGTGCTACAGTTCATGGGGTCGTAAAGAGTTAGACGTGACTGAGCAACTGAACTGAACTGACTCTTCATTTGACCTTTTTAATATCACAGAATAGAATCACATTATTCTTTTTCTTGGATAGAGAATGCAATCCCCCCATACTTTATCCAATACTTTAATAGTGGCAAGAGAAATGAAGATAACATGGTTAAATACAATCTCTTAACACAAAAATGTTAATCCTCAAACTCTTTTTCAAGCAATATTTTAAATTCTGTTTCCCATCAGTGTTTCACCAGAACTGTCAAAAAAGAAGACAACTTTGTTGATTGACCTTCAATTTCATTTTTGTTGTAGATAAATATTATCAGGAAAATGCCCTGAAGATAGGTGGTTGCAGAGTGAAGAATAAATTGGTCTTCAGGATATATAAATTGAAAAATTGGGCCTTGCGGTCCCAGGGAATTCACTGAAACTTGAGCAGTTAGTGATCAATAACAGCCACACATGCAAATGTACATGGTTCCAGGAAATGAAACCAGAGAATGTAGACACTTGTGTTTTCCATTAATCTATAGATACCATGTTTTTAAATTCTTTCTATTGCAACCTATGCCATATTGAGAACTTGTCTGGATAGTAAATTTCATGAATGCCAAGATCCTCCCTATTTTGTTTAGTAATGAATTCTCAGTAAGTAATATGCCTCACATAAAACAAGTATTTTCCATTTAATAAATCTCAGTCCATAACTGTAGCTTTATTAATTCTCTAATACATGATCATTGTAACTTAACACTACAACATATAGTTGAATTATCACATTTATAATGTATCCTTGCCTTTCTCACTTCATGATGAAGCCTAAGAGTTGAATTCATATTGTTCCATTATAGAATATACTGGTTCAGAGTAAATTCTTAGGCATTAGAATATTTTGTTAGCTATTTAACTTGTACATGTAGTTTATACTTAAACTTCAGGTGTTTTATTTTTTATGAGGTGATCATAATTTTACTTCTAGCATTCTCCATGCTAAGTATAGATAAGGAAATTTCTATTTGAAAAACCTATCAAAGTGTCTGCTACCTTTTAAGCTCTCCATGGATGCCAGGTATCATCAACAATGACAATTTAGAATACAAAGAAATCTGGTCCTTAATCAGGATTCTTAATATTAAAGATTAGGGCACTTTAAACTAGTCTTGACAATATGTTGTTATTAAGTCCCTGCTGGGTACAGAGCACACTTTTATATGACTATAGATTATCTAACAATTATGCCTGAGAGTCAGAGAATAGGGCATAACATGACATTTCAGTCACAGAAGGAGTGAAAAAGCAACTGCCACAATGGAATATTTGTATCTGCTTTTTCTAAAGTGCTTTAGCAGATTAAATACCTCAGGCTGGAACACTCTTCTGAGACTCTCATGCCACTTCTCATGTTCTGAGAAAGCTCTTCAGAGAAAGTCACCTTGAGTGTTCTTACCAATAACCTACAAATTGCTGTGGCTCAGAGAATTGTGTAGGTTTTTGAACCAGATTTTACTGATGAGCTACCCTTTGTGACCCCATACTTTACATGTTAGTGACTTGGTTAAAGTATAACTAAGCCTCTGCTTCAATGCCCTCTGAGAAGAACATTGGGGTGTGTTTTTCACAGAGATAGTTGTGAGGCTAAATTTTAATGTTGACCTAGGAAATAGCAATTTTCAGTTTTGGCTAGTCCTCAACACACAGATTCAATTTACATCACATGAGAAAGAAATGTCCTGCTGTTTTTGGTGTCTTCACATTACAAGATGATTTATAATAGTAAAAATGCAATTTTAAAGAAACATTTGTGGTAAACAACCAATTTAACTGGGAAAAGTTACACAGAAATGTGAAATACAATAGAAAATATTCAAGTAGTACATTTAACAATCAACCCTGTTTTCTGGTGTACAATTCTAGAGCACTCTCCTACCACCAAAAAGGTTTAAAATTAACTTTAATAAGTTCATAGTTCTTACATTTGTAATTATGTCAACTGATCTTATTTATGGGACTGGTTTCATAAAAATAGTTGTGTTCTCTTCTTTACTGGAAGATATTATTAATTTAGTAACATTTTTGATATTTGAGCTATTAAGGATATTACATTGGGAATTCAATATGGTTTGTATTACCATCCTAAATCTTAGTAACATTTAATATCTGCCTTATACTTGATTTTAAATTATTTAAATGCCCAGCCATTGTAAATATGTGTTCCTTATAGTTACTGAAGGAGGGTATATAAAAATCTAATGATAACTCAGAGAAGGTAAATTCAATTAACAGAGACCATTGAGCTCTAACCAAATAGAAACACTTCTTATTTAATAGTTTTCACATAGCTCTGGATCTCAGGAGTTATAAAATGCAATATGATCTCTAATTTTGACTTTTAGTGGTAGGAATTTTCTCATTATATCAACTTGCAGATTCTTAATCTATCAGCTTTGAATTATTTTTATTAAATTAATTTGAGAAAGGAATAGGCATTTTAAATGGTAAGTGATCATAAAGCATTACAAAAAGTTTTAAACCTATTTTTGTAATTTACATTTTAGTATTCACTTATACATTTCTAAGTACCAAAACAACTTTATAATAAAGAGCTGAGAAATATTCTAATTTATTCCTCCTGTAAATGTTCAATTCTGTGCTCCATATATTTAAATCTATACCAAGCAAAACACTAACTTTTGAAGATAGTTTCTTCTCAAAACTTCCCTAAAAAAGTGAAATAGCACCGACAGCTAAATGTTCAGATTTCAAAGAGAGTCTTTACACAGATATAGGCTAAGTTGGGAATGAATAGATTGAGAGATGAGATTTCAAATTATGCTTTAGATACTGGGATTCCTCAAAATGAGCTTTTCTATTCATTGAACACATTTCTTTGATTACTCATTTTTTATACTTCCTTCAATTTCAAATATTTTGATTAAAATTTTTTTCAGCACAACTAGTAATGTTTCAGTATTTTTCAGCAAGTTACCCAAAGTAAGAATAAGGATCCTCGTGTTGTAATGAAAAAAAACCCAAAGAACCCAAAGTTATTAGTTAGCCCTAAACCTAATAAACTACTAGATATACTTTTAAAATCTTCTAAATAATTACTAAACTCTCTCTCCTGTTTATATCTCAGTACCATTTCATAATTTTGTCAGTTTTCTTCTCTTGTTGATATTCAGTTGCTACTAAGTTGCAGCCAACTCTTTGCAACCCCATGGACGGCAGCACACCTGTCTTCCCTGTCTCCTGGAGCTCGCTCAAATTTATGTTTCTAGCAGCTCATTTTTCAATTGCGATTTTTGTTGAATGCATTTTAAAACTACTTATTCATTAGTATATTGAAGACATTCACTGCTTGCAATGGGCTGTAAATATCTGAGGTCTCTTTCGGGAGTAAAACTTTACTTTGGTGACATCAA
Source organism: Cervus canadensis (assembly GCF_019320065.1). Lineage (NCBI taxonomy): Eukaryota > Metazoa > Chordata > Mammalia > Artiodactyla > Cervidae > Cervus > Cervus canadensis. Next base: position 19,713,771 of record NC_057411.1, on the reverse strand, counting down.
TTTTGGGGAATGAGAAAACACAGCCCTTTGCTCTCCTCTTGACAAAGTAACCACATGGATACTTTTTACATAAAAGGTGTTTCAATATTCTCTGAAATGATATTTCTAGAATTTGATAATTAGTAACTCAGGTAGCAGTAATCCAGCTGTTGTCTAAGTAATTCTGAGGAACCTCCAAGGCCATTTCAATAGCCCCAAACCATGGTTAGAATCACTGTATTCATTGCCACACACTCACAGGGGGAAAAAAAAATCAGTCCACTTAAAGGGTTTTGAAATACTAAAAATTTATGTTATTAAATCTCACCCTATAAATATAATATTTTATGTAATGGGAAGGACACAACAAAGCACTTCTGAATAGCAAAGACAAGGGTTGTCTGGAGGAAAAGCATGGGTGCAAGCTGTTTAATATGTAGACTGAACTAGTCATTAACCGGGCAGCTAATCTTGAAGAAACTAATACCTGCATGTTTTAGTATACTATCAAAGATTTGCACAATTATTTGAAATGATAGTGTTTTTCAACTTAATAGCCACATGGATTTTCTTTATATGTTTTAACAAGAACAAAACTTTAGCAGATTAGGTACAGAAGCAGGTATGAGAGTTCAACTATCTTAAATCATACATTAAAAAGATTTAGTCTTTATATTAACATTTTGTTTTGGAAGATATCTTTTCCTTTCTTTTTTTTTTTTCATTTATTTTTATTAGTTGGAGGCTAATTACTTTACTTTATTGTAGTGGTTTTTGTCATACATTGATATGAATCAGCCATGGATTTACTTGTATTCCCCATCCCGATCCCCCCTCCCACCTCCCTCTCCTCCTGATTCCTCTGGGTCTTCCCAGTGCACCAGGCCCGAGCACTTGTCTCATGCATCCAGCTTGGGCTGGTGATCTGTTTCACCCTTGATAATATACATGTTTCAATGTCATTCTCTCGAAACATCCCACCCTCGCCTTCTCCCATAGTGTCCAAAATTCTTTCCTGTACATCTGTGTCTCTTTTTCTGTTTTACATATAGGGTTATTGTTACCATCTTTCTAAATTCCATATATATGCGTTAGTATACTGTATTGGTGTTTATCTTTCTGGCTTACTTCACTCTGTATAACGGGCTCCAGTTTCATCCATCTCATTAGAACTGATTCAAATGAGTTCTTTTTAACGGCTGAGTAATATTCCATGGTGTATATGTACCACAGCTTCCTTATCCATTCATCTGCTGATGGGCATCTAGGTTGCTTCCATGTCCTGGCTATTATAAACAGTGCTGCGATGAACATTGGGGTGCAGGTGTCTCTTTCAGATCTGGTTTCCTCAGTGTGTATGCCCAGAAGTGGGATTGCTGGGTTATATGGCAGTTCTAATTGCAGTTTTTAAAGAAATCTCCACACTGTTCTCCATAGCGGCTGTACTAGTTTGCATTCCCACCAACAGTGTAAGAGGGTTCCCTTTTCTCCACACCCTCTCCAGCATTTATTGCTTGTTGACTTTTGGATAGCAGCCATCCTGACTGGCATGTAATGGTACCTCATTGTGGTTTTGATTTGCATTTCTCTGATAATGAGTGATGTTGAGCATCTTTTCATGTGTTTGTTAGCCATCTGTATGTGAAGATATCCTTTTCTACAAAAATATTCTAATATTCAATGGGTTTCTTTTTATTTTAAATTAATTTTTAATTAAAGATAATTGCTTTACAATGCTGATGGTTTCTGCCACACAATGCGAAGCACCGATAAGTATACATGCAATCCCTACTTTTTGAACCTCCCTCCCCCCACCCACTCCATCCCACTCTATGTTGTCACAGAGCACTATGTTGAGCTCCCTGATGCAAATTCCCACTGGCTATCTACTTTACATATGGTAATGTATATGTTTCAATGCTTCTCTCTCAATTTGTCCCACCCCTTTCTTCCCTCTGCTACATCCACAAGAGTGTTCTCTGTGTCTGTGTCTATTACTGCCCCACAAATAGTTTCATCAGTGCAATTTTTCTAGATTCCATATATACGTGTTAATATACAGTAGCCTATTACACAGAGTGAAGTAAGTCAGGAAGAAAGTAATGAGTTTATTTTTGTTTAAAATGAATAGATATCTTTTAGAGTTGTTAGTTTGAATTTCTAATAGAGCAAATATTAAGAACTTTAGCCCACAAAAACAAAAGCTCTTTTGGGCTCTGAATAATTTTGAAGGATCTTAAAGTGTCCTGATTATATCAAACAATTTAATTGGTAGAAATATATCTCCCTTTGTTTCAGGCTACAAACTATTAGTGACCCTGCCAGAGTTTTCCCTTTTCCTAGAAATTCTATCTTTAATTGATTAGTAAAGTAAAATCATACTCAGTTTTTTAAAAATTTCAAAAAATCATTTTATGAGTTGTTCATTCATTCACCTATTAGATATTTGTCCCTTGCCTCCAATGTGTCAGACCTGGCCCCGCTGTTAATCTTGTATGACCTTCTTTCAGCTTTATCCAGATGTTCTTTGTTACATCATAGTCTGCATCCCTGTTTCCATGTCTGTTTCTCCATTTGACTCTTAATTCACTAGTGATCTTGACATCATCAGCACTGACTATAATATTTGGTACATAGTAATATGTATCCAATTCTTGGAAGAGTATCCTAATTGCTATAATTTAGTCCCACTTTTCCACAAAGGTTTCATAATAAACTTTCATAGACAGTAATTCACATTAGACCTAGTAGGTTTGTTGAAACCAAGAAAAGCTAGTAACAGAGATATGAAATGATTTATCACTATATTTAAATGAATTTTGAAGCATGATATTTATATCTCTGGCCTCAAAATAGTATATCTATTTTGGATCTACAGTCATGTAGAAAGTTAGATGTAACCACAGAAGCAGGGATTATGGTGATGGGACCACAAGGCAAGGAATGCTGGCAGCCACCAGATGCTAGATGAAGCAAAGAAGATACTCTCCTCAAGAGACTCTAGAAGGGATGGAACCCTTTGACACCTGGATTTCCACCCAGTGAAACTGATTTCGAACTCTAAGCTATAGAACCATAAAAGAATGTGCTCAAGCCATCAATTTTGATAATGTTATGGCAATCATAGTAAAGTAATATGAATAAGAATAAATAAAATTCTATATACCCTAAAATGTACTTAAGAGGTGGTAACTTAAATAAAGCTTACTCAGATATACTTTTAACTGTTCTGAAGCTGCCTCTAATGCAAAATTATAAATTCTACTGAAAATTCCATACTTTTAAATACATTGAAAAACTTACTTTTACTCAAATAGACCATAGGTTTTTCTAGAGTTTTTAAAGTGGAAAAAAAAAAAAAAAAAGTACTATTTCAGAACTTTTTCTAGTTCCTGAATTTTAAAAGGATGTTTTCATGGAACTGAATATATTCTTGATCATTCATCAAAAGGGCAATGTATTCATGGCAAGTGGTTAACAAGACTTTTAATTCTTTTATCATTCTGCATTATAGTTACAATATATATGACAGACCCCACCCCAAATTTTATTTTATAGCCTCAGTCCTATATAAATGATCTGAAGCCACATTAAGATACCACTTTAGACCCACTGGGATGACCAAAGGACTGATGGGTGTTGGAACTGTCACACATTGCTTGTGGAATTGGAAAATATTATAGGCATATTGGGAAAGACCATCATAGTTACTAAAAATGTTATACATAGTTACACTATGACACAACAATAATACTTCTAAGCATATACCCAAGATATCTGAAAATATATATCTGCTCACTAAAACTGTATACAGATGTTCAGAGCAGCATTATTCATAGTAGTCATGAGCTACAAACAAACCAAATGTCTGTCAACCAATGAGTGGAAAAATAAAATGTGTTATATCCATACAATGGAATACTATTTGGCAATAAAAAGAAATAATGTTGATACAAGCTCCAACATGCTCGAACCTTGAGAAATTATGCCAAGCAAAAAGGGCCAGTCCCAGAGGACATCATATTGTATGATGCCATTTATATGAAATATCCAGAACAGGCAAATCCAGCAACAAAGGGTAGGCTAGAGATTGCCAAGGACTGGAATGAGCAAGATGGAATGACTTCTGACTGATAATAAGTATTGGGTTTCTTTTTGAAGTGATGAAAATGTCCTTAAATTAGAAAATGTTGGTGGTTGTACAAGTCAGCCTACCAAAAGCCATAAAATTACACATTAAAAGAGTGAATTGTATGATAATCATAGCTCAAAGCTTTTACTTATAAAACAGGAATGATCTTGCTGCAACTAAATACTTAACTTCATTTGTCCTACTAAAAATGCAAGAAAGTTTTTCCAAAACATTTCTCATTCTCTCCTGGGGCCATCTCATCTTGATTCTGAGGTTGGGAAGAAATCTTATATATTTGTCTGATTTGATAAGGCAGGCACAAATTCCACTGGATGCTGAGTCTATTAGGGAGGACAAAGCTGTAGTTTTATGGAGACATTTTGTTTGTTTTAAAGGTAAGTGAGTGGAAAAAACAAAATGTAGAGTTGGCAGCATGACCAAGTCATTATTACCCTCCCCACATATAACAAATGAGAAAAGTGAAACTAAGAAGTTAAATATAATAACTTGCTCAAAGATGCAGAGCTGGCAAATAATTAAACCAAGATTGCAATCTTGGATACATAGACATTCTCACATACTTAGATTATAAAATGCTAATATTTTTGAATTATGAAGATGGCTATTATACTAATACATAGATAATGTTGTGTAGTTGCTAAGTCCTCTCCAACTCGTTTGCCATCCCATAGACTATGCTTTGTAGCTAAAACTCTTTAAGAATTTCACATTCATTCAGCCATTTGGTCCTCATAACACTAAGGGGTATAGATTCTACTATATCATTATCTCTGTTACTGGTGAGGAAATTACAGCACAGAGTGGATGAATAACTAGATTCAAAGTAACTGCTATGGAATGTACACCCACACAATCTGACTCCAGACCTTATGTTCTTCATCTCTATGTTCTGCTGCTTTTTTAGAAAAATCTATTTGAGTAATTGAGTGCCCACATTTGATGATGGTCTTCTACTACTTACTTTGTTGTAGAAACTTTAAATCTATTATAAAAAGTTAAAAATATGTAGTTTCCTCTCTGTGAAGTGAAGTGAAAGTCACTCAGTCATGTCCAACTCTTTGCGACCCCATGGATTATATTCTCCAGGCCAGAATACTGGAGTGGATAGCCGTTCCCTTCTCCAGGGGATCTTCCCAACCCAGGGCACCTTCAATGCAGGTGAATTCTTTACCAGCTGGGACACCAGGGAATCCCAACAATTCCTCTCTGTACGTATTCAAAGTTATCCATTATTCAAGTACCAAAACGAATGCACAAAACTTCTATAAAGACTTTTATGATTTCTAAACCAAGTGTAAATTGGCCCTCTCTAAAATCCTGTCTTAATGTAGTTGTGATACCTACCCATTTCAACACTGAAATTGATTTGTTTGGGTTCACACTTAGCTTTCTCTGATAGATCCTTCCCTTAAGGAGTTTACAATCTATGTATAATCAAACCTTATAGTGAACATTCAACACTTATTGAGAAATAGAGAATGTGTGAATTCACTGAAAGACATTTCCAGTCATGATGAAAAACAAATTATATCACTGTGTAAATGAATGTATTATTTTGTTACTTCCTCTGAACAAGAAAAGGAAATTTTCTAGTTTTAGTATTATATTTTCTAGAACAAACTAATCATAGTAGATTTATGCACTGAGGTCACCAGTAAATCCCTTTTAGTATTGATCCTGTTAGAATAGTGAGTGACTGGACAATTTCAATCTTGTAAGGTAGAACATTTAGCAGTGACATGTCAGAAAGACCTGTGCTCTATTAGAAGTAGCAGCAGATTTATTCCAGCATTTATCTGGTTTATGCAGAATTGCTAGTCTCTTTTGTCCTGTATTTGACAGATTCATGCTTCTCTGCATGTTTATTTCTAGATGAAGGGAATTTTGAGGTCAATTTTCAGATTGTTAGAGAAGCTGCTGAGTTAACCTGATGAATGTTCTGGGTACTGTAACACTGTCTAAAATGCATTTTTTTCTTCCATTAGTATATTTTAAAATGAGAAATGAACCTTTTAGAAATGGGCAGGTTCAGAAGTAGCAGATTATGACCAGGCTAGTTACATGAATCCAATTCCCTTGTAAATAAATGGAATCCTCAAAAATCAACAGTCTGAACTGATTTGAAGTCAACTGGAGTAAAAGCAATTGTTGCTATTTATTTGCTGATTATTATGTTCTAGGTACTACACTGGGTGGTCTATCTCACTTAATTTTTGCAACATCCAGAAAGAAAGATAGCAGAACCATTTGGAAATCAGGAAAATAAGGTTCAATGTTGTGTGTACATAGTTGCCCAAAGAGGTCAAAGTGAAAAGGCAGAATTCCAGCCAATATCATAACTAATTCTGCTCTTAATATGGCCTTTTCACTATCTCACAATGTTTTAAAATAATAACAGTTTGCTTACTTTCACCATAAATATAATTTTTTGAAGATTTATTTTGATGTAGAACCATTTTTTAAAGTCTTTATTGAACTTGCTACAAATTGCTTCTATTTTATGTTTTGGTATTTTTGGCCACAAGGCATGTATGTGGAGGCTTAGCTCCCTGACCAGAGATCATTTCATACACCCTCTATAGGAAGGTGAAGTCTTGACTACTGGACCACCAGGGAAGTCTCACCATGAATATAATTTTGAAACAGTTTTTGGTGGGAATTACAATACATAACTTTGATCGTATAATCCAGTCCCTGATTATATGTAATCTAATAATTTGTATTCCATTAAATACATTTTATTCTCAAGATTCTAGGTATGATAGATCTGTAATTTTCTTTTACCATTATCTGCTTTCACTTTCAAGGTTGGTTGACTCCAGGGACTGGTAATAACATTGTCTGTGTAGACTTGACAACCAAGAAGAGTAAGATCACTCCATCTACAGACAATGTTAAATCATTCAATAACTATTTATTGACAATCTAATAAGTGCTTATGTATCAGGCACTCTTTTTAGGGTCCATCATATTTGTATTCACATCCCAAGGAGCTCACAAACCTCAGAGAGAGAAAACAGATACTTAATAAATAACGAGTACGTACAGTATGTCAGGAGTTGGAAAGCTATGTCTTAACTATGTGATTCCAAGAGGGTTCTAGATTTTAAAAATTTTCAAGAGCTCTTAATATAAAAGACAGCAATATAGTTTATCTTAGTAGTTTCAATTTAGCTGTGTGATTTTATACAATTTATTTCATATTTATAAACCTCAGCTTTCCTGTTAAATGATAATTAACTGAATTCGTAAGCCTATTAGAATTAAATGAAGTAATGCTTGTGACTGAAACATGCTAAGCAGTTGATAAACGTTTGCAAACATGTTAGTGTCTTTTTGGAGAATCAAAATGCACATTGTGATTTAAGAAGTGAATTCTGCAGTAACAGCTCTATTTAAACTTGTCTAATCCAGACTCACTTAACTGTGATATATTTTTTTCATATAATATTTATAATAACATGCATAATTATTATTTAAAAGAGCACATTTTGGAAAATGCTGATGTAATGATATCAAGTGTCTGAATGTAAAATGAAAAAAAAAAGTCTATATTGCATAATATGTAGATACATTTATAATAATTTTCACAATAACTTACACTCTTAAAAGTTCTTGATATTTAATTTAGTGGTCAAGAAAAAGAGTTGATGGCATAAAATCTTGGATTTAATTTCTGGTGACGCTATTTATTAATTGTGGGATTTTTAGAAATATTAGGTCTCTCTGAAGCCTCAGTTGTAAAACTGAGGAGATATAATAACTGTAGATGTGTAGACAAATGAAATAATGGAAGAAATATGTATTGTATAATGCCTGACATAAAAGTTCCTCAAAAAATTTAGCTGCTGACATTAGTAGAAATTTCATCACTGTTTTAATGACTACTTTTAGAGTGTTGACATGACCTATTCAAAATATTGATACTTTCACAATTTATAGTATTGTCACTTCCTATTGTATGTATACTACATATATTATATAATTCTAATATTAGGTATTGATAGTTACATGGTCTATTTGGAATTATCAGCATTAGTCTATAGAATGGAATACAGAATATCAATTCCCTACCTCTTTTCTCTGTGTGGAGTTATACAGATCATACCCAGCTTTGTATTATCAGAGAGAAGTGTCATTTTCCCAGGATTGTTTTCCGTGACATGGAGCTAACTTCTGCTGACTCTTAAAATCTGGTTTGGTACTGAAGAGACATTCTAATAAAAGAACAAATTTTTTTTTTCCTTTTGTAATTATACAAATATCATCAACACTCTTAACCTAAATTTAAAATTATATTCTTTCCTCCCCTAAAAGGAACCCATAGGAGCTTATCTATTAATGTTAAATATGAAAAAATCCTAAATGTTAACACCACTGACTTTCTGATGCAAGAATGGTGTAAGGGACTATCATCAGTGGTGTGTAAATTGTAGATTAGTTTTTTTTTTCCCAGTTTCATCCAGTGGTTTTGCACTGATCCAGCTGGAACATCCCTTCATTCATTTCCTTTGTTGACGAGAGCTGTGTGATGCAGATAGCTTACAAAGGACAAGGTTAATGAGTGCTCAGGCAATAGGATAAAGCAGGGAGACATCAAGCCTTGACCACTGTACCCCTGGTACACTTCTTAACACTGGACCTAACAGAGATCATTCTTAAGAAAAAAAAGAAAAAAAAAGCCTGCCAGCCGCTTCCAAATGGGAAGTCAGCCGCACCTGCTCTCCTACCAGTGAATCAGTTCTTTCAATTGGCTGCTGATTGAACACTTTATGAGACTGTTTTAAAAAGAAATTAAGATGTTGGGAGGGATAAAAATCTTTCTGCATAAGAAAACAGTGAATAAGGGTTTATGTTTCCTATCTTTAAAACTACTGAATTTGAGTGGACTTCCCAGATCTGAGCAAACGTGTAAAAGCATTTGGGAGAGTAGTAGAATTTTCATTAAATTCTGAAATTGCCTACATTTGTCCTACCAGAAAACAAAGCAAAACTAGTGTTGAGACCCCTTAGCTTCTTTTCAAACTAAGAGAGTGAGGCCCAGTATGCTGTTAATAAAGGCATTTTATTACACAAATACTTCCCCCTCACCAAACATTTAAGTAAACATTTCTACAGAACATTGTTCCAAGCACTGTTTGCTTTCCCACTGACTTTTAAGGATACTTGTAAAACACTATGTTGGTTTGCATTATTTTCTTTAGAAAAATATCTGAAATTCAATAGCTATTTTAGCATTGTGCTCTCCATTTACTGCATTCCTAAGTGTCATTCAAAAGCAGTGCCTGGGACTCATTTGGCATTTAGAATACTCATGCTTGATCATGAAGTGACAATAAGTTGAATGAATTTGTGTTTCCTTTCAAAGATGTTTTCAATAGTTTTTGAAAAAATTATCAGATTTAGTGAGAAAAATGCAGAAACTGTGGAAATATGAGGCCAGTAAAATGTTCAATAGTATTTTCCCCTAACATTTCCCTAAATAAATAAACATTCATTTATTGGTTCTTATTAAAGTAGGCTAGATGGGAATAAACATGAACAAAATGCACACTTTACCCTCAAAATATATAGTATAGTAGGAAGGATAAAATGTTAATAATAACTATGTAAGATGTTAAGTGTTACAAAGAAGGTATAAATGAAGTCCTATGAGAGCACAGAAAAGGGTGGGATAATTTTTCAGTTGTGAAAAATGAGGCATGTGTCTTGTAGTAGGTGCATGAATAAACTGATACATCCAGACAATGAAATATTATTCAGCACTAAAGAAATGAGGTATCAAACTGTTAGGTAGTTAGAATAGGGAAAAAGAGTCCGAAATGGCGGTGGCTAAAAGACCTGGAAGGGAAAGCCCACGAAAATAGAACAAAGGAAGGTCCGAGGACCGAGGACCGGAGTGAGAACCTCAGGTAAAAGAAACAACGCTCCTGCCTAAGCCCAATTTACATAAGGAAGGCCAAGGGACAGAGAAACATATAAAAAGAGGAGCCAAAGCCCTCTTCTCCCTTTTTGCTCCCTCTCTCTCCCGCACGATGGGGGCGATCTTCTCTTCTCGTCTTTGGATCGACGTGCCCTCACACTTCGAAGATGGATTTTCCTGCTATTATCTAAATAAATAGAGCTGTAACACTAAGCTGTAACACTGATTTATTTAAGAGCTATAACACGGTCCGTTCGAGACCTGAGAGCTATAACACGGTCTGTCCTCCGAGAGCTGTGACCAGCCAGGGGGCTTTAATGTCCGTCACTCCAAATTTTTGTTGTGACGAGACAAAGAACCAAGGAGCATACGCTCGCGTGACAAAACCATGAAAAGACATGAAGGAAACTTAAAGGCATATTGCTAAGTGAAAGAAACCAATCTGAAAGGGCTACATCCTGTATGATTCCAACCAGATGACATTCTGAAAAGGTAAATCTATAGAGATGATCAGAGGTTGCCAAGGGTTAGGGATAGAGGGATGAATAGGTGCACAGAGGACTTTTAGGACAGTGAAAATACTCTGTAGGAAAATATGATGATGGGTACATGTCATTATAAATTTGTCCAAAGCTTAAGAAAAATATAATACCAAGTGTGAATTATCAGGCAGGCTGTGGTTTGTCTGACCACAATTTGTCAATGTAGGTTCATCATTTGTAACAATATTTCATCCTGGTGGGAGATATTGATTATAGGGAATGCTGTGTTTGTGTGGAGGGCTTCCCAGGTGGCTCAGTGGTAAATAATCCATCTGCCAAGGCAGGAGATGTGGGTTTGAACCCAAAGTCAGGAAGATCCCCTGGTGAAGGAAATGGCAGCCCACCCCAGTATTCTTGCCTGGGAAATCCCATGGACAGAGGCCTGGCAGGCTATAGTTCATAGGGTTGCAAAGAGTTGGACATATCTTTGTGGCTAAACAACAACAAATGCATGTGTGGAGGCAAGAGATATATGGGGAATCTCTATACTTTTCTCTAAGTTTTTTTCTGTGAACTTAAAACTGCTCTAAGTAATATTTTTAAAATAATAAGTCATGCTTGGGAGGAGACAAAATTATTGCCTAGCCTGGAAGGAGCAGTATTTTTTCTTAGAGGTTTAAGATAGGCTCCTCAGACGATCTCTCTAAAACAGAAAAAGTCTACCCTAGAAAAATATTGTCATCTCATCAAAATTGTGATTTTTTTCACCTAGTCAAAATGAGGAGAAGTCCATCACAGAATGATGGAAGAGGCCATGCTTAGGATGGATTTAAGAAGTATCAAATGTACCTTGGAAATACAGTGATATTGGAATTTGGGACAGAATTAATGCTATGCAGATAAATGTTTAATAACTGTCTGTCAGGAAGCATTTAACAAGAGGCTTCCTGTGTGCTGTTTTGGATCTGTCAGGAACCCTCTGGCCCTTATTGATTCCTGAATATTCAGGAATTAAGAGGAGAGGCATGCCTTTCCCGGGGGCATGCCTTTTCCGGGGGCTGAGGAATTCAGGCATTTCTCATTACAGTGATAAGTACCATCTTCCTTTTTATGAGCCAAATGGTAAAAGGTGATTGTTTGCAACTCTCTCCCTTTGATAAGACTGGAATTTTAATCTTTGTCTTTGCTGAGAATAACCACCTTGTAAGACAGTATATATGCCCACGCCATGTTGATTAAAACGCCTTTGCTCCATCAGAGCTTTGGTCCCCGTGTCTCTTTCTTTCTTTCTATTCCTTCTTTCTGTCTTTCTCTCTCTCTCTCTATTTCTGGCTAATTCCTTGGAGCGCAGAGGCCTGCTGAGCTCACTTTCTTGCCCGGGCTTCTAAGACCCACTCGAGAGGGCGCCCGGTGCCTACGTGCAGCAGCGCCAGCCCTAAGAACAGGGCGCTATTGGCTTTCCGTGTAAACCAGGGGATACCAGACTCTTTCTCTCTCTTACTCTCGGAACCACCAGGTTCCGGTCCATTAAAGGACCAACAACTGTCTTAGGTGAAAGAAAACCCATTTCACGGTGCTTGCCTTTTTTTTTTTTTTTTGGTGTAAATATTCCTACCTTGACAGGTATCAAGCTATCAGTGCAGATATTATATCACTGAACATGGGGGAAGAAAGACACGCTCATAATTAGCTCTTCTGTGTGTCTTGTGGTCTTCAGGATTCCACTGAACCAAATCCTGAGATCAGACTGTGGGCGCACTGAAATTTCACTACTTTGTAGACTGAACTCTGTTCTATGCTTAATACAAATGCATTGAAATCTAAGAGCAGGTGAATAATATGACTTTTAATAGTGGTCAGGTTTTAAGTTGTGATTATGTGATTGGTCTGAAAAATACATAGGTATAACAGGCCTAAGGATGATAAGTAGGAAAAAAAATAGCTAATTATGTACAGTGAGAAAAAGGAAGACATCACAGATGAATATTCTAATGTTATTATTTCATTAATCTTGTGTTAAACTGACTATATATCCAGAATTCTTTTTTGTTTCCTGGTTCAGTCTGTTCCTAAAAACTGCTTTACATTTTTTCTCAATAACTGCTTCGTAAGTCTGTATGACAGTTGGGATTGTGGAGTAGCTATACCAATTACTGTCACTGAATCTACATTTTTAGTGAGAGCAGCAAATGCTATCAAGAAACAGAATTAAGATTCATCTATAAAAGGGGGGAAACTGATATTGACACCATGTATGCTTGTGAGGAATTTATTAAGAACTGTATGGAAAAGCACTTTGTGTCTTACCACACAAATATGAATAAGGTTGCAAGTATTAATAAGATAAACAATTATTAAGAGGCAAATAATGATAACTAGAAATGTTTTCTTGGCTGTGTTGAAAAAGCAGGATGGTAAAAGTGGGATTTAATTGCATACTTTCATTCAATTTTATTGCCTGAAGAATCTTTGCAGCATGTGAGGAAATTCCTCATCTCCACTGGAAAGCTAAGAAATCTGACTCATGGGAGCAGAGTATGCCTTCTAAAGTCACATAAGTCAGTACCAAAGCTTCAATCAGAATTAGATTGGGTATCTTACATGTCCTGTTTTACTTTCCACTACAACTGTTTAAATAATAAAGTAAGAGTGAAAGTGTTAAAATGTCTAAAATTTTTAAAAAGCACAATAAATCAAAACTAACAGTCAAGAAGAGCAGCCTGAGGTCACTATTCTAAGTCATATCCTTACTATCTATCACCCAAATCACCCCAAGAGCATCATGGTACTTACTTTGCACTTTCACTTCTACAATTCACCTGTCATAATTTGATAAGTTTCAGTTTATTTGAACAATTCCAACCTGACTAGTCTGTCTTGTGCCTTTTATAATTTCTGAATTATTTCATCTATTTTACAAAATTTCCCCTTTATACTCTGCAGGTAAAAGTTGATGTGGCTGTCATATATTCACAGTTTAATATTCCTGTATTTTAATCTGCTGAGCACATAATAAGTGCTCAATAAATACTTTTGATTAAATTGATTCAGAAAAATTCCTCTACCTTGCATTAATAAAATATCTCAGGTTATGACTAAAATCCAAAACACCCTTGGTAACTATGAATTTATTATAAATACTGATATGTTCTCAGATTTTTTTTTTTTTTTGTCTTGGCATTTCATTCTTGGTTTAATTCAATTTTGGCTAGTGCACTGGGAAGACCCAGAGGGATCAGGTGGAGAAGGGGGGTGGGGGGGGATCGGGATGGGGAATACATGTAAATCCATGGCTGATTCATGTCAATGTATGGCAAAAACCACTATAATATTGTAAAGTAATTAGCATCCAACTAATAAAAATAAATGGAAAAAAATTTAAAAACAAAGCAATAAAACAAAACAGTAATCTCTTTGTTAGTACTTGGGGCTATAAGATTGACTTAGATCTCAATTTATTGGCTAACTGTGTAAGTAAACCATTAAGTAAACAACTAATGTAATTGCTTTTTAAGTCAATCTTTTCCTGACTGTTCTAATATGAAAATTCCTCACTCAAGAAGACTTTTATAAAGTCTATGTCACTTTAGCATGGTGGAGCAGAACACAGGTTCTGGATTCAGACAAATAGGTCTGAAATTATTGTGGGTAGGACCCTAAAGAAACATTTTTAATTCATATGAAATAGTCATAATAGTAACTTTTTGTTCAGGATCATTTATTTTAATCTTTTTCTACATCCAAAGCATTGTATGTATGTCAGTGAGCTCTTGTAACAGGATAAAAGATATAAATAGAAAACACTTATAATACATAGATTCAGAACAAATTTTTAAATTCTCTTTTCCCAAAGTTAATGCTTGTTGAAAGAGCAAAATTGATGTAACATATATAAATATACATAACATAAATAAACTATACATATATATTTTACATCTTACATATCCTGCAAAGAAAAAAAAATCCATGAGAATCATGTTCACTCCATTGCTTTAAAAAAATAAGACATTAAGTTGGAAGCTCAAAAGCAAAATAGGGTTTTTAACATGGATGATCTTTTCTACATATGTATTATTTCACAATACTCTTTCATTAACAGTTTTGATAATCTTTCCACATTCTTACCCCTGAGAAACATGCCAAAAACAAGAGAAAAAAGATAAGCCATGGTAGCCAAAAAGTGAGAACAACTAAGTGGATTGTAGGGGAATCCAGTCAACCAGAGGGGGGGGGCATTAGCACCAACTGGTTGAGTGTCAGTTGTTCCAGGACAACACTGAACTACAGTACTGACCTAGCATTGACCAAAAGGGAAATGCACATACTGTCAAGGATGTGACTGTAAAATGTGAGCTTGTAATTTGTGAAAGTCCCCATAATTCCCATTTTTGTCAGCATCCCTCTGAGAGCTGTTGGTTTTGGTCTGCAACTGGATTGTGGTTTTTATCCAGATAGAATGAGCTCTTACAACAATGAACCCAAACAGCAGTGGACACATAAAAGTAGCAGAACAATAATGAGGTGATTTACATGGTACTTTGCATCTGCATTCTCCATTCCATCTCTGATTATTGGTGCCAGTAATGTCACCATATGTGAGGATTTGGGGGGAGGCTTGCAGATGTGAATTGGGTTCTTGAAGCTTGTGGTAAAATATCTTAATGAGCTAAAGGAAAAAATAGCTATTGAAAACAAAATATTTTGTCACTGATGGAATTAAAAAGTGGTATTTTTTTTTTTAAACTGTTTGGGGTTGATATCTGTTTCTACTCATATATAACTATCTTAAAATATAAAAATTTGCATTCACCTATCAAATACCTGGTTATGTTATGCCTGAGTGAGGGGGTGGAATGGTGGTAGAGATAAGGGTATGTGTGTTGACGCAAACTTTCCTAAACCATTAAGTATCACCTAAACCACAGTATTAAATTAAAAAATTTAAGGAAAATATTTGATTCATACCCATATCTGGATACTAACAAGTTTCAAATGAGGTAAGAAAATACTTACCTCTTCTATAAGGAATGTGGTGAAGGTTAAAGAATTCAGTTCACTACATGTCTCACAGTAAAAACTAAATAAGAACCATTATTATTACCAAAATACAACCGTACTCAGCCAACCTGTGAGCAGTTGCTGACCAAGAATTAAATGGTTTTGTACCATTTAAAAGACATATCAGGTCTCCAGGTCTGTTACTGTGCCTGCGAGTTATGGTTATGACTCATTTGTCTTCTCATCTAGAAGCTGATTCTGGTTTTGGCTTTTGCTGAATCATCCCCATCACTGTCTACAAATTTACTAAGCATATCATGGTCTTTGGAATTGTAGTGAAAACTTTAAAAGTCCTATAGAAGAATCATGTTTAAAAATCCTGCTCACCTCTTATCCAAGCCTCACCTTTTCCCTCAAATTCTGCTCCAAGAAAGGGTTATACAACCAACATCACTGGCAATTTTGTCCTTTCCCAGGAACTTACCCCCAGAGAACCAGAATATCCTCACCATCTTTATTATACTGAGTAAGACTAGATCCATTGTCTACCTTTAAACTTCTATATACTTTACCAATCATTTGCTGCTCTCCCAGCAAAAGAAACTTCCAGTAGCAGAATTCTTTATAATTGACTAACAGCTGTACAAAAATTTTCTCCTCTTTTCCCCTCTCCCTCCCTTGCTCCATTTATTTTGATTTCTATTCAATTATGTTAGGCTAGTATTTCCCAGAAAAAATCCTTCTCCAACCTATAACTCATAGACTTCTTATTTGTTAAAGAAACAAACATGAATCAGGACTGGAATTTGTTTTATCAAGACACTGGGAATGGAGACTTCATTTCAGTAAAACAGTTTTTATGAATGTGACACATACTATTTCTGAAATAGAGGGCCCATCATTACCTAAGACAATGTGTATCATTCAGTAGGTTATAAGTAGATTAGATTTCATAGATTTGAGCACTTAGCATTCACATCCTCAAAACATCTACTTAACATATTCTTATAAGTTGTATTGGTATTAAAAATACCTTCTTAGATCAGTCTCTGTACATAAACCACCTTGTCTTCAGTAAAAGGAAACAGCTATAATTAATCAATTGTCTTAAGTTACCAGGAGCATTAATATATTTCCATACATACACACAAAAGAATCAGTTCTTAGCACTCTATGCCTCAGGAAAGATGGATTTGTTAAGAGTTTACAGATACTCTCAATCAGAATGTGGCTTTTTGATTGCTAGGTACCAGAGGTCAAACTGCCAACATCTGTTGGATTGTCGAGAAAACAAGACAGTTCCAGAAAAACATCTATTTCTGCTTTATTGACTATGTCAAAGCCTTTGACTGTGTGGATCACCACAAACTGTGGAAAATTCTTAAATACCAGAGCACCTGACCTACTTCCTGAGAAATCTGCATGCAGATTAGGAAGTAACAGTTAGAACTGGACATGGAACAACAGACTGGTTCCAAATAGGGAAAGGAGTATATCAAGGCTGTATGCTGTCACCCTGCTTATTTAACTTATATGTAAAAAGTACATCATGAGAAACAGTGGGCGGGATGAAGCACAGGCTGGAATCAAGATTGCTGGGAGAAATATAAATAACCTCAGATACCCAGATGATACCACACTTATGGCAAAAAGCAAAGAAGAACTAAAGAGCCTCTTGATGGAAGTAAAAGAGGAGAGTGAAAAAGTTGAGCTTTAAGCTCAACATTCAGAAAACTAAGATCATGGCTTCTGTTCCCATCACTTCATGGCAAATAGATGGGGAAACAGTGGAAACAGTGACAGACTTTATTTTCGGGGGCTCCAAAATCACTGCAGATGGTGATTGCAGACATGAAAATAAAAGACGCTTATTCCTTGGAAGGAAAGTAATGACCAACCTAGAGAGCTTATTAAAAAGCAGAGACAACAAAGGTCCATCTAGTCAAGGCTATGGTTTTTCCAGTAGTCATGTATGGTTGTGAGAGTTGGACTATAAAGAAAGCTGAGCACCGAGGAATTGATGCTTTTGAACTGTGGTGTTGAAGACTCTTGAGAGTCCCTTGGACAGCAAGGAGATCCAACCAGTCCATCCTAAAGGAAATTGGTTCTGAATGTTCATTGAAAGGACTGATGTTGAAACTGAAACTCCAATACTTTGGCCACCTGATGCAAAGAACTGACTCATTTGAAAAGACCCTGATGCTGGAAAAGATTGAAGGTGAGAGGAGAAGGGGATGACAGAAGATGAGATGGTTGAATGGAATCACTGACTTAATGGACATGAGTTTGAGTAAACTCCAGGAGTTGGTGATGGACAGGGAGGCCTGACTGTGCTGCAGTCTGTGGGGTCGTAAAGAGTTGGACACAACTGAGCGACAGAACTGAACTGAACCGAACCAGAATTATTATGATAACACCTTGAACCATAACATCAAATGACCTGAATCCGTTAAAAGGGAATTCTGTTTCTAAGAATTAAGTAAGGCAATATGTATTCTGAAGCTTATAAATACATTCATAAAATGATTCTTTGGAAGAATCAGCAGCAGGCTTTGCTAATGATGGATCATTTACTGTAGTTTGTGTAGGTAGTTTGAAATACCTATGCTGGTAATCATTTAAAGTCAAAACACCAAAATTTTAAAAACATGAAGACGGTATATTTATAAAGCACTCATGGAAATAATGAGATGAATTATAACAAATTTACACTAGGCAGTGGCATGTGAAACAGTCATACAAATAAGACGAAACTTTAACTTCTGAGGAAAGAGAACCAATGTGGATTGAATCGTACACATTCCAAAAAATGCAAGAACACTTGAAAAGTCACCTGTGGTTAAGCCTCATTTAAAAGATTCATAAGGACTGGTTGTCCTGCTACTACTTTTATCTGTGACTTACAGAACTGACTTTCTGATGGGGTAGAGGATGCTCCGTGAGGTCTACCTGCCACAGACTGAGGTCAACACTGTCCCACTATCAGGCTAAGAACGTTCTTGTCCTTCTTTTACTGCAGTCATTAATTATATTCACTATGCCTTGGTTAATTTGCTCTGAATTACTGTACTTGCTCTCTTTTCATCAAGTTCATTTGCCTTCCTAACTGAGCACAGCATATAGACAATGACACTACGGTCCCATTAGTTCAGATGGCAGGTGGGCTTTAGCATGGAATCCAAATGTTAATAAGTAATATAATTGAAAAAGTTCAGCACAGGCACAAGAAATGAGGAAGAGGAAGAAGGAGAGGCACATTCATCCTATTTAAAGGGTTGAAAGCTTTGTGATTAAAGAGCAAAATAAGATTTTTTCTTTAAACAAATTTTATACATGTCATATTTCATGTGTAGAAACAACACAAACCAACTGAAAAATAGGGACACAGATTATTCTCTGACTCTTGGAAAAACTTGGTTTATATCCTTATGGAAAAATAAACTTCTGTCCCTGTGCAGTAATATTATGAGAAACTAGAAGAAATTAGTATGGAGATATCGGCTCCTAGCATTAGGACTCGATTTGTGCAAAGGATAAACAAGAACTCTTTATCTTTGCTTAATGAGCAAATCGGTTCCAGAGAGATGCAAAACTATTTTGGCAATGTGCCTACAACTTATGTCACAGCTCCAAGGAACAAGGTGCTGGCCCTGATGGTGCTTACATTAGGGACTTCACAGCTCATGCATTTCTGCCATGCTTCTCCCTCACCCAGGGTTATGTGGCCACAAGGGACAATGCACACTTTGGATCATTTGTGGCTTATGAATTGTAAATCCAAAGAGAGGGAGAGACAGTTTGACTAAACCCAAATTATGTTACAATAGATGGTAATGAATGTCCTGCTTTAGCAGGATAATAGAACCCCTGTTTATTGGCAGTCGTTCAGACTCTCTCTCTCTCATCCATTTTCTCTCTTGGCCTTGACCCTAATCCAGCAATTGCACATCCCCAGCTGCTCTTTAAGCTGCCTCATTAGCAGTGCACCATTGGGCAGCTCCCATGACATCCAATGGGATGAAAGTGACATGGGGCCAAAGACTGTTACCGATTGGCAAGCATTGCAATGAAATATGAGACAGGGTTAGATGATGTATTTGTAGAGGCTGAACTGTTGAGGAATCTTAAGCACATGTAAACTTCACTGTTCAGCACTTTGTTTTTTAAAACTTTTAGGAAAAAAAATAGAACACCACAAAATTCTCCATTCTACATAAAAATTTATTCGGCACTGAAGATATTTTTAAATTAAAATGTAAAGTGTTTTCTTTCACTAAATAAAATGGATACTTCAGCCGCAAAATAGCTTCAATCTCATTGACACTTTCACAAATTCTTATAGTTGAGAATAGTTTATAATTCAGAAACATGCTATCTTCAAAACCATTAAGAAATGGGTGAAAGATATCTATATCATCTGAGAACCTAGTGACTCTGTTATCTATTCTTTTCCTGTCATAAATCTAGTTTACATTATAAATTCCAACAAAATGTTAATTGTAGTGATAACCTAACATTTAGTTAAATATTACTCAAAATAATATTTTCAAAGTACAACTCAAAATTTTTCATCATGATCTGTACACAATCACTGAATTTATTCTAGTTTTTTCAACAATTTATGCAATACCTCACTTAATAGTATTTAACAACCTCCATGATAATATAATTTTTATCTGCTGCTGCTGCTAAGTCACTTCAGTCATGTCTGACTCTGTGCAACCCCGTAGCTGGCAGCCCACCAGGCTTCCCTGTCCCTGGGATTCTCCAGGCAAGAACACTGAAGTGGGTTGCCATTTCCTTCTCTATCTATGTTGGTGTTAATTACTTTTCATTCTTTCAAATCTAGATCAAAGTAATTATTTCCAGTAAAGTCATAAATATCACTTGTCACATCTTAAAACTTCTCAGCTTTCATATATTTAAATGCTTGAAGGCATGAAATGTGCCTCTGAACTAATTCTACAAGGATAACTACTTATTAGCTAAGTGAAGGCAAGGGAAGGAGAAAGTATTTCAGACAGAGAGAAAGCCACATACGAATACCCTCAATTACCTCTAGTGCATGTTTTAGTTTATTCTTGGAATGTAATAAACAGCCATCATAAACCCAGGCTAAGTTAAGGGGTCAAGGTTATATATATAAGAATATATGTATATATAGTGCAACTTCAAGGACATCTAAGTAAAGGAACCCTCACATGGGAAGACCTCATTGTGAAAAAGAAATATCATTCACAACCCAAGTCAGTTCCAGAGATTCAGCACCAGAAATATGTAATGATTTGATTAGGTACTGCGCAGTCATCCAAGTCAACTACATTCTCTATTTATTCTTTTATTTATACATACTGGTCAATTCTTCTTTAAAACTTTGAAGAAATGCAATTGTTTCAGTATAACCAGACACAAGATGTATGTTTTTATAGCAATACAAGTCACACATTTGTGTTAGCTGCCTTGAATCATGTTTTTCCTTGCTCACACAAATTATAAATAGGGAGAGGGTAAGGGGATTCCCTGGTGGCTCAGTGGTAAAGAAGCCACCTGCCAATACAGGAGACACGGGTTCGATCCCTGGGTCAGGAAGATCCCCTGGAGAAGGAAATAGCAACCCACTCCAGTATTCTTACCTAGAAAATCCCATGGACAGAGGAGCCTGGAGAGTTACAGTCCATGGTGTCTCAAAAGTGTTGGCTAAGATTTAATAACTAAACAAAAAATACTACAAGTGATCTGAAGGCTCAGTGGATATGATTGAGAGTGGTGCTGTTTAAGGCTACATATTGCAGCAGGGCTCTGGGAGAAGCAGTTTTCTTTTAAGACCAGTTATTGGTATGACAAGCAAGTCGAGGATGCTAGAATTCCTATAATATAGGCCATGGAAGATCTCTGTAATATGCAGACCATGTGAGATTTTTCTTAACAACAAAGTGAATTTAAACATTTGCATCACCAAAAGCTAAAATTCTACTAGTTACCTATATGATGTATTCTACTTCTCTAGAAGTAGGATACATTAATTTTTCTTTGAATACACTGGACATTAGGTGAATAAAATATTTTATGGTTCTATTCAAGGTAGCCCTCATCCTTTCCTAGTCTAAGTTATTCTTACCTTTCTCTTTTTATCTCAACTTTCACTTCATTATCGAAGTCTTTCTTTACGTCCCATTGAATCCCTTTCATACCTGTAACTTTCCCAATGATTAAGCACATATTCACTTATTTCATTTTACTTATTTTGTACATTTATGTATTTCTCCACTATTGTGAAATCTGAAAAGCCAAGATTTTAGTTTATACTTCATTCTATTACCTCTATAATGGATTACAATTTTTTTTTTCATATAGTACTGTGTGTTAATCACTCAGTTGTGTCTGCTAGTAGGAATGCAATAAATACTACTTAATTGAAGTGATTGAGTCTAAGATAAATAATTTGAGAACTATAAGAGTGTTTCAGAATCTATCTGAAGCAAAAGATTAAGCTAATTTTAGGGGGTCTTTCAGAAACGCATGATTTTATAAATCATAAACAGAAATGGGTCATTTTTATAGATTTCTTTTTATTTGACTTCTAAAATGTCTTTACTAAAAAATAACATATGACTTGAACTTTCTTAAAAAGAATGTCTCATAAAAAGTAATTGCTATTTTCAATAAACCATGCTCACTAGTGACATTCATTCTTCAGTACACTAGAACCATTTGCAATCAACATGGTCTCCACAATATAGGGAACTGCCAATATTGATACAATGACAGAGATTTGTGACAAAGCTCTGACTTGGTAGTGGAGATGTCAAAAAGGAAACTATCTTATTCATAATGCTGTGCTGCCTTAAAACCAGAAGCATCAGCCTTAGCCATTGTCCATCTACTTGAAGAAAAGTACTAGCTTAGTGTCTATTGTAAAAATAATGAAAAGCAATGGATTTTTTCTCTTAAACGTTAATCACTCACTCAGAATGAGCATCGTGAATGGTCAGCATGTAGTAATCCGTTGAACTAAAAAGATTTGTAAGTTAACAGCCTACTATTTAAAATATAGTAAATCATGTTCAAGTTATTTGAGTTCTCATTTCACTATATTGGACTATCATTACATTTCAGAGTCAAACACAATAAAATCACTCTACTTTATATACATATTAAATAAATGATATAAATATCCAATTTTCCCTATAAATATTTGTGACATGCTAGACATTATGATGTGAAATGGGACAATAAACAGGCATTACATATAACCTGCAGCCTCAAGAACCTGTCTATAAGGAAAAGATTTTGTTAATTATAGTACAAGAGTGAAGTAATTATGATTTAAAAAAAGAAAAATAAGCATAAATACTATTGGGCTATATTTTAGGGAGAAAGTTTTTTTCCTTAAAAAAATAAAAGAAATATGGAATACATATTTTTCTGAGTCCTGAAGAATTAGTGTATCTCCAGACAGTCAAAACAGTAGGGGAAGCAATTCCCAAGGAATTGTGCAAACGGAGACTTAGATAAATGGGAACTCTCAATATGTTAGCAGAATGGCTGTGCAAAGTATAGCTGGAATAAACAGGCAGTGCTCTCTTGCAAGTGAGTAATCTGTTCTGAATATTCCACCTATTCTTTCCTAGAAGTCTGTTGTATTAAAATCAGCATAAGTTGCCTTTCTTTTAAAGTCTGTTGGAAGTCTGAACGGAACATGGGTCTAAGGCAAGGAAAAGATTGCCAATGCAGCCTCTATATTTGTTCTTAAAGAAGCCAATAGATTTCTATGTGACCCAACCAG
The DNA here is from genome assembly GCF_019320065.1 of Cervus canadensis. Classification (NCBI taxonomy): domain Eukaryota; kingdom Metazoa; phylum Chordata; class Mammalia; order Artiodactyla; family Cervidae; genus Cervus; species Cervus canadensis. Next base: position 19,690,450 of record NC_057411.1, on the reverse strand, counting down.
TTTATGGGATATGATAGTTGAATTAAGAGAGATTTGTGACAAAGTTCTGGCTTGGTCGACGAGATGCTAAAAAGGGAACTATTTTACTCATAATGCTGTGCAGTCTTAAAACCAGAGGCATCAACCCATCCCACATTTCAGAGTGAACTGAGCCGTCTATTTCAAGGATAAGACTCCGTCTCTCATGTTAAAAACAAGTCTAAACAGGGTAAAGTTATCTCTAATGGGATAAAGACAAGGAATTAATTGGTGATGTGGAGCGATTTAGAAGAGGAAGACACGATATTTGTGTTGAAAAGTGGATGGGAAATAAAATTGAAGATAGTATACTAACAACTCTTTTTCCTTTTTATAAGAAAAGTCTAGGGTATTGAATTTTAGTGTGGAATTTTGCTTAGCAATCAGTCAGGTTGCTTGGGGCATATCCTGAATGAAGCCACGGTTAGGAATAGTAATAATCATATTACTATGACTATTATTATCTTGCACTTATTGATTACTTTCTATATTTCAGGCTTTGGACCAAGTAAATTAGGACATCATCTTTTATCATCACTAACACATTTTATTCCTGCTTTGATGATTAGGTGATTGAGGCTCGGAGAAGCTAAGCAGTTCACCCAAATTGACCCAACTAATAAATAATGGATCCAAGATTTTATCATACATAGTCTATTTTCACACTTTCAATTTCTTGTAAAGTAACATTTCTTAGTTTGAGACAGAATAGAAAGAGAGCCAGGTAATATATGTAGGGACAATGAAGATTTTATTCCAAAAGTACAAATGTTAAGAAGATCCAGTGTATTCCTAAGTGAAAGTGAAAGTCATTCTACCATGTCTGACTCTTTGCTACCCCATGGATTGCAGCCTGCCAGGCTCCTCTGTCCATGGAATTCTCCAGGCATGAATACTGGAATCATTCCTTTCTCCAGGGAATCTTCACAACCCAGGGATGGAACTCAGGTCTTCCATTTTGCATGTGGATTCTTTACCGTCTGAGTCACCAGGGAAGCCCAAGAATACTGGAGTGGGTTTCCATTTCCTTCTTTAGGGGATCTTCCTGACCTAGGGATGGAATCTGTGTCTCTTGCATTGGCAGGTGGATTCTTTACCACTGAGTCACCAGAGAAGCCCCTGACTTTGGCATTTGTTGATTTTGTTCAGTCACTAAGTCTTGCCCCACTCTTTGCTACTCCATGAAGTGCAGCACGCCAGGCTTCCCTGTCCTTCACCGTCTCCCAGAGTTTGTTCAAACTCATGTCCACTGAGTCGGTGATGCTCTCTAACTATCTCATTCTCTGTCTCCCCCTTCTCCACATGCCCTCAATCATTCCCAGCATCAGGGTCTTTTCCAGTGAGTCAGCTTTTCATATCAGGTGGGAGAGGGGAATCGTTATCCACTCCAGTATTCTTGCCTGGAGAATTCCATGGACAGAGGAGCATGGCAGGCTACAGTCCTTGGGGTTGTAAAGAGTCGGACACGACTGAATGACTTGGGCAATGGCCCCCTCCTATTAAAGAAGGCAAGAATAAGGGTTCAAATGTATGTATGACACCAAAATGATACTATTCAAATATAAACCAGTCCATTGTCTAGCAGGCTGCTTGTTGAAGAGAGATTGATCTCAAAACTTAAAGATAAATTCATCCTTTAGTGGACTTAATCCAATAATTTTAATAACTGGGAGATCTGTATTCATCTTAAGCTCTGTTGTACACAGTATTGGTGGCTGGGTAAAGTAAAATGTTATTATTTACACCTCCATCCTCAACTATGTCTCCGTATTAAAAAGGTAGTAGTGATGGAGGGAAACCCTTGTTGATTGCAGATGTTGAGCATGGAAAAGACATTTCCCAAGTGGAGCCTCCACAAAAATATATGAAGCATGCAAAACACTTAGAGAAAGGGAAATACCATAATTGTTGTTACTGTCAGCTCTAACGGACAAAGACAGTTTGATCTACCTGTAGGACTGGTGCTGTAAAGAGGGTTGGGTCATTTACTTTGTAATATCCAAGGAGGAATTCAACTTCCATATTAGTCTGGAATAGTCCTAATGACCTACATGTCTGATTAGATAAGAGAACATAGTTAATATTTCTCTAAATTATTAAATATTTACCACACATATATGATATTCTGTTTATGAATATTTGCTCCAATCATTGCAAAACTCCTATGAGGTAGAAACTTTTATTATACCTTTTTTTTTTAGTAGATTAGAAAACGGGATCAAAGAAATATATGTACCTATAGTTAACGGAAGATAGGGCCTATATTTGAAACTATATCAACTTACTTAGAATCTAGAGCTTTTAGTCACTATAGTAAAGTAATAATCTCTAAGTAGCATCACTAGTGATTATAAGGCAGATAGAGGTGAATAGTTCTAGGAACAAAGGAAGATGATTTAAATACTTGTAACTGACTTGCAACTGAAGAAGAGGTTAAATAGGATCAGGGCTCAACCTACCAGATCAGAGCTGAGAAGGGGGTTAACCCTAAGCATGAGGGTTCCATGCAAGATCCCAGACATGAAGAAAAACTAGACTGTAAATAGACAGCTGAATGAGATTCAAGACAGGATTAATGAGAAATATTTTTCCTCAGATTTTGTGAGATCTGATGGACACTAGACAGTGGGCTTATTGCTACATGATTACCTAGAAATGGCTCGTTGGTAACTATGGCCTTCTACTGCCCATTGAAACAGGATTGCCTCAACACTGGTCTGTGACCAAAGCCTGTGGGTGACAGACCTTGGTGATTGACAAATATAAACTGTTACTTTTAAATTTACATCTCAATGTTCCTGTAGCCCATGGAACCATGAACTACATATTTTATAAGGTAATTTATGTCTTGCCTTTCAAACACAAAGCTGCGTAAATATACCAGAGTCTCACCTCAGTATATTATTTGTTACAGAAAAGCTTTCAGTGTTGCGTTGGCCTGTTTTGGATACCTTGCAAGCCAATATTATTTATTGAAGCATAAAACAACTTACATGCCAATATCACTTAAAGTTTAACATTAAAATCTTCAGTCTGTCAACCCTTGAACAACATGGGCTTGAACTGCATGAGTCCACTTACACGTTTTTTTTTTTTTTTTTTAATCCCCAATAGCAAATAGTACAGTACTACAATCTATAGATGTGGAGAAAACTATGATGTAGAGCACTAACTATAAGTTATGCATGGATTTATGACTTTGGGGAGGTTCAGCACCTCTAATCTCTGAGTTTTTCAAGGGTCAACTGTATATAGAAACATCAATCTATTGAAAGAGAATAGATAGGTTTATATTTATCACCATTTCAAGTGCCTGTTCAGATTTGTTTTCTAATTCATTGGGAAGATCAACATGTATTGATAAATAACAGGTGAAATTGAGAATGCTCATCTATGTGCTAAGAAAAAAGGCAGTCCCATGATCTTTCTGGTACATGGCCCTGAGTCTTCCAAAGTCCTACTTGTTTCTTTTTTTCCCCACATTTCCATATGTGCTCAGTCATGTCTGACTCTTTGCAACCCCACGAACTGTAGCCTGCCAGGCTCCTCTGTCCATGGGATTTTCCAGGCAAGAATACTGGAGTAGGTTGCCATTTCCACATACTATCTCTCTGTTTTGATCTTAAATGGATATCTGATACAAGGGTGAATAGATTAAAATGCCAAACGTTCTGAAATTGCAATGCATTCAATAATTTTTTGTGCCAAGTTGAGGAACAGTTTCAATACCAACCTTTTTTTTTTAATTATCCTTTTCTTTCTTTGAATAGAGTTTCCACTGAATTGAAAAGAAACCCCATGCACCAAATGATCCAGGGCACAAAAAGGAGACTTGTGCCTAACGATCTATACAGACATATAATCAAGTAGTAATTGTAAACCTAGCTGATATGTGACTGGAGTACAGTGTTAATGAAATTTCACAGCGGTTCTGGTAAGATGGTGATGGTTATTAAAGCTGACCCCCTTCAGCAACGTAGATTGCCTTAGGTTTTAATTTTATTTTGACAGGATCCTTTATTACTTTTTCTGAAATCAATATTGACACACACAGCACACTGTAGAAAAAGCTAAACAATGCAGTACGCTCAGCAGTGAAAATCTGAACAACAGGTGGTTTATATTTTTAGCTGTTACATATATCATCCACTGCAGAAAAATTATATGTGACACATGGAAAAATGCTATGCATGCATTAATGCCATTAAGTGCATTTAATGTAGGCTCCAACTTTATACCCAATAAATATAAAAAGCAGTATGATCTGTCATCACTTTTGAAGGCTTCCTTAAAATGGATGGTTAACAAAGGCTGCTATAAGTTTATATACCAATTCTACTTCGAAGTTCAAAGGCAACTTTGAATGTAGACCTTAATTTTTTGAGACTACTTAAAACTCTGAGAGAGGCAATACAATTTGATATATAAAATGGATCTTATAGACTATCATATTAATTAAGCTTTCACAAGTAGAAATCTTTAGTTAAGTGATCTCAGAACAAGAACTGAAGTCTTAAGCAACTATGTTTTCTCCAAAAATTATCACCTTTTAAGTTTATGGTTAATTAAACGTTTCAAGAAGTAAAATGACTGAGGACTTTCAGCTATAGTTCGAATGAGAATACCTATGTATAAACATGTGTGTGTATGTCTGAGCACTTGTGTGTATATATATAGATGCATATATAAAGAAGCATTAATTTAGCTACTTTTATTCTGCTATTCCTAGTAATATTTCAAACACACCTTCTTGCCTTATTGACAACTCTAAGAAGATTCATCTTGCTACTTCTCAAAATAAAGTTGTGATAAATTAAGATGGTTTGTAATATTTTATTATATATTTGTTATTATATATTTTACTTTTACCACTGAGTGTCAAAAAAGACAAAAGTTTTCTGAAGAGCAGATACTTTCCCAATCTTTTTCACTTTGATAGATTCTATTTTTCAATGCCTATAGTTGTCACAATCAGTCTGCCTGAAACTGTTCTTTCAAGTCTCCACTCGTCTACAGTCATCACCTCTAAGATTCTTCCAACAGCTCCAATATTTTTTCTTTGAACATCACTGACTTGTATGCTCTTATACCCAATTGTGAAATGTTAGTCACTCAGTCATGTCCAACTTTGCAACCCCATGGACTGTAGCCCGCCAGACTCCTCTGTCCATGGAATTCTCCAGGCAAGAATACTGGAGTGGGTTGCCAGTCTCTGGAGAAGGACCTAGGGATTGAACCCAGGTCTCTGGCATTGCAGGCAGATTCTTTACCCTTTGAGCCATCAGGGAAGCCCAAAGCACCCTCCAAAAGCTCATCAATAATTTGCTCATGTTCACTTCTGTGTACTCTGTTCTGTTCTAAACCTCTCTAAGCTCTGCTTGTTGTGACCACCTTCCTTCTCTGAAGTCCTAACCCATAGAGTAATATTAAACTTAATTTCTCTGTATGTTTCTTTCTGAATTCATTTACTTTAATGCTGTTGCTGCTGCTTCACAGCCTATAAGCATAGCCCTTTCCTAAATATTTGTCAGTTCTTTTCTGCTTTCGTATTTTTTGTATCTTCTCTTTTCATGGCTTCATCTCTTAATCCTCATGGTTCTCTATTGTTTACATAGGTATTACTCTAAAAATTTTCTAATTTTTGCCTCATCTTTAATTAGGCACTAGTGATTTTTTTCAATAATTCCATTAAAAAAGCATTTGGAGCGAAAATACTCACCATGGTTAAAAACAACCACCCGAAAATAAGCTTGCTTTTATGCTGGAGAATGTCCCCAAAACTATCAAAGGATCACTTGTGAGTAATTACATGGATTTCAATTAATATAACTCATATATTAAAATGAATTCTAGAAAAAAAGATTATGTAAGGATGTAGAAAATAGATTATATTATCAGAAGTTAAATTGATTAGCTTGATTTTTATGACAGGCAAATAAATAAATGGTGAATTATAATTCCTAAACTATATATAAATTTTTCTTCATTTTGCATAAAAACATGACAAATAATCTTTGAAGCTGTGAAGCCCTGCCATTACATTTATGCTCACTAAGCAGTGTACCATAATTATTTAACTAGAATTTCAATATTTTTGTGTATACAGCATCGCTAAGCCATTAGAAACCCTGTATTATTGTGTTCTTTTCCAATTACCTGAACATCCCCTGGGTCCAAGAAAATGAATAAGTTTTTCTAGATTGCTGATTCTCTTACCCTATTAAGAATGATTCTGCTTGTTGTTTCTACAGCACAAACCTATTTTTATTGGTTTATTTAACAACCTCAGACTTCTTCTGAAGTTAATTTTAAAAAGCCTTTTAAAGACTATATAAATATAATGGGAAGGTAACTAAGGTCTTCCTACTGAAGTTATTCACTCATATACAAAAGTAAGGTCACTATTATATAAATTTTTCTTGTTTTATTCAAATAATTTTTTTCCTTTCCAACATTGAGAGCACCTGTTTACTCACTCCACTGAGAATATGCAAAGAGCAAACACACAAGCAACAATGAAGTTTGTCCCCAAAATTGGAGGATGTGGGATTTAAATTAGAAATAAATATAACATGTCCTCACAGTAGATACTATTGTACAATAAGCATCATTTGAAGTTATTTGGTTGGACTATATATGTCACTATTACACACTCATTTACTTTTAATTGACTTCAAACAGGAGGAAGAAATATGGACAAAATGACTCTCAATAGCATTCCTCCTCAATACTATTCATCAATAGTATTCATCTTCAATCAGTCAGTTGAAGACGGACTGTGATAACTATGGGCATTGAAAAACAGGATGAACGCTATTGACAACTATAGGCATCCTTTTAAAAAAAAGAGTAAAAACTTATTTTCTAAGATTAAATTTTATTAGAATAGTTGATTTACAGTGTTGTATTAGTTTCTGTTGTACATCTGAGGGAATCAGTTACACATACACATATATCCACTCCTTTTTTGATTCTATTCCCACATATGTCATTACAGAGTACTGAATAGAATTTCCTGTGCTATAGATTCAGTTCAGTTCAGTCGCTCAGTCGTGTCCAACTCTTAATGATCCCATGAATCGCAGCATGCCAGGCCTCCCTGTCCATCACCAGCTCCCGGAGTTTACTCAAACTCTTGTCCATCGAGTCGGTGATGCCATCCAGCCATCTCATCCTCTGTCATCCTCTTCTCCTCCTGCCCCCCATCCCTCCCAGCATCAGGGTCTTTTCCAATGAGTCAACTCTTCGCATGAGGTGGCCAAAGTACTGGAGTTTCAGCTTCAGCATCAGTCCCTCCCATGAACACCCAGGACTGATCTCCTTTAGGATGAACTGGTTGGATCTCCTTGCAGTCCAAGGGACTCTCAAGAGTCTTCTCCAACACCACAGTTCAAAAGCATTAATTTTTCGGCACTCAGCTTTCTTCACAGTCCAACTCTCACATCCATACATGACCACTGGAAAAACCATAGCCTTGACCAGATGAACCTTTGTTGGCAAAGTTATGTCTCTGCTTTTTAATATGCTATCTAGGTTGGTCATAAATTAGGTTGGTGCAAATGTAATTGTAGTTTTGGACAGTGAATTTTAAATCACTATAACTAGGCTCAAACACATCTTTATTAATCAAAATAGGAACCATTATAATCAACACATTTTGTCAATGAGAAACAAGTGTGTTTGTCCCTGTAGCATAAAAATTCACCCTTCAGGATTCAGCAAATTTTGGAAAACATTTTCTGCTTCCTGTTGGTTGTAGAAGTATTTTCCCTGCAAAAAGATTTCCAGACACTTGAAGAAGTGGTAGTCAGTTGGCAAAAGGTCGGGTGAATATGGTAGATGAGGCAAAACTTCGTAGCCCAATTTGTTCAATGTTTGAAGCGTTGGTTGTACAACGTGCAATTGGGTGTTGTCATGGAGATGAATTAGACACTTTCTGTTGAACAATGGTGGCTGCAGGCATTGCAGTTTTCAGTTCATCTCGTCAATTTGCTGAGCATACTTCTCAGATACAGTGGTTTCACCAGGATCAGAAAGCTATAGTGGATCAGACCAGCAGCAGACCACCAAAGAGTAGTCATGAGCGCGCGCGTGCGTGCGTGCGTGCGTGCGTGCGTGTGTGCGTGTGTGTGTGTGTGTGTGTGTAAGTATGGCTTTAGGCAGTGCTATGGGGCTTCTTCTTGGTCCAACCACCGAGCTGGCTGTCACTTGTTGTCATATAAGATCCACTTTTTTTTCACACATCACTATCCAATCAAGAAATGGTTTGTGTTGTATTAGAATACATAGAATAAGAAAATAAGAATAAGAGAAGATGACACTTCAAAACAATCATTTATTTATTATTATTATTATTTTTTTTATTTTCAGTCAGTTCGCGAGGCACCCACTTATTGAGTTTTTCACCTTCCCAATTTGCTTCAGATGCCAAATGACCACAGAATAGTTGACATTGAGTTCTTTGGCAATTTCTCATGTAGTTGTAAGAGGATTGGCTTCAGTGATTGCTCTCAGTTGGTCTTTGTCAGCTTCTGATAGCTGGCCACTGCATTCATCTTCAAGGCTCTTATCTCCTTTGCAAAACTTCTTGAACTACCACTGCACTGTGAATTTGTTAGCAGTTTCTGGGTCAAATGCATTGTTGATGTTGCACATTGCCTCTGATGTTTTATGACACATTAAGAACTCAAATAAGAAAATCATTGAAATTTGCATTTTGCCTAACATTATTTCTATAGTTTAAATGTCAAGTATAAAGCAAGTAATAAGTTATTAGCAAAAAAAAAAAAGTGAGAAATACACATTAAAATGATGTATAACATAACCATATCTATTTAAGAATGTATTCCAATATTAAATGTCAAAGTTCAGCAATGCAAAACTGCAATTAATTTTGCACCTATGTAATAGTAGGTTCTTATTATCTATTTTATACATCCATGGTCATGTTCAGTTGTGTCTGACTCTTTGTGACCCTTTGGACTGTAGCCCACCAGGTTCCTCTGTCCATGAGATTTTCCAGACAAGAATACTGGAGTGGATTGGCATTTTTTCTTTGTATCTATGAGCCTTTTATTTTGACTGTTTTGTCTTTTAGATTCCTTATATAAGTGAGGTCATGTGGTATTTGTCTTTGTCTTGCATCTTCACTTTGCATAACACTTTCTAGATCCATTTGTGATATTGAAAGTGGCATGATTTCATTTCTTTATTGGCTGAGTAAAATCTTACTGAAGATATATATATATGTGTGTCACATCTTTTACGTATATATACATATATATACACACACATATATATATATACCACATCTTATTTATGAACACAGGCTACTTGGATATTTTGGCTATTGCAAGTATGCTGGAATGAATCCATTATCAATGTGAATTCTATATTACCTAGATAAGACATCAAATAATTGCCCATCAGATAAGTTATAATGATCATTTTCAATTTAAATCATAAAGACAATAGTCAGAATAGCAATACAAATACATTGTTTTGCCTCTGTAGATGAAATAATACATATAAATCTATGGCCTTACTATTTTAGACATACATAATACATACAGAAATAAATCTCTCCTAAGGCCACAAAAGTAAGATGTATCATCAAACCATCTCAGATTTCCTAAAAATTAGATTTATCCAGTTTACTTTTTCTCAGAATTTTCTTTGTTTTCTTGCAAAAATAGGAAAAAGTTAAAAATCATTAAAAATCTATTTCAGGATATCATGCTGATCACATTAGATTGAGTTTATTCAAGCTTCTCAGAAGACTTTTTGAAAGTACAGCCCCCATTCCCCAATACAATGTTTTATCTTTTAATATGGGATTACTTTATGCTATTACTCTGCTAACTCTACTTCCAAAACTACTTCCTTGGTTGACAATGCTGGTATGGAAAATTTATTATAAAATGGACTACATGTCAGGTTTTTCTAGCAGGGCCTAACAGCTAAAACAAAACAAACAAACAAAAAAAAAACCCCCATAATGTTGGAGTTGATTTCATGCACATTTTTTTTTCTTGAGTTCTCTTAATTCCTCTCAGGGTCTCTGCTTTACTTTTTTCATTTTCTCCAAAGAAACTTATTAGAATTCAGAACTGAGGGAATTGTTCCATAAATCCCTAAACATAGAAGCAGAAAAAGAAATTTGAAACTAAAAATATTCCATTTTTTTCCTTAGTGAAGTCTCCTCTATCAAGTACTTTACTTCTGAAAATTGAATATCCCTTGCCTAATATATTTTCATATATTCATTTTCAAATAAGCTGGAGATCATTTTACAAATACTCATATCAGATTGTAGGTTTTCTTCTTCAGCTAACAAACAAAGGGCTTTGCATTTATCCTTTCATTTTCATGTATATGTAGACTGAATATTATCTATCTCATACTATTGTTGGCGCATTTATATTTGCACTATAAAGTCAAAAGTTACAATAGGTAATCTAAAAGGTCAGTCCATCAAGGATTATCTAAGGCAAAGTTTAGCATATAGGAGTCAAAGATCATGAGCCTCCATGCAGGACCCTCTGTCAAACCATGCTTAATGTCGCCATAAGGTACTCAATAGGATGGCATTGGAGACTGAAATAGAGTTAGTAGAACTGGGCATATAGGTCAGGATCTGACATACCTGTTGTGTATTCCCAGTAAACCAACAGGCCTATTCAATGCCACAATATAACTGTAACACTAGGTCTTAATTTTGCACGGATTTTAAGTCTCTTTTCTTTGTTTTTAGGAAAATGTCTTTTTTACTAAATGAGTAAACAAAACTGGATATAGTTTTACTTATTCTTATGAAGAAGGCAAATGTCAAGGCTTATAATCTTTACCTTGTGAATAGGGGAGGTGTTAGATGAAACTGTTTTTGTCAGTTTGAAAGCTGAAACTAGAATCCCTAAGAATATTCATTCATGGTCAGTGCTCTTTCCCTACAGTTCTCTTTTACTTTGGAAGAAGGTAAAGACTATAGTCCACACATAATATGTAATGTTTGACTCTACATGTATCCAGTTTTTGTTTGCTTCAGTATAATCTCCATATCTACTGATACTAGTGTGACTAATGCTAATTATGGGCTTCCCAGGTGGCTCAGTGGTAAAGAATCCTGCTGCCAATGCAGGAGACATGAGTTTGATCCTGGGGTTGGGAAGATCCCCTGGAGAAGGAAATGGCAACCCTCTTCAATATTCTTGCCTGGGAATTCCCATAGACAGAGGAGCTTGGCAGGCTATAGTCCATGGGGTCTCAAAAGAGTCAGACACAACTTAGGGACTGAACAACAGCAATGCTAAAAATTGTGTTTACCAGTTGACTTTCAAAAACATACATACCTTGACAAAATTTTTAAGAACAAATTTCTAAGGAACATTTGTAATCATTTATAGATACTGGACTACTTAAATGTGTATTTTAAAATTACATATTATAGAATATGTAATTATATATTACAAAGTATAAAAGTCAATTGCTTCTAGAACTGGTTTATATTATCTCACAGAGCATACTATTAAATTTTCAGGACTCTTATAAGTAAAAACTGGTTTTATATATACATATAAAAAATAAAGTAAAAACAAAGGTTAATACATACTAAAAACTATTTCCCAATTATATTATCACACTTTACTATTCTCTCTGCTCTATACATTTCGTATGTGTATACTTGAAATACCATGTGACATTGTGCTGCCAAGGTTCTCTTTTCAACTACTCTTTCAGCAAAGTCACTTTAGTTGCTTGAATTTGGCCACAGTGGGAGTGCTTACACCATTGAAGTTAGCAATTTTCATAGACCAGACCTTAATTTATTATTTTATTCATTGTCTAAACTCGGCTCTGTAGATTAGCTGCTTGTTTTTATACAAAAATTGTCTTGGGAATCTAGGCATGCTGGCTGTTTTTGTACTCCAATAACAGAGTTGAGTAGTCACAACAAAAAGTCATATGGCTAGCAAGCTTGAACCATATACTATCTGGCTCTTTAAGAAGTTTGCAAAAACCTTATTCTATACTCATTAAAGCAATGGAAAAAATGCTAATAATGCAGTTGAACTTTAAAAGTGTGTTGTGACTTTGGCTGTTATATTGTGAATGACACAGAAAAATAAAATTTTATTATTTTATTATTGAAAAAATTATCCATTTCACCAAAGTCCCTAACATTACTGATAAGTGAGGCTTTAACACATATCTTCTCTGTTTCACTTGCATCATGCTCATTAAGATAAATAAAAATATCCACCAACATTTGTCAAAATTATATTTATTAATGACTTGGCAAGCATAGTGGCTATAGATACAAGCATTTATCAAAAGCCTATAAAAGCATATTGAGAAAATCAATTTCCTGTATGGAATTTAGAACAAAGAGTACTGCATATTTTTTAATGGAGAGACAGGTTCATCCTTTACCAGAACACTACTACCTAAATCAACACTACTACCTAAATCTGTGTGCTTTTACCTCCCTTAAATCTATTATAAAGGTATATAATTGTATTATATAAATACAGCTATACAATGGTATGTACTATACATATACCTAATACGTAGTTTTATTGTATATTATTTTTGACTGTGTTAGTCACAAATAATTTGCAAATTGGATTTATTTGAAGAATTGAAGTATTTATCATTGAAATATTGGCAAAATTCATACACAGAAAGAGATTAATTATTATACTATGAAAAACCTATTACACCCATTGCAACTTTATAGAAAAAAATCACATTACTAATTTTATACAGCTATCAGTTTATTGATCCAACTGTTTATAGAAAGGCAACCATTTTAAATAGACTGCTTTTTGCAAATTATCAAATACTTTTTCCTTTTTATCTAATCATTAATAGGTAGCATTAAAGATATAAAAGGTCTGAACAATCAGTGTGCAGTGTATTGTCTTATGTGAAAAATAAAAAAAATGGAGAACCATCTTTCTCCACAATAAAGAAGTAAGGCTTTATTCTTTTCATTTTTCCAAAATAGCAAAAATTACCTCATTAATAGTTTTTCACTATCAAGACTGAATTACTTCCTCTACTTGTTAGAACTCTAAGAGGACTCAATAATTTCACATTTATTGAAAGAAATTGAAGGAGGCAGTTATAATCTAGAGCTGTATAATTCAGTATTTCAATGAATTTTATATTTAGCATGAACCAACAAAGCTTACATGATGAGTATTTCAGTTGTTGAATGACTCCCTTACAGTTCCATTGTGAGTATGCTATTCTATAGTATATTTCAGAAATTAGGTTTTAAAGCTTCAGTGAAAGTAAATTTCAGTGTTCTCCACTGTAGCTACAGGACATATGAAGGGAAAAGATTGAAAACAACAAAAACTCAAAGGAACTTAGTAATATATTGTTTAAAGAAATGGAAACTAAAATGATTTATTCCAACTAATTGGTAAAATACATATCTGTGAATTAAAACAGAATGTTGATTGTAGTTGCTGGGTTTGATGGAGAAAATTGATGAAGGATAGAGGAAACACCTGTGGAGATTGGACAATATAAAAGCAATTTACCAAATTAAAGAGTATTTTTCTTTATATAGTGCAGATAGAGCTGGGAAATTAAGGATTGTATCTACAGGGATGCATGGATGTATTTGTCAAGTTTTGCTGAGGAACTGATTAAAGATTGGCTCAAGTATTCTTCAGATGAATTACAATAGGAGTTTCCCAGAGTGGTTCCAAGACTGCCACACTGATTTTTCATAACAGAGAACTAGCCTCTGTCTATTTTATTTTGTCTTGTTCATGTTTGGTGGGAACCTGCAGAATCTGATTGAAATACTACCTGGGAGGCACGAGTCATATGAAAGGGAAGTGCCATAATGGAGATAAGCCTTTATAAGAGATGATGCCAAAAGAGATCGAATAACAAGGTCCAGATGCAGTAGTAACAGTAAATTGAAACAGACGGGCACATCTGGGCCACAAATATAAATAGTGTGCTAGAATTTGTTGGTGACTGATGCATGTGGCCCTTTCAACAAATGGAGAACTTTAAAAACTTTGATGCTCAGGCCATAGCTCAGAATAGTTAAATTAGAACATCCAGATGTAGGACCCAAGCGTTAGTGTTTTGTTTTGTTTTGTTTTTTAATAAAGTTTTCCAGATCTTTCCAAAGTGCAACAAAGTTGACATCTGTCTTAACTTAAAGAACAGATTGCAAGTTAGGATAACCTGGGAGTTTTGGTGCACCAATGCCTGATTCTCTCCAAAAGCTAATCAATTCAGTCTCTGGGGATAAGGCCTCAGAGCGGAGATTAACTGTTTAATTTAGACACCAATTTATGTCTCATTTATTTTCACTAAAGTAATTCCAGTCTGGGACAGTGTGAAACCAAATGAATTGAACAAACTACAAGGATGCCAAAAAATGAGTAATGGTTTACTTCATGAAAGCTATTATATGTTTTACAAACTTGAACTTTATTATGTTTTAATTTGATTACCCTGTGTATAAAAATGTATTAAATGCAAATTAACATTTCAGGTATCATTATCATCTCACAGTATTATAATTTTTATGAAAATACTATTTGATTTGAAATTTCTAATGCTGAAAACAGTTGACTTTTATTAGTGCCATGTAGTTAAAGAACTAAAATAGGAACTCCTGAAAACCAGTTCAACCAAGAGGATTCAATTCCTCAGCACCCATTTTGTAATTCTTCATTGTCATGAAAGTCAAAGCATGTGAGTAATACTGTTCTTCAACACTGTGAAAGGAAATTGTTACATCAATAATTAATGCTCTGAAAGGTTAAATTTAATTTGAAAGTAGGTGATTTTCTCTTGCCAGAGTTATGGACATTGAAGGTGACAGACTTCCTTGTCATGGGAAAGCTAAATGCTAATTGGGTAGTTTTTCTTACATTGTGCAGAGTCACCAATATAATTTCTGTCTACTTATCAACTGTTGGAGAAAAACAATTTCTTTTACTTTAAAACTGAGGGAGAGAATTTAGAATGAAATTAGAATGGAATTTTAAAGTTGACAAAAAGGAAAGTGCTGTCAGAGTGCATGCATCCTGAAAGTAAACTGAAATTTTAGGAATACATAATAGAAATAAATATATTTTCTGAGACAAATGGAATTCTGATCTTCACTGTAAGATATTTTTATAATCTCCTTGTTTTAATTTACAACATTTACTTGAAGATGTATAGCTTTCATTACTACATTCAGAGAGAAATTCTATACAATTGTAGATAAGCCTCTAGTTAAAAGAGTTACTTGAAGGAAGAAGAATGCAAATGAATAATTAGCTCTGTAACAATATCTGATTTACTGGTCCAGTTAACTACACTAATTAAATCAAAGTGCATCACAATTTATTATTGGAAAGCATTTTATCCAAATGTTAAAAAAAATTATTCATGCACCATATAATAGTACACTTTATTCTGTTAATTTAAGTTGGATAGAGAATAGTCAAAAAAGTTTGACTTGTCAAGTGTTAATGTTGCAGGAAGGGGGACCCCCTCCAGGGCCCGAAACTGGGCTCTTGTCTAACACTCGGAAATGAATTGTCCGAGGAGACACATGCTGACAAAGCAAGAGATTTTATTGGGAAAGGGCACCCGGGTGGAGAGCAGTAAGTAAGGGAACCCAGGAGAACTGCTCTGCCGCGTGGCTCGCAGTCTTGGGTTTTATGGTGATGGGATTCGTTTCCGGGTAGTCTTTGGCCAATCATTCTAATTCAGAGTCTTTCCTGGTGGCGCACGCATCGCTCAGCCAAGATGGATGCTAGCAAGAGGGATTCTGGGAAGTGGATAGACATGCGGTCTTTCCTTTTGACCTTTCCCGAACTCTTCCGGTTGGTGGTGGCTTATTAGTTCCGTATTCCTTATCAGGATCTCCTGTCATAAAACAACTCATGCAAATGGTTACTGTGGTGCCTGGCCAGGGTGGGCGATTTCAATCAGTGTGCTTCCCCTAACATTAACACATCAATCTAACTGATGTTGAAGAGTATGGCTTTACCTTTCTCAGTTGACAATGACTGTTTCCTTAGTCTAGACAAATTTTTAAGTGTAAACAGTGGTACACACACACACAAAATCATTAGCTCGGCTCATAGCCAGAGGCTAGTCATTTTGTTGTGAGTCTCATGGCATGAAGAAAATGTTCCAGTGCCCTCCTCATAAAACACTTTTTCAAGTACAAGTTTATTTTCAAACAAAAGAGGTGCGTATATGTATTATTTTCTACTGATTCTCTTAATTAAGTTACTTCATGATAAGTTTTCAGTAAAGCATTTAATTTATACCAGTGAAAGACGTTTCTGACTCTGAGAAGTGACATTGAATATTTCTTGTCTGAGTAACATGTTTGGGTAAGACAAGTCCAGGGATATGCAGGGCTGAAGAGAAAGCTTTCACAGTTTATTCTTCATAAGTAAATGTCCCATTTAAAGTCTAGAACACTAACATTTCTGAAAGTATATCAAGAATTATGGCCTGCACATCCACATAGAAAAACAAAGGAGCCATGTGTATGTGTTGAAATAAGCACTTGCAGAGACGAGAAAATATTCGGGGGATCTCTCTACCACACTTTGTTAAAACAGACTTCTTCACTTATCTCCCACTAAGAGAAATCTCTGTGTGATTTATGCTACACTGTGTTATTAGTAGTAGAAGACAGATGACTATTTGATGGAATAAATAGTAAATGGGCTTCATCATTAAGCCTATTACTTTATTTATATATGAACAACATGCTAAAGAAATTCTCCCATTCTATTCCACTCACATATGAATTTGTGAAACTACAGAAGTTTAGATAGCTTCCAATTTCTAAAGCTTCTCTAAGGTCACTTAGAAATGGATGAGTTAGCAAACACCTATGATAGATAGCCTAAAGGGACATAACCTATTCACAAGTAAAGCTTGAGAGCTATGAAAATTGAGCAATTACCTGAGGAAATGCTTTGTGGAGCCATGACCTTTGTTCCTTGTTGTCTCCACGGAGACTACAGAAAAATGAATTGTGTATACTAGGTAAATAAACATTGATATGCATTATGGGCAGAAAAAGAAAATCATGATAAAATATATCAAACATTTTTTTCTAAACCTTACCTATAAATCTTTGGTTGGTAATTATCTACTTTGTAGTCAGGAAAATTGAGGTCCACACCAGTTCCTCTTGATATGTGTAGAATCAAATGGCAAACTAAGAAATTATCAGATATTTTGAATTTATTGAAGTGATCTCTCCATTGAATTTTACTACCCTGATTACTAGAGATATTTACTAGACAAGAGATGGGAATACCAGACCACCTGACCTGCCTCTTGAGAAAACTATATGCAGGTCAGGAAGCAACAGTTAGAACTGGACATGGAACAACAGAGTGGTTCCAAATAGGGAAAGGAGTACATCAAGGCTGTATTTTGTCACCCTGCTTATTTAACTTAGATGCAGAGCACATCATGAAAAATGCTGTGCTGGAAGAAGCGCAAGCTAGAATAAAGATTGCCGGGAGAAATATCAATAACCTCAGGTATGCAGATGACACCACCTTTATGGAAGAAAGTGAAGAGGAACTAAAAAGCCTCTTGATGAAAGTGAAAGAGGAGAGTGAAAAAGTTGGCTTAAAGCTCAACATTCAGAAAACTAAGATCATGGCATCTGGTCCCATCTCTTCATGGTAAATAGATGGGGAAACAGTGTCAGACTTTATTTTTTTGGGCTCCAAAATCACTGCAGATGGTGATTGCAGCCATGAAATTAAAAGACACTTACTCGTTGGAAGGAAAGTTATGACCAACCTAGACAGCATATTAAAAAGCAGAGACATTACTTTGCCAACAAAGTTCTCTCTAGTCAAGGCTATGGTTTTCCTAGTAGTTATGTATGGATGTGAGAGTTGGACTGTGAAGAAAGCTGAGTGCCGAAGAATTGATGCTTTTGAACTGTGGTTTTGGAGAAGACTATTGACAGTCCGTTGGACTGCAAGGAGAGCCAACCAGTCCATCCTGAAGGAGATCAGTCCTGGGTGTTCATTGGAAGGACTGATGCTGAAGCTCCAATACTTTGGCCACCTCATGCGAAGAGTTGACTCATTGGAAAAGACCCTGATGCTGGGAGGGATTGGAGGCAGGAGGAGAAGGTGACAACAGAGGATGAGATGGTTGGATGGCATCACCGACTCGATGGACAAGAGTTTGGGTGAACTCCAGGAGTTGGTGATGGACAGGGAGGCCTGGCGTGCTACGATTCATGGGGTCACAAAGAGTCAGACATGACTGAATGACTGAACTGAACTGAACTGATGACTAGGGATGGATATATCAATAACCATGTATGTAAAAATGTAAAAAATCATTTTCTCAAGACGCCTTCTTTTCTTTTCTAATCATCTGCATTAATTAATACTTGTGTGAGTGTCCAGGTCTTCTTTTTCTTTCATCTCAAAAGTTTATCCACATCAACACATGGAATCCTCAGCTTTAGAAGTGATGCATTTAGAAGGAGAAAGAAACCCCTCCAGTCACCAGAGCAGGTGAATTACCAGGTGATAGTCATTAAGATGACAAGTATTCAGCCAGATTTCTCTCTCATTTCTAATTTAAGAATTACTATGTTAAGAAAGCAAGAGCAAAAACTGTTTTTTGTTCCTCAAAAACAAAAACTGAACCTCTATTGAAGGGAAAAATGGAAGGGAAAGGTAGTTTATTAAATTTCTTATTAAATCCACTGTCTCATTCTCATTTGATCAATCACCTTTCCAAAGCTAAAAAACAGCTGTTTAGCAAGTGTTTAAAGTGGGCCACTTTACAAATTGAGACAGCTTAGCTGAAGCAAGCATTTATGCATATGTGTTAACATTAGAGCTATCTGTTCTTCAGTAATTTTGTGTTACTTTGTTTTCTCAGATCCTGCAAAGACAACATGACCAATTGTTGTATAATGATGATGAATACAGAATAAAGTTGTTCCCTCTTATAAGGGGAATCTAAGGATGTATCAAAAATTGACTATTTTCCTAATTACTCAGCTCTAATTCTTCATCTCATACTGAGGTGACCAGGGCAATAAAACTTACTTTCTCCTTTTCCAGAGCACTTGTGACTACATAAATGACAGAAGTTCCTCTTCCATTATACTAGCAGTTATGGTGTTCAAAATTCAGAAATTCAGTTTAGGTAAAAAAAAGAAAAAAACAAAACAAAAAACTCTTAGAAAAGTAACCCAAAATAAACATTTTTGTTAAAAAATCTGCTTAGTAGAGCATGATATTAATCAGAATATTTTCAAGAACCATCACTCTAATTGTGTTCTAAAAAACTTCAAGTTAAATGATTGAAAAATGAATTATTAGGGAAAATGTGACTTCAGTCAAACATGAACCTTTCTCTAAAGTAAGTGGTTCATTCTGAGTAGTGGAAAAATGTAGCACTTGGGATTTTTTTCCTTTATTGTAAGTGATTTGATGACTGAACTTCAATGTAATTAATATGTTCAGTTCAGTCACTCAGTCATGTCCGACTCTGTGACTCATGGACTGCAGCAATCAGGCTTCCCTGTCCATCACCAACTCCCAGAGTTCACTCAAACTCATGTCCATTGAGTCGGTGATGCAATCCAACCATCTCATCCTCTGTCGTCCCCTTCTCCTCCTGCCCTCAATCTTTCCCAGCATCAGGGTCTTTTCCTTTGAGTCAGTTCCTCGCATTAGGTGGCCAAATTATTGGAGTTTCAGCTTCAGCATCAGTTTTTCCAAAGTATATTCAGGACTGATTTCCTTCAAGGTGGACTGGCTGAGTCTCCTTGCAGTCCAAGGGACTCTCAAGAGTCATCTCCAACACCTCACTTCAAAAGCATCAATTCTTTGACTGTCAGCTTCCTTTAAAGTTCAACTTTCACATCCATACATTACTACTGGAAAAACCATAGCTTTAACTAGATGGCAAAGTAATGTCTTAGTTGGCAAACTAATGTCTCTGCTTTTTAATAAGCTGTCTAGGTTGGTCATAACTTTTCTTCCAAGGAGCAAGCGTCTTTTAATTTCATGGCTGTAGTCACCATCTGCAATGATTTTGGAGCCGCCCCCCCCGCCCCAAATAAAGTCTCTTACTATTTTCATTGTTTCCCCATCTATTTGCCATGAAGTGATGGGACCAGATGCCATGATCTTACTTTTCTGAATGTTCAGTTTTAAGCCAACTTTTTCACTCTCCTCTTTCACTTTCATCAAGAGGCTCTTTAGTTCTTCTTCACTTTCTGCCATAAGGGTGGTGTCATCTGCATATCTGAGTTTACTGATATTTCTCCTGACAACCTTGATTCTAGCTTGTGCTTCCTCCAGTCCAGCATTTCTCATGATGTACTCTGCATAGAAGTTAAACAAACAGGGTGAAAATATACAGCCTTGATGTACTTCTTTCCTGATTTGGAACCAGTCTGCTGTTCCAAGCCCAGTTCTAGCAGTTTTAATTAATACATTAAGATAACTTAAAATGCATTTTTGGCACAGAGATTATTAACAATAAAAATTTGTTTCAACCATCTACTCAGTGATTGTGTATTGAATTTCAAGCATTGTGAAATTCACAAATGAAAGCCCTATCAGAAGTAAAGACTTCAGCTTCCATCTCTGTACTTCCATCTCTATACTGAGGCACCTATGTATGCCTAGTCATGTCCTACTCTTTGTGACCCTGTAGACTGTAGCCCGCCAAGCTCCTCTGTCCATGGGATTTTCCAGGCCAGCCTCCTGGAGTGGGTAGCTGTTTCCTTCTCCAGGGGATCTTCCCAACCCTGGGATTGAACCCAGGTTCCCGTATTGCTGGCAGATTCTTTACCAGCTAATCACTAGGGAACCCCAGAATACTGGAGTGGGTAGCCTATTTCTTCTTCAGCAGGTCTTCCTGACCGCAGGAATTGAACTGGGGTCTCCTGCATTGCAGGCAGATTCTTTATTTACTAAACTACCAGGGAATCCAGATATTGAGACAGTTGAATTCAAATTAGTATTACTACACACAAATTGTCACCTTTAACAAGGTTTGCCAAATGCTAGTGAAATGTTTTGGATATTTCTGTGGATATTTTTTACATAATGTGCATATGATATATTGATTTTTGTACTTTTAGGTTTACTTTTTGCTGGTGGTATTTTGAAAGAGGTAGAAAATTTAATTTTGTAGTTTGTAAGTCATACTGCAATTGGACATCTCAAGTGCAGTTCCTCTGTGTGGAGGAACATAAGGATATTGATTTTAGGAAAACCCTGAGACACACCTTTAAAAAAAATTTAGTTTTGAAGCAGGTGAACCAAAAGAATGGGTGAGATGATGTGGACATAGAAAAGTGAGAAACAGCATAAACTAAGAATTGCCTGCTTAGAAATATCATAATTTATTTAACATACATATTTATTTAAACATACATATTTAAAAAAATAGACCTAGCAAATGGAGTTAGTAGAAAGAGGATTCATATAGTAACAAAAGAGAAATGCTATCATGGGAAATAAGGGGATATTCTCAAGGAAAGGAAACAAAGTATTAACTGCAGTGGAAGTACCAAATATGTGTAAGCATTCATCATTGGAATAAGCAACAAAGACCATACTGGTGAGCTTCACAAGTTGATTCAGAGAAGAGATGAGGCCAAGACTGCTTATTTGGAGGAAGGGATGTAATAACATGGATATTACTCTTCGTGACATTTTCCTTCATGACTTTTATCAAAAATGAGAGAAACATAACAGAAGCGAGATGGGAAACTAGATAGATAATCTGCTTCTTTGTTGGTTTGGGTTTAAGAAATGGGACAAGTTCCAGAAGAGACGGGAGGAACTGGAATCAGATCAAGTGGTGGGACTGTACATAAAAAGCTGAAGTACTATCTTTTGAAACTGCTGGGGAAAAATGCAAGTGAGGGTGACAGGATATAGGAGTTGTGGAGATGAGAAGTTGAATGATTTCATGCCTTATAGATTGAATAGTCTCTGCAAAGCCAGAGATAAACTTCACAGTTGGAAAAGGGACAGTGGCTTTGCAGATGTTTTAAGAATAGTGGTGGATGTCTGGGGTGTGTCCTACGAGGAATGGATTTTAGAATTCCAGAAGGAAAGCCCTTCTAGGAGGTTAGGCCTGAGTATGACTGTGGAGTAGTTTGATAAAATGTCATGTATATACCCAGTCTTGTTATCAACAAAGCAAAATAACTTTTAAGTTATTTTAAGTAGAATTAAATTTCCTAATGTAGTTGTTGAAGCCATCTATATTAATAAGAACAGTTTATAATGATATCTGAATGTGTAACTTGTAGGTAGAATTCCTATACGCACTTAAGGTTTTGCTTTGTTTTGCTACATGTTCTAAGGAAAAAACACCTTTAATAAATAATTTTGGTTTCAACCTAAGTCTTAGCTTATAGAACTTAATAGCATATATTTTCTCATTTGTATCAACTGAAATGTTTCTGCCCCTGAAGCTAATATAACCTTTTAATGTTTTATTAGGTACAACTACTACTTATCTAGCAGTCACTAAGTATCAGACACTGTATTAAACACCTTACAAATAATTCTCATAAAAAAAGTCAATCCTCATATAAAGCTTAATAGGTTAACAATTATCATTCTCCTTGAAAAAATGAAGAATTGGATTCTGGAGTGGTTAAGACATTTTACCCAGATAATATAGCTACTGGAAGTTGGAGCCAAGATCCAGACTCAGATTTATCAATTCAGAATGTGAGTTCTATAGCATTTGTTATGTGGTTAGAAAAGTTTCTGCTAAGAAGAGACCCTCAGGTTGCTTCTCTCGAAAAATAGTTTCATGGGAAAGGCAACAAGGATATTCTTCCCGTGATATTGCCAAGATTAATTACATTAGGGAGTTCTCCAGAGATTTCCTACAGACACTATGAACTCTTCAAACATATTTGAAATGAGAAACTTTTCAAAGAAGAACTTAGAATAAATTCACAATATAAAGGTTTAGCCTGGAAATATTGAAATGACATGAAGTAAATACAAGCATTATAAAAGGAAAGGTGTAATGAATTAGTCTCACATGATATTCACAATAAGACCTTGCCTGAAGTCTTTTTTTTTCTTTCTTGGTATGGATAGCATTCCAGCTCACTAATTTCTGGAGAAAAAACAGAATATCTTGGGAATTAAAAGGGAAAGAGGAAATGGGGGAATATCAGAGACTGCCATGCTGACAATGATAAGTTAAATGGTTTGCGGATTGCTGATTTTATCACAATGTGTTCTTATAATTTTTTCCAGTAATTGAACATTTTGATATTTTGATTTAAAATCTTTATTTTTATCTTCAGTTCTTAACTATTAAAATATTATGTTTTAAAATTTCAGAGATTTATGGAAACATAGCTCTGTGTTCTGTTATTCTGTTAAAATATAAATTACCCTAAACCTCAGCCTAATGTTTTAAAATTTTATTCTATGCTAGACCCTGCCACAGTCAAAGTATTTAAAATATATCAAAGAATATATGTATATACATACATATATCTATAGGCCCACTCCATCTATTTCCAGTGTTTACAGTGACAGACTGTAAAGATAAATAGCAGAATCCAGAAATGCTCTTGAACTCCCTTGCAAGGCATAAAACTTGCTATTAAATGAAAGTAGATGCTCTCTACATCTTAGCTAAGTCTTTATTTCACCTCTGAGAAATAGATTAACTAAAGCAGCAACATTTATGCTAACCAGACTGAGTTACAGTGTTAACCCATTGACCATCAGCCTCCCCTGTAGTCATGATTGGTGCCCCAGAGTGGTCCCTGCTAATTAATTTCCTAGTTAGGTCACAAGGGAGCACTTAGGGAAGAGCTGTTATAGTTTTCTCCCTTCTACCCTGGACAGATAAGTCAGTGATCACAGTTTATTTTTAAACCTTTTAACAATCATTTTCAGAAGTAATTCCACACTCAAGAAATATTTTATATTTCACTGTATTGCTAGGATTTTTCACTGTCAGTAAAACAAAATGCAAAATTACATTTATTTCACTTTTGCAAAAACAGTACAAAATACAAACCTGCCATAGTCTGGTTTTGCTTTAGTCTTATCTTTGGGCTAAAAAAATTTATAAGGAAAATACAATTTTCTTCTTCCCTAGAGATGAAGGCAGATGGTATCGAGTATGTTTAGCTCTTCCAGCAACAGTTTTCTATAGCATTAGCAGTAAATCTACCACTTGCAATCTATTGTCTATTTAAATCTATTTAATTTACATTTAACAAGACACCTCTTATTCTTGTGAGTTAATTAAAGGGTTAGTGACTATTAAAAAGATACTAATTGAAATGCAATAAATAAGATAACTGAGTTGGTGTGTAATTAACCAAATTTACATAAGTAATAAACATCGTTTTGCAGTCTTCTGGAATGGCCTTGAACTAACACTGATAGTCTAATCTTATACAAGAACAAGTGTCTAGGCATTTAATTAGCATAAAACTGAATAGCAGTGGCAAATTAATTGTATATAAATTTTTTAAGTAACTGCCAAAGAATAATGTAATGGTGCTTTATGTGGTCTTTTAACATTATAGGGGTGCCTATTAAATTTTCAATGTGTCTTTTCAGGAAGAGAAATACTTCAGATAGAATGCAAACCAAGTTCTCCCCTACGTAGGACGTGTCTTTCTCTACAGTCACCAGAGTTCCTTTTCGAGGCCCTAGTTTTCCTTGACGGAGAAGGCAATGGCACCCCACTCCAGTGCTCTTGCCTGGAAAATCCCATGGACGGAAGAGCCTGGTAGGCTGCAGTCCACGGGGTTGCTAAGAGTCAGACACACACAGCAACTTCACTTTTACTTTTCACCTTCATGCATTGGAGAAGGAAATGGCAACCCACTCCAGTGTTCTTGCCTGGAGAATCCCAGGGACGGGGGAGCCTGGTGGGCTGCCGTCTATGGGGTCGCACAGAGTCGGACACGACTGAAGTGACTTAGCAGCAGCAGCAGCAGTTTACCTTGAATATGTCCCTCAGTACTGTCTCCTGCATGTCATGATTCTCAATTTGAGAAATGAAACATTTCTATAGAACTTTCACAGGACAGTCCAAACTTTCTCAGAAAATTCAGGGTCTTCCCAGCTTCCTAACTTATAGTGGACCTATATGTTTAAGGTACAGTTTAATAGAAAATACATACTTTACAATTCTTAATAGTCACAAAAGTAATTGTGTATTTTTTCAATGTGTGTGAATCTGTCTATAGAATACATTAATGTGTCATTAACTGGAGGCCTAAAATCTCTCTTCTGTGTTACTTGGGGATACAGTATTGCTGGTTCAAGTAAATGGTCGTCATATGTTCTAAAAATGAGGACAAATGGAAAAGGAACAGAAAGTCAGCAGTAAATCCAAGACTTCAGTGTTTAGAGTTTAGTTATGGAAAAATTTTTTCTGCTCTGATATTATGTATAGTGATGGTTTTCATTGTGTATTAATATGTCTATGATAAGCAGGTTAAACATATTCTCTGAATATGTTGCCTTTAGAATGTTATTTTTTGGTAGCTTTTGACCCATATACATATTTTTTCCATTTAAATTCTTTGAGTACCTTCATTTGCTTTCCTTGAAAGAAATGCGATTTTTTTTCTCTGTAAGATAAGCTCATTATATAATACTCATACAGATACAAGACTATGTTGTAATTAATAGAGCACTTGTGTCAAAATTCACAAAGTGTTTCTGATTTAATTCTTTGCTTTTTGCTTTTGTGGTCTACTTACTCAATCTCTACTCACTGAAAGTAAAAAAAAAAAAAAAAAAAATTGGGTTAAAAGCCAGAGAAAAATAATCTCTAAGCAAGATGGATTTAGATAAAGCAAAATAGAAACAAATACTGTTATATTTTCACTGGAAAGTGTCTATTAAATAGCTTAGCCACTGAATATATTGATGGTTTCAACAGCGAAAGTAATTCATCAGAAGTGAATCAGCTAAGATATTTATTTCTAAAGAGTTTAGTGTTTTATAAGAACTACTTAAGGAATACTGTATATATACTGAATATATGTTTTAAAGTCAGGTTTACACCTGCCAAAATGATTTGTTACTATCACTGAAACTATAATTTACCCGTGTTCACCTGATATATAATGATGCAATTCAGAGAAGAATTATCCACATCCTTAATATAATACATTAGGTCTTCATACAATAATGAAAAGTGGTAGTTGCTTGTTGCAACCCCATGGACCATAGCCTGCCAGGCTCCTCTGTTCATGGAATTTTCCAGGCAAGAATACTGAAGTGGGTTGCCATGCCCTCCTCCAGGGGATCTTCCTGACCCATTGCAGGCAGATACTTTACCGTATTTGATGGCACCAATAGTTTTTAGAGCTTTTTGCCCAATGTGAGAATAATAATATTTTTTGGAACTATTTTCCCTTCTTGTTTGGTTTCTCATCAGCATGTTCTGTGAGGACATTTCTTGCAATGGATAATTATGTGGCAAAAAGCTCTCTTTTCACATTATTGATAAGGGTTGCTTGTACATTTGGATAGTACAACTACACATAAATTTAGAGGTGTGAAAAATTAGTCAACATTATTAAAATAATCAGTTGAAAAATTTGAAAACATACATGTTATATTTATGTATATTTATTTCTATATAAATATGTTATCTACTGCATCAGTAAACTGGATGGACCCCAGGTAGTTGAACATTCTCTCTTCATAATCCATAAACCAAACATCCAAACTATTCTAACTCTTCTCACTGCTTTCCCTCATTAGGAAGCTTGTCTGTACTAAGCCATGATCTCTCAAACTATGCTTCTGTTGCACATAGCTGTTATTCTATTAAATTCACATAAGGAGGATTTTTATAAATTCACTGAGAAGAAAATGAGAGTGAATATTTTCTGAAGTTTAAGTTTTATTAACCCTTTTGCATTTGCAAGGAGAGCTTGCAATTATTTACATAATGATAGCATAGCAAATGCTAACGGAAAAACTGTGAGCCATTTTAGAACTATAGAGCCTTTTTTTTTTTTTTAAACCAACTGTGATTTCTATTTGCCTTTATGGAATATAGGCACTTGCTGCTGGTAAAAGTGATTTATATTTTGAATGATAAAATCCAGTATGTCAATATTTCCTAGAGTCAGGGAAGAATGGTCAGCCCATGAACACTGAGGATGCTGGCACTAAGCTTTTAATTTGGTATTCTTCGGTTTCATCACTTGACTCACATTTCCTTGCCTCCAGAATGCTGATTTGCATTCTTGCTGTTGAAGTGGAGTAACTAGCTATTTTTTTCTGTAGTTGACTCTAACGTAACTGTTCTGCCTGAGGAAAAAACTGTCAGCTTTTCTCCTCACACTCATTTCTCCAGTAAGAAGACTGTCTGAGGATCAGATCTCTGTTCCTGTTGTCCTCTTCCAACACAGAAGACATCTGAGTGTGGGTTGTCTGGGAACAGACTGGGTCAAAGACTTCTGTGCAGAAGGGGTCTGAGGGATACCTCAGGAATAGCATCTGTGAAAAGCATCAGAAGGAAGCAGGATTGTAGACAGGGAAGAGAACTGCAATACAGTTCCAACCATGTGTTAGTATATCCCACAGGGATCTCTGGAGTTGGGATGATCCTTCAGAAATGTCTCAGGTTGAGGCAGGACCTGGGGCTTTTCTTTTTCATGTTGCCTTTAAAAAAAAATAATAATAATAATTGGAGGATAACTGTTTTACTGTATCTATTAAAAATTTGCAGCTTTACAATACTGTAAATATTGTAAAACATATTTCTGCCATACATCAACATGAATCAGCCATAGGCATACATATGTCCCCTTCCTCTTGAACTGTCCTCCTACCTCCTACCACATCCAGCCACTCTAGGTTCCTTTCATTTCTGGTGGTCATTGGTTAGTGTGATCCCAAGAGAGGTGTGTGAACTTGGGCAAGGTAGTTCCTTTCACTTTCCAAGGCAATTCCCTGGCAAGTATTAAATCATGACTGGCCAATAGCCAGTCTTCCAGGTGGTGTAGGCATAAATGACTTGGTCTCAAAGGCAAGTATATGGTTGATGCGCCAAAGTATTGAACTGAGTCTGTAGACTAACACAAGTCAGGAAATTTTGCTGGTCTTTCATTAAACTAATTGCCACATTATAGCTATCTGTGGAAAGACAGTACCACTTTTTAAAACAGTCATTAAAATCTTTTGAGAAAGAAAATAGTTCTCGTAGGGTGTTTAATAAACTAACCTCAACCATGTGTATGCAAGTATATAGGTAAGGATAGAAGAAATGTGTGCATTTTTTATGAAATTAATGTTGACATTTTAAAAGGAATTCCCAAATTCAGGTTATAGCTAATAACCAATTGATATGGAGTTGAATCATTCAAAAAAATTAATGATCTTAAGTCATAGATTTTTTTGCCCTTAAATATTGTCTAGATCAACTATATAAAATAAATGTTATTATGTTTTCTCAACTTGATGCATAAGAAATGCAAAATTTATGATAAAAAATTTCAAGTATTATAATCTCAATATTATATTGAATTATAAGTTTCATATTTAAATAACAGGAATTATTGTTTTCTACATAAGAAATGCTAATTAGAAGCAGAACTGGGCAAAGCTTAGTCAGTGTTACAGTTATTATTCAATTGCTCAGTTGTGTCCGACACTTTGTGACCCTGTGGACTGCAGCAGGCCAGGCTTCCCTGTCCTTCACCATCTCCCGGAGCTTGCTCAAACTCATCTCCATTGAGTCAGTGATACCATCCAACCATCTTGTCCTCTGTCGTCCCCTTCTCCTCCTGTTTTCAATCTTTTCCAGCATCAGGGTCTTTTCCAACCAGTCAGCTTTTTGCATCAGGTGGCCAAAGTATTGGAGTTTCAGTTTCAAAATTAGTCTTTCCAATGAATATTCAGGACTTATTTCCTTTAGAATTGACTGGTTTGATCTCCTTGCTGTCCAAGGGACTCTCAAGCATCTTCTCCAACAATACAGTTCAAAAGCGTCATTTCTTCAATGCCCAGCCTTCTCAGTAGGATTTGTTAAGTCATTGAATTTGATCCTGGGGATTTTATAAAACCTATTATGTAAATCAAATTGTATTATAGTTTTCATTTAAATTTGTTTTGATTGTACTTTAGTTAGCTAGAATCTACCAGAAGTGTTTCTTTTAAGATCTATTATTATAAAGTGAGGGTTTCCCAGGTGGCCCAGTGGTAAAGAATCCACCTGCCAAGCAGTAGACATGAGTTTAGTCTATGGGTCGGGAAGATCCTCTGGAGAAAGAAATGCAACCCACTCCAGTATTCTTGCCTGGGAAATCCCAGGGAAATCCCAGGGAGCCTGTGGTCTATGGGGTTTCAAGGAGTTGGACATAACTTAGTGACTAAACAATTATGAAGTGGGGAAATCTTAGGATATGACCACATATTTTTTTGAGCATAAGTGATTTGTACCATATTATTTTCTTCTTCCTGCACCCTATAATGAAGATTTGTACATCAAGAAGAGAATAGCAGATTCCATCATTTGTAGTAAAATAAACCTGGTGTAGATTAGTTACTGAAGTGACTGTAAACCCTAAAGATCCATGTGCTTTAATTTCTGCATTTATTCACTCATAAATATATATCACTTACCTTCTTACACAAAAACATATTATTCATCTTCTTACACATATAGCACTTTGCTTTAGCTGAATATCTGCTGAACAATTACATTTTGCAGAAAAGTCAGTGGAAATGATGATTAGCAGGTTCATTATTAAAGATCCAACTTAGAGTTATTACTATATAGACAGTACATAAATTTCATAAATTATACATACTTCTGTAAGTAGCAAATAACTTATTATTTTGGCTGGTAAAAACACTGTATATCTAGAAACACTGATGAACATATGAGTGTACTAATTTGTGATAGCATCTCATTAATATCCTTGTCCTGGACAAACGGTATTACAAAGGTAAACAATTTCAGACAAATGGTAGTAAATTTACAGTTTAAGAATTTCCCCCCAAATCAAAACTATTGGTGCCTCAGGCTGTTCATTATAATAGGAAGTTGAAGTTGAACAGTTCCATGTTTTCTAGTTGTTCTGAATCAGTAACTGAGCAATTTACTGGTGAATACTGAGATATAACTTCTGAGAGTACCGGTTCTACTGAGTTGTATATCTTATAACTGGAAAAGCCTGGTTCCTTCCAAGTAAAAAATGCTTCTATGTTACATTTATAATACACTAGCACTGGCGTTTATGGAATTTAGGAAATTTTATATTATCATACAATTTATACAGGTTTGTCATCCTCTTATTTCTTTTTATGTGTAACATCAGCTTAGGTGGTACCATATATTTAAGTGCATTTTTAATTATACAGTGGTTGTTACTCTAGTGTTTAGAAAAGGAAAACACAGACAGTATATCTTTAAAAAAAAACCAGATCATTATAGGGTATCTCTTACATTTTAGAAGACATTGTGAGCTATTCACCTGCCACAAATGTCACCTATAAGTGCTCTATTTAGCACAAGTGTGCTCTGCAGTGGGAAAATTTTCACATTCATGAGTTATACATGAGTCTCCTATGAAATATTGAGACTGCCTGTTTTGTCTTCCAGAAGAGGATGCAACTAGTTTACTCTCCTAGTCACCGCCAGGTCTGGGATAACAAATGGAAATTATTTTTTCCTTTCAAGGGACTATTACTGCAAAACAACAGATTGAAATTTCAATGAATAAAAAGGACCATTGGTTAAGAAAATATAGTAGAGAAGAAAATATTATTTTAGTCCAAACATTACATATACCATATAAAAAGTACACATAGACAAATTAAGAGATGTTAATAAAAATTACTCATGGATATGCGTTGTCAATTTACCTTAGCCAAATGTGTCATATCTGAGTTAAGCACTCTGTCATTTAGAGAACCTTGAATCCAAGCTTACCTTAGGGTTCTATACCCATGAAAGTGAAAGTGAAAGTCGCTCAGTAGTGTCCAATGCTTTGCAACCCCATGGACTGTATAGTCCATGGAATTCTCCAGGTCAGAATACTGGAGTGGGTAGCCTTTACCTTCTTCAGGGGATCTTCCCAACCCAGGGATCGAACCCAAGTCTCCCACATTGCGGGTGGATTCTTTACCAGCTGAGCCACAAGGGAAGCCCCTATACCCATGAATAACTCCTAAAATGGAGTATTTATCACAACTGGTAATTATATTCACACACAGTGATTCTAGTAAAATAGAACCATTATGCAAAACCTCCAATTATATAATTATAGTGTGCTATGTCACCATACTGAATATGGTTCTTTTAGACAAAACATTGTTCAAAGTACATAAAAGTTCTTCTGAGTTTGAGCCCAACTCCAGTATTCTTGCCTAGAAAATCACATGGATGGAGGAGCCTGGTGGGCTACAGTCCATAGCATTGCAAAGAGCTGGACATGACAACTTAGCACAGAAAGAGTAATTACAACTGTAAGGCAAGTTCAGTTCAGTTGCTCAGTTGTGTCCAACTCTTTGACCCCATGTCCTACAGCACACTAGGCATAGGCGCATGCTCACAAACTGAAAAACATTGTAAATTACAAAAAAAAAAAGATATCCATATTTGACTGACTTTTTTCCTAGGTTTAGATTTGAAATAGTTTTAGCATGTTTCACTTGCACAGTTTTAGATGCTTTGTAGAGGCGAAATAAAAGATGACAAGTTAATTAAACATTGGAAATATGCCAAAGCACAGACCCCTCCTCGTTACAGGGTTCAGCAGGTGCTTCCATCCCAAGTGTGATATCTCAGTTGTAGGTAAGTTCACAAACTAATTAGGATCCTGCTGGATGATTGGCTATTCAGTCAGTTCAGTCGCTCAGTCTTGTCTGACTGTTTACAACCCCATGAACTGCAGCACACCAGGTCTCCCTGTCCATCACCAGCTCCCAGAGCTTACTCAAACTCATGTCCATTGAGTTGGTGATGCCACCCAACCATCCCATCCACTGTCGTCCCCTTCTCCTCCTGCCTTCAACCTTTCCCAGCATCAGGGTCTTTTCCAACGAGTCAGTTCCTCGCATCAGGTGGCCAAAATATTGGAGTTTCAGCTTCAGCATCAGTCCTTCCAATGAACATCCAGGACTGATTTCCTTTAGGATGGACTGGTTGGATCTCCTTGCAGCCCAAGGGACTCTTTAAGAGTCTTCTCCAACACCACAGTTCAAAAGCATCAACTCTTCAGTGCTCAGCTTTCTTTATAGTCCAACTCTCACATCCTTATATGACTACTGGAAAAACCATAGCTTTGACTAGATGGAACTTTAACTTCCTTGAATAATTTGGTATTCGGTGTTTAGGAAAATTAGCATGAGATCTCTAGAGTAGCATGCAAATATTTATTAATAAAGTTAGTATTAATTCACATAAGCACTGTGTTCCTTTCAAAATTTCTCTTAAATGAACAGAAGTACCATATAGGGAAAACAAATGCAAAAACCTATCCCACAAGAGCAACCCAAAGTTAAAGAAACCATGATATCCTACCTAAGCTTCTAATGATGTGACTAAAAGGTTTATATGTCATGTAATTAGCTATGTCTGAATATCATTTGGAGAAGGAAATGGCAACCCACTCCAGTATTCTTGCCCTGAAAATCCCATGGACGGAGAAGCCTGGTAGGCTACAGTCCATGGGGTCACAAAGAGTCGGACAGGACTGAGTGACTTAAGCCCTTGGTGATAGATTTTTTTTCATAGATGGGATAATCTGAGTTCATGCTTACACTAGAGTCTCAGAATTCTAGGAACTCCTACAATTCCCTAGTAGTTACTGATTTGCATTGCCTGGGTTGGATTCTAATCTCTGTTACCATTGTCTTTTTCATCTGCTTCTGCAGTCCCAGGTTTCTATTGGACTAAAATCTCCTTGGGGACTGCTATCTTTTATGTTAATGCCTATCACTAGAAACTGGAATCAAAACAATTATAAAAAAATCTCATTAAATATTTAAGGAAAATTAGTAACATTATTTCAGATTGTATACTTCAATTTATTTTTATTTATAATTTATAACTAGTAATAGATTAAATAAATTGAATTTTAAGTACATAGTTTCTTTTTGTGTCTAGCTCAACTTCATGGCAAATACATGCGGAAACAGTGGAAACAGTGATGGACTTCATTTTTTGGGCTCCAAAATCACTGCAGATGGTGACTGAAGCCATGAAATTAAAAGAGGCTTGCTCCTTGGAAGAAAAGTTATGACAAACCTAGACAGCTCATTAAAAAACAGACATTACTTTGTCAACAAAGGTCCATCTAGTCAAAGCTATGGTTTTTCCAATAGTCATGTATGGATGTGAAAGTTGGACTGTAAAGAAAGCTGAGAGCCGAAGAATTGATGCTTTTGGAGTGAGGTGTTGCAGACGACTCTTGCGAGTCCCTTAGACTGCAAGGAGATCCAGCCAGTCCATCCTAAAGGAAATCAGTCCTGAATATTCATTGGAAGGACTGATGCTGAAGCTGAAACTCCAATACTTTGGCCACCTGATGCGAGGAACTGACTCATTGGAAAAGACCCTGATGCTGGGAAAGATTGAAGGCAGAAGGAGAGGGGATGACAGAGGATGAGATGGTTGGATGGCATCACAACTCAATGGACATGAGTTTATGTAAACTCTGGGAGCTGGTGATGGACAGGGAGACCTGGCATGCTGCAGTCCATGAGGTCGCAAATAGTCAGACATGACTGAGAGACTGAACTGAACTGAACAATATCCTTAAGGGCTTCCAACACACCTTTATTCCTTATATAGAACCTCTTGTATATTCTATATTTCTGTGGATTTTCACACAAACACATAGTCTAAACACTGATTATATTTTTATAATGTTTTTCTCTTTATTCTGAAGTACCCTGATGTCTCATTTCTGTGTACCCAACCCATAAGCATATTCATAATAAGGAATCTGTATTAATAGAGCATGTTAAAAGAATAATGAAAATAAAAAGTAAATCACCTAAAAGTCATTTATATTTACTGTTTCAATTCTCTCCACTCTAAGGCATATATATTTCATAAGGAAACTAACCACACCAAATATCAAAGAGAGAATTATGACTCTGCTTGACCATGTGTTACTAGACAAGTACGCCAGGTCTGGGTCCCCAAATGGTGAAATGCCTTCAAGACAACCTGAGAGAAATAGCAATTTGGAAAAATGTGTGCTTTGCTTTCATTTGTCCACCTCTGAGTACACTATTAATTTTGTGGTTAAAGGGCTATTACAAAAAAGAACAGAATGAAGTAATATTCAGCAGGTGCAAGGCAATATGTGCACACGATCAGCATCACGGAGCCACCTGGGTTTGTCTAACTCCAGCCAAATCAATCTTTTATCCAATAACACAAGGTGATTCAGACACAGAGAAAAAGAGTGCACAGCATTGCAAGTTACTTACTCCTAAGGCAACGATATACATTAGCTATTTGGTCTTGGTCTGTCTGTTTTTCCTCTCTGTGTATATTAACTAATCCATCCACCCAGATATTTATAAGTATTTCCATCTATATGGAAATATATATTTATGTATATAGAGAGAGTTCCATATGTCTTCTTCAAAAGTTGAGATGTCCTAAGATGAATGCAGCTCTGTTATTTTACTATTAAGAAAAAATGTGTATTTTTCTCCAAGCACAAGCAATCTTTAAGTATTTATAGCATGCTTATTAATATTTTGAGCATTATAAACAGTGACTAACGCTATGTACTTGGTATAAGATTGTCATGAATTTATTTGTTCAACAAATATTCAGAGATTTTAAGCTCTATCCAAGATAGATAGTACTGTGAGGTATATGAACTTCAACTAACGGTGTCATTTCTCTCATTCATAATTAAAAAACAATAATAGGTTTACTAAACAATGTTGTTAGTAGGACAGAAGTGAAAGTGGCTCAGCTGTGTCTGATTCTTTGTGACCACATGTCACATATACAGTCTGTGGAATTCTCCAGGCCAGAATACTGGAGTGGGTATCCTTTCCCTTCTCCAGGGTATCGTCCCAACCTAGGGATCAAACCCAGGTCTCCTGCACTGCAGGCAGATTCTTTACCAACTGAGCCACAAGGGAAGCCCAGGAATACTGGAGTGGGGAGCATATCCCTTCTCCAGAGGATCTTCATGACCCAGGTATGCAACCAGGGTCTCCTCCATTGCAGGCAGATTCTTTACCAGCTGAGCTACCAGTGAAGGATGAGATGAGCTAATACAAAGAATGTCCTTAGGAAAGGGTCTGACACTTATTAAACATTGAGTTTGTGTTAAATTATAGATCCATCCTAAAAACTTTTTATGTGATTACAGAGATAAGGTCCAAATACTCTTACACCACAGTCTAACATTCTGTCCAAACTACACTAGTTTATTAAATACTGTTTGAAAGGAAAAGAGTATTACTTGGGACTAGGATACTCTTATATGAAAAAATATTACTTTGATAGTCATTGACCATTATCTTTGTCAGGGAGGCATGCTTTGCAGTAGGAGAGATAAGCATGAGAATTTGGAAGCTTATTGCTTTGTTAATAAATTTTTTTTATTTGGACTTTTCTACTGTCAATAGTGCCTTTATAGCTCAGACCTAGAAAAGGTGCCATTTATCTTCAATATTAACCTCACAGGTGACATTACTGTTTGTAACTTAGCGGATCTGTGAAAAACGGTTGAGTACTAATATATAGTTTGCCTAAGTTATACATGAGAAAACATAAAGACATGGATTCTATTTACAGTTTCCCACTGAGGACTTTCTTCCTTGATAAGTAAGAGACTTGAGTATTTTTTTTTTTTTTACTTTCTTTTAATCCGTGTTACTTTCTATTAATTTTTATTTTATATTGGAGCGGCTTCCCAAATGGCTCAGATGATAAAGGCACACAGTGCCGGAGAGGCCAGTTTGATCCCTGGGTTAGGATTCCCCCTGGAGAAGGGATTGTCAACCCAGTTCAGTATTCTGGCCCGGAGAGTCCTATGGGCAGAGGAGCCTGGCAGGCTACAGTCCATAGGGTTGCAGAGTGGGACATGACTGACCAGCTAGCACACTCACACATAGTTGATTTACAGATTTTAGTTTCAGGTGTATATCAATGTGATTCAGTTAGATGTATATTATATACACATACATATGTGTATATGTATGGATATACACACATACATATGTGTGTATGTATGGATATACACACATACATATGTGTGTGTGTGTATATATATATATATTTATATACCCATTCTTTTGCATATTATTTTCCCATATATGGTATTGCAGAATATTGAGTTGATTTCCCTGGGCTATATAGTTGGTCCTCGTTATTTATCTATTATATATATATATATGTATATATATATATTATTGTGTAAATGTTAATCCCATACTCCTAACTTATCCCTCCCACTAACCTTTCATATTTGACAAACATAAGACTGTTTACAATGTCTATAGATCTATTTCTGTTTTATGAACAAGTTCATTTGTACTTATCTTTTTCTACTACACATATAAGTGGTATCATATGACAATTTGTCTTTCTCTGGCTGATTTATGTCACTCAGTATGAAAATCTTAGGTCCATCTGTATTGCTGCCAATGACATTACTTCATCCTTTTTGTGGCTGAGTAATATTCCATTGTATATATATATGTGTGTGTGTACTGCATCTTTATCCGTTCCTCTGTCGATATGCATTTGTATTGCTCTCATGTCCTCCATATTGTAAGTAGTACTGCAATTTCAGTAGTGGGGGTGTATATATCTTTTGGAATTGTGGTTTCCTTCAGGAGTAGGATTGCTGGTTATTTTGTAGGTATACTTTTAGCCTTTTGAGGAACCTCCATACTGTTCTCCATGGTAGTTCTACCAATTTACATTCCAACCGATAATGTAGAGGGCTTCCTTTTTCTCCACACCCTCTCCAGCATTGTTTTTAGACATTTTGATGATGGCCATTCTGACTGATGTGAGGTGGTCCCTCATTGTAGTTTTGATTTGCATTTCTATTAGTGATATTTAGCAACTTTTCATGTGCTTTTTGGCCATCTGTATACTGTTTTTGGAGAAACTTCTATTTAGATCATTCATCTGTGTTTTGACTGGGTTCTTTGATTTTTACATAGAGCTGCATGAGCTGCTTGTGTTATTTTCGAGTTTAATCTTTTGTCGTTCACTTTGCAAATATTTTCTTCCATTCTGTGGGTTGTCTTTTCATTTTGTTTATGGTTTTCTTTGCTGTGCAAGAGCTTTTGAGTTTAACTAGGTCACATTTGTTTTTTGTTTGTTTCATTTTCATTACTCTAGGATGTAGAACAAAAAAAAACCCTTGCTGCGATTTATGCCAGAGGGTGTTCTGCCTATGTTTTCTTCTGAGAGTTTTATATTAACCAGTCTTCATTTAGGCCTTTAATTCCTTTTGAATTCCTCTTTGTGTATGGTGTTAGAGTATGTCCTAATTTCATTCTTTTCCATGTGGCTGTCCAGTTTTCCCAGCACCATATGTTGGAGAGACTTTTTCCCACTGTATATCCTTGTCTCCCTTGTCATAGGTTAGGCAACTCTAGATGCTTAGATTTATCTGTGAACTTGGTGTCCTGTTCCATTGATCTGTACTTCTCTTTGGGGGCCGGTGCCACAATGTTTTGATGACTGCATTTGCAGTACAGTCTGAAGTCAGGGAGCCTGATTCCTTTAGTTCAGCTCTTCTTTCTTAAGACTACTTTGGCTATTCATGGTCTTTTGTGTTTCCATACAAATTGTAAATTTTTTATTTTAATTCTGTGAAAAAGAATTTTCAGAACACCTATCCAGATGTTCCACAAGTGCTGAGTTTACTAAGACAATCACAGGGCTTTAATCTGTGGATTGCACAGCAGCAAGGAGCTATTTCAGCTCTTCTTCCTTGGTTACACAGCCCCTGGAGCTCAGCTTTGGTACCAGCTCCACCTCTGTTTGTGGGCCACCCACAAGAATCTGCTCCCAGACCAGGTGAGAAGGGGCAGGGGAAGTGGCTGCCTGGGGTGTCGGGGGCACCCACTCTAGCAGAGTAAGGATAGAGAGGCTCTGCCCTTCGCACATCACTCAACAATGGTGCTTTGCTTCTATCGTGATCTGGACTTCCTTCAGGAGTGTTCCTGGTTGTAGAGATCCTCACTCCTGCTCCCTCTTGCTGTCTTTGCAGGTCCTCTCCCCAGGTCTCCTCTCCAAACCCCATGTTCCAGGACCCAGCCCCCGGCCACTCTAACAGACACTTATCTCAGGCTGGAGAATGCAGGGCTGTGGCGTGGAACATCTGTGTAGATCTCACTCTGGCCTGCTTGCCACAGACCTTGGTTGCATCACTTTCCTCTGATAATCCCCG
Organism: Cervus canadensis; assembly: GCF_019320065.1. NCBI lineage: Eukaryota > Metazoa > Chordata > Mammalia > Artiodactyla > Cervidae > Cervus > Cervus canadensis. The sequence continues at coordinate 19,651,998 of NC_057411.1, read as the reverse complement.
AATCTCCCCTTTTGTTCCAACTGTCCCCTTCACCTATGAGGGAGCTTCCCCAGGGGCACAGGTACCATCCCACTTTTTCTTTTCTTTTTTTTCCCTTTTTTTCTCTTTCATTTACTCAGTTACATGAGGATTTTTTTTCTTGTCCCTTTAGGTGTCCGAGGTCCTCTGCTAGAGTTTAGCAGGTGCCCTGAAATAACTGTTCCATTTGTAGACATACTCTGGGTGTCCCTGTGGGAAGAGATGAACTCTACAAGCTCCTACTGTTCTGTCCTGACCCCCCTGAAAGAAAAAGTCTCTTTTTCTTTCTTTACTTTTGTAGTTGCAGAGTGACAACCAGCATTATCATTTTTCTGTCTGTCTGTAGACAACTCTTATATTGAATTAAAAAGAAAAATAAGCATGAAATATTCTAAATATTTTATAGTTACTTCACTATTACAAACATCTTAAGGTAAGTTGGAGATAACAAACATTTCTATTACTATTCAACTGTAGGAAAGAAAGGTTTAGTTCTTTGGAATATTGGTCTAAGTTTTCTGTGTTCATTTTTCTAAAAAAAAAGCTAAATACTTTCTTTTTAAGAAAAGTGTCAATAAAAATCCCAAGCTTAAAGTGGTTGGATTATTGAAGAGTTTGATTCAGATAATAGAACAAAGTTTTGTTTTCTGTTTCATCGTTAGATCTATATCAATGAAAATTGATAAATTGTTAATTATAGATGTTATCTAAGCATATTGCAGCTCATTTCTTCATTGTACAAAATAAATTGTAGAACATAAATTGAAAGAAATGTGTTGAAAAATTAAGAATTTTACTAGAGTAAGAAGAAAGCTTTTATTTTATATTATTTAGAAATTTCACATCAGTGAGCTTTTAAACCAATTTTATTACATAATGTGCTAAGGCAGTAAAAATGTTTTAAACTATGCTCATCCTTTTTTAGGAGGAAATTTTTTTTTAAAAAGTCTCATTTACAATTTAATTCTAATCCATTTGACTTGACAAGCTAAATGTGAGAATGTAAATAAAAAACCTGAAGGGAAGAGGAAAAATCTCTTCAGAGACAGGCTATTTTTCTTGCCACTGTTAATATGTCAAGAAGAGGGTCTGAGCAACTTGGGGGCTAGAATGATTTATAGTGACTCATTCATTTTAATTATCCTTCTAAAGTTTTAAATAAACACCATACAAACTCTTTTTGTTTTTCTCTTTTGGTTAATGTACCTCTTCTAAGAACATCTTACTGTAATTAAATGATCAAATTCAGGCTGTGACAGTAGAAAAAGCTATTTTAGATGTCAGGAAGTACAAAATTATGTCGCTTCCTCTGACACCATAACTTTTACTCTTTGATTGATGCTTCTTCAAACTTTCTATCTAGTTTCTAACATGATCTTAACTAATGTTGAAAAAACAAAAATTGTTGAAAACTGGAGACACTGGAAAAATAGATAAGATGATTTCTTGTTAGGATAATGAGAATCAACTGAGATATCAAAAAAAAAAAAAAAAAAGATGTTTGGCCATGAAGAAAAGGACAATAAAGAAAAACTTAATAAAAGAAAAAAGCATTTATTTTAGAACTACAGAAATTTCCAAATCAATTTTACTGCTTAGGATGAGAATCTAAATGACAAATAAGTCATTTATTTTTTAGACATTATCCAGTATTGCATCTAATGCTGCCTTTATGTGCTTCAAAATATCTTACTCACATCAAGCAATGTTGCTGAATAGAAAAAGCACACAGTCATCTGAAATATTTCTCTCTTTTACTGAGCTTCCCTAGTGCGTACGCATATTCTCCAAAGTAAGTTTAAAAATAATTTTATAAAAATAATTTTGTGTTCTATACTACTGTAGTTTCTCTTAGGTATATATGAAATATACATAACTGTATATATATGTTATATATTACACTTCCTCAGTACCTCTCATATTTCCAGATTTTATTCCAAAGAATGTGCAAATTAATAAAAATATCCATTTTCAAAAATAGATGCATTTGTATTACTCTTTATTATCTCATATGAGCACAATACTTTGCAAACACTAGAAGCCAGCTTCAGTTCACTTCAGTCACTCAGTCGTGTCTGACTCGTTGCTACCCCATGAATCGCAGCACGCCAGGCCTTCCTGTCCATCACCAACACCCAGAGTTTACTCAAACTCATGCCCATCGAGTCGGTGATGTCATCCAGCCATCTCTTCCTCTGTCGTCCCCTTCTCCTCCTGCCTCCAATCCCTCCCAGCATCAGGGTCTTTTCCAATGAGTCAACTCTTCACATGAGGTAGCCAAAGTATTGGAGTTTCAGCTTCAGCATCAGTCCTGCCAATGAACCCCCAGGACTGATCTCCTTCAGGATGGACTGGTTGGATCTCCTTGCAGTCCAAGGGACTCTCAAGAGTCTTCTCCAACACCACAGTTCAAAAGCATCAATTTTTCATCACTCAGCTTTCTTCACAGTCCAACTCTCACATCAAGTGGGACTTAGAAAGCATCGCTACAAACAAAGCTGGTGGAGAAGCCTGCTTAGACTTGTATTAAATTTTGCCAGTGGTGTGAATGCATGCATGCTCAGTAACTTCAGTCACATCACACTCTTTGTAACTCTGTGGATTGCAGCCTACTCGGCTCCTCTGTTCATGGGATTCTTCAGGCAACAATAATGGAGTGAGTTGCTATGTGCTCCCATCAGAGGATCTCCCTGACCCAGGGATCAAAACTGTCTACTGTATTGTAGGCAGATTCTTTACCCACTGAGCTGCAGCTTTGCCAACGATAGCATTATACATGTTGTTAGTATCAATTGTTTAAATTTGGGCAGACTTTTTAAAATATAAATCCTAATAAGGTTGAGAGTCTTCAAAAAGTAATAAGCACCTTATATTGCGTGGAAATTCTATTTCTGTATTTTTAAGGGTTGAATGAAATATCCTTTACCTTATGGCTCAGCTGGTAAAGAATCCGCCTGCAATGCAGGAGACCTGGGTTTGATCCCTGGGTTGGGAAGATCCCCTGAAGAAGGGAAAGGCTACCCACTCCAGTATTCTGGCCTGGAGAATTCCATGGACAAGTCCATGGGGTTGCAAAGTGTCGGACACGACTGAATGACTTTCATGCACTTACCAAGCTAGGCTTAAAGTCCAGGAAAGTAACAACAATTTAACAATCAATGTCCAAACTGGAGAAGAGTAGCAAAAGACCTTCAAAGACAGAGGCTAAAATTCCTTAGGGGGAAAAGAGACAGAGAAGATGAAAAATTAAAATTGCATCTCAACCATCTATTTGACTTTCAGATATTGTACATTGAAATGTGCCATTGCAAACATCAAGGAATGTTTATAAGGTTTATATTATGACAAAGAGGTCTTAAACTCAGTGTGACTGACAACAAGGCAGATGAGCAAAAAGATGTAGTAATGACTATACATTGCAAGATTTATTGAAGAGACTTTTTGGTTAATTTACACACCTTGTTTCCATGTTTCTCTTTGTCCACATTGGCTCTAATATGCTGCGCTCAACCAAGGACTAGTTTTCTTACCCCTCCTTACCCATATTTTGTGAATCCGTCTGAATATTTTGTATTCAATAAAATTTAAACTGAATGGATATTTGTCATTCTGGGAGCCCATGATCTGAATTGTTTAATTATTTTCAAGCCTCTTTTTTTCCACTTTAAACTCACCTGTTTTGGTATTGGGACTCTCAGATGTGTATCCTATAATAAAACTAAAAGGAGCTGCTTATATAGTCTGAGTATTATGCCGCTGAGAAAATTATCTAAGTTACTACAACAAAGTGACTGTTGATAATAATATGACTTCCATGTAGCATAACTGGAATGTGAAGATCTACTGCTTGATCTGACATAGGTTCTGAATTTCAGGTCTTATGACAACTTCATTTCTCACTTTAATTAATAAAATTGCAATCTGTTTTTTTTTTTTTTTTCCTTCAGTCTCCACTGTTTAGTTAGCATAAGGCAGTCCCTCAGGGACTGATTATCCCTGAAAATAGAAAGAAGAGCATCCCTGAGCTTCCAAAGCAGACAGCCAGATGCAGCCAGTCTTCTCTTTGATCATTTTATTATAATTTACATCTTCATCCATTCTAATGATTTATAAAATGAGGATATAGACGTACTTGTTTCCAAACAAACCTTTTAAATACACCAGTTGAACAACCTCTGCTTTTCTTAGAAAATGTTAATGTTTAATTTCAAATCAAGTATTATATTGAGTTCATCTTTATCAGAAGAAAATTTGTCAAACTGGTCTTTAGAAATATATGAATTTGTTTGTAAATATGAGTTGAATAGGATTAAAGTTTTTAAATGTGTGTATGGAATTCAGCATCTGAGTTTTATTAACCCCCTAAAAATGTCCTAGCATGATTCCTGGAAGCTGCGTATTGTTATTTCACATGGCAAAAGAGTCAAAGGGTCTTTGCAGATGTGGGTAGGGATATGGGAAATTGCCCTGGGTTATCCAGTTGGCTGAATCTAATCATGAGTCCATTAAATAAAAACAAAACAAAACAAAACAAAAAACCTTTCCTGGCTGATGTTAGAACTAGCTATGACAATGGAAGGACCGTCCAAGAAATGTGATATTGCTGGCTTTGAAGCTAAGGAAAGGAGAAGAAAACCTAAGAGATGTAGGTGATCTCTAGAAATTGGAAAAGGCAAGGAGACATTTCTCCCCTAGAACTTTCAGGAAAGAACAGCCCTGCAGACATCCTAATATCTGACCAACAGAAATGCAGTATAATAAATTTGTTTAAGTTGATGAGCTTGTGGTAATTTGTTATGGTGGCAGTAGAAAACTGATACAGTGAATACTTTATATGAGATATATCAAGTATAAGAAGAAGATACCTGTGAAAATATCTTGTAATTGTGAAGACAAAGGATAAGAATGAATCAAGAATTCTTGGAAACTCAACTGCACAAATAGAGCATGCTACTGGGTTTGTTAGGAGGATTCCACTGTTTAATAATGTCTTTAAATGATCTATCAGTTATGTACAGAGAATGCTCCTAATAGGACAAAGATCTTAAAACCTCAACTCTGGGAAAAAGGATTGACAATGAAGGATCTTACAAGATGCACCAGATGTGAAAAAAGTTAAAGTAGGGTTCCAACCTGTTTTTTCTTTCAGTGATATTCTTAGAGTGACAATAAACAAAATATCCATTATTCCAATTAAAAGGAAACTAGAAGAGGTGGATTGGAGCTCATTGTGATTTTGCCTTTTTCAAATTGGGTTTTTGGCACCTGTGAGACACTTGCCTCAGCTTTTTCAAACTCTTCTTTGCTGCCCATCATGTATGTGTAGCACAGTCAAAGGGAAGAAGATAGAAAAATCAGAAATTGCTTGGTTACATTTTCCCTTTGGTTAATCCAGCTTTATTGAGATATAATTTTGACACATACTATTGTGTAAGTTTAAGTCTATAATGTGGTGACTGGATATATGTGTATGCTGCAAAATGCTTACCACAATAAAGTTAGTTAAGACATCCTTCATCTCAGAAAATTATCATTTTGCTGTTATGAAAAGAACATTGCACCTTTACTTTCATAGCAGTTTTCAAATTATACAGTATTGTTAACTGTAGTCATCATGCTGTACCTTTAATGACGGGAACTGATTCATCTTATAACTAAAGGTTTGCATATCTGACTGACGAATTCCCAGTTCACTCACTCGTCAGCCTGGCAACCACCATTCTATTCTGTTTCTATGAATTAGAAGATTTTAGAATCCACATTCACCTGGGATCACACAGTATTTTTCACTTTCTACTTGATATATTTCACTTAATATAATGCCTCCATGTTGTTGCAAATGACAGGATTTCCTCTTTTTTTTTTTTTTTGTATGTGGCTAAATACTACTCCATTGTTTATATAGACCTCATTTCCTTATTCATTTGTTGATGGACACTTAGATTGTTTTCATGTCTTCATTATTTTGAATAATGCTGCAGTAAACATGGTAATACAGATATCTCTTCAAGACAGTGATTTCATTTCCTTTGAAAATGAACCTACAAGTGAGATTACTGGAATTTACTATTCTATCATTTTTCATGAAATCTTTAGAATTATCTGTGTATAAACCAACAGGGTCCTACCCCATAGCACAAGGAACTCTACTCAGTGTTAGGTGGCAGCCTGGAGGGGAAGTGAATTTGGGGGAGACTGGATACACGTACATGTGTGGCAGAGTTCCTTTTCTGTCCTCCTGAAACTATCACAACATTGTTAATTAGCTATATACCAATATAAAATAGTTTTTAAAATCATTTCTTCAGAAAACAGAAAATTTTCCTTATTTCCCAATTTGAAAATATTTTTATTATTTTTTATTTCTTGCCCAGTTGCCCTAACTAGGACTTCCAGTACTATGTTGAATAAAAGTGACAAGTGTGGGGACTCTTGTTTGTTTCTTAATCTCAGAAAGCCTTCAATCTATCATAGCTGAGTATGATGTTATGGGTTTGTCACATATGACTTTTATTATGTTGAGTTATGTAACTTCTATACCCAATTTGTTGAGAATATGTATCATAAAAGTATGCTGAATTTTGTCTATTATTTTTTCTGTATCTATTGATATGATCATATTATTTTTATCTTTTTTTTCTGTTTATGTGGTATATCAAATTTATTAGCTAGTGCATATTGAACCATTCTTGCATTTCAGGGATACATCCAATTTGATCATGGTGAATGATCTTTTTAATGAACTATTGAATTGGGTTTGCTAGTATTTTATTGAGAATTTTTGCATCATATTTATCAGGAAAAATGGCCTATAGTTTGCTTATCTTTTAGTATTCTTGTCTGCCTTAGGTGGCTTAGGGATCATTATTATGCTATCCACATAAATTAGCTTGAAAGTGTTCCCTCATTTTCAAATTCCTAGCATAAATTCTTCTTTAATATTTGATAGAAATCACCAGTGAAACCATCTGGTCCTGACATTTTCTTTGTTGGGACAGTTTTGATTGCTGATTCAGTCTCATTGATTGTTATTTGTCTGCTCAGAGTTCTAATCCTTCATGATCTAGTTGTGGTAGGTTGCATGTTAGTAAGAATTTATCCATTTCTTCTAGGTCGCCCCGTTTGTTGGCATGCAATTATTTATAGTAGTCTCTTTTTGTTGTTGTTTAGTCCTTAACTCATGTCATACTTTTGTGACCTCATGGACTGTAGCACTCCAGGCTCCTCTGTCCTGCACTATCTCCCAGAGTTTGATCAGATTCATTTCCATTGAATTGGCGATGCTATCTACCCATCTAATTATCTGCTGCCCCCTCTCCTTTTGCCTTCAATAAATCCCAGAATCAGAATTTTTTCCAGTGGGTCAGCTCTTCACATCAGGTGACCAAAGTATAGGAGCTTCAGCATCAGTCTTTCCAATGGATATTTAGGATGCTTTCCTTTAGAATTAACTGGTTTGATCCCTTGAAGTCTAAGGGACTCTTAAGAGTCTTTCCAGCACCACAAATCAGAAGAATCAGTCTTAAGCACTCAGCCTTCTTTATGGTCCTACTCTCACATCTGTACATGACTACTGGAGAAACCATAGCTTTGACTATATGGACCTCTGTCAGCAAAGTGATATCTCTGCTTTTTAATATGCTGTCTAGGCTTGTCCTAGTTTTTCTTCCAAGGAGCAAGTGATTTTAATTTCATGGCTGCAGTCACCATCCTCTGGAGTTCAAGAAAAGAAAATCTATCACTGCTTCCAATTTTTTCCCCTTCTCTTTGCCATGCAGTGATATGAGTGGATGCTATGATCTTAGTGTTTTGAATGATGAGTTTCAACCAGCTTTTTCACTCTTCTTATTCACCCTCATGACAAGGCTCTTTAGTTCCTCTTCATTTTCTTCAATTAATGGCAGAAAGTCTCTTTTGATCCTATGTATTTCTGAGGTATCAGTTGCAATATCTTTCATTTTTAATTTTACTAGAGTACTCTTTTTCATGCTAAGTCTAGTTAAATGTCAATTTTTGTTTATATTTTTAAAAAGAGATTTTACTTTCATTGATAATTTCCAGTGTTTTTAATTCTGTTTTATTTATTTTCTGTTCTTACTATTGCTATCTTCTTCCTTCTATTAAATTTGCGCTAAGTGTAATCTTATTTTTTAAAGTTAAGTTTTATTAAAGATAGCTTATTTAAGATTTTTTTTTTCTAATGTAAGTATTAATTTATTGGCTATGCCAAAGCCTTTGACTGCGTAGATCCCAATAAACTGTGGAAAATTCTGAAAGAGATGGGAATACCAGACCACCTGACCTGCCTCTTGAGAAACCTGTATCAGGTCAGGAGTCAACAGTTAGAACTGGACATGGAACAACAGACTGGTTCCAAATAGGAAAAGGAGTATGGTAAGACTGTGTATTGTCACCCTGCTTATTTAACTTATAAGAAGACCACATCATGAGAAATGCTGGGCTGAAAGAAGCACAAGCTGGAATCAAGATTGCTGGGAGAAATATCAATAACTTCAGATATGCAGATGATACCACCATTATGGCAGAAAGTGAAGAGGAACTAAAGAGTCTCTTGATGAAAGTGAAAGAGGAAAGTGAAGAAGTTGGCTTAAAGCTCAACATTCAGAAAACTAAGATCATGGCATCCGGTCCCATCACTTCATGGTAAATAGTTGGGGAAACAGTGGCTGACTTTATTGTTTTGGGCTCCAAAATCACTCCAGATGGTGATCGCAGTCATGAAATTAAAAGATGCTTACTCCTTGGAAGGAAAGTTATGACCAACTTAGACCAACTTAGACAGCAGAGACATTGCCATCACAGGTCCATCTAGTCAAGGCTATGTTTGTCTAGTAGTCATGTATGGATGTGAGTGTTGGACTATAAAGAAAGCTGAGCACCGAAGAATTGATGCTTTTGAACTGTGGTGTTGGAGAAGACTCTTGAGAGTCCCTTGGACTGCAAGGAGATCCAACCAGTCCATCCTAAAGGAGATCAGTCCCAGGTGTTCATAGGAAGGACTGATGTTGAAGCTGAAACTCCAATACTTTGGCCACCTGATGCAAAGAGATGACTCATTTGAAAAGACCCTGATGCTGGGAAAGATTGGGGACAGTAGGAGAAGGGGACGACAGAGGATGAGATGGCTGGATGGCATCACCGACTCAATGGACATGAGTTTGAGTGAACTCCAGGAGTTGGTGATGGACAGGGAGGCCTGGCGTGCTGTGGTTCATGGGGTGGCAGATTCAGACACAACTGAGCGACTGAACTGAACTGAAGTATTAATTGTTATAAACTCTCTTAGGACCACTTCTTCCTATTATGAATTTCTAATTTTGTAGCATTTTGGTCAGAAAATATATTTGGCATGATATTACGGTTTCTTAAAATTGTTCAGTGAGACTTGTTTTGCTTCCTAACATATGATCTCTCTTGGAGAATGTTCCAGTGTTCCAATGTGCACTTGAGAAGAATATGTATTTGCTGCTATTGGATGGAATGCTCTGTATATGTCTGATGGATATTTTGGTCTAAAGCATGGCTCAAATAAAATGTTTCATTGTTGATTTTCTGTCTGAATGATCTATTAATTGTTGAAAATGTTATTGAAGTGTTTTATAATTGTAATGTTGTCTATTACTCCCTTAATATCTGTTAGTGTTTGTTTAATTAATTTAGATGCTCTGATGTTGTGTGCATATGCATTTTAATTGTTATATTCTCTTGATGAATTGACTCCTTTCTCATGTTTTTCTCTTGTACAGCTTTTAGCTTAATTCTATTTCAACTAATAAAATACTTTTCTCTTTTGGTTTCCACTTACTGGTATATCTTTTTTCATTCCTTCACCTTGAGTCTATGTGTTCTTGTAGCTGAAGTGAATCTCTGATAGGCAAAGTACACTTATGTCTTGTTATTGATTTATTCCTCAGTTAATTCAGAATTTTAGAGAAAGCAATGGGATTCCAGAAAATATCTACTTCTGCTTCATTGACTACCCTAAAGCCTTTGACTATGTAGATCACAACAAACTGTGGAAAACTTTTAAAGAGACGAAAATACCAGACCATCTTACCTGTCTCCTGAGAATCCTGTATGAAGGTAAGAAGCAACAGTTAGAATTATACATCAAACAAGGGACTGGTGAAGAATTGGGAAAGGAGTATGTCAAGGCTGTATATTGTCACTCTACTTATTTAACTTTTAGGCAGAGTGTATCATGAAAAATGCTGGGTTAGATGAATCATATGCTGGAATGAAGAATGCCCTGAGAGAAATAACAACAACCTCAGATATGTAAATGACACCACACTAATGGTTTAAAGTGAAGCAGAACTAAAGAGCCTATTGATGAAAGTGAAAGAAGAGAGTGAAAAAGCTTTCTTAAAACTCAACATTCAAAAAGCTAAGATCACAGCACTGTTTATAATAGCCAGGACATGGAAGCAACCTAGATGCCCATCAACAGATGAATGGATAAGGAAGCTGTGGTACATATACACCATGGAATATTACTCGCCATTAAAAAGAATTCATTTGAATCAGTTCTAATGAGATGGATGAAACTGGAGCCCATTATACAGAGTGAAGTAAGCCAGAAAGATAAAGAACATTACAGCATACTAACACATATATATGGAATTTAGAAAGATGGTAACGATAACCCTATATGCAAAACAGAAAAAGAGACACAGAAGTACAGAACAGACTTTTGAACTCTGTGGGAGAAGGTGAGGGTGGGATGTTTCAAAAGAACAGCATGTATATTATCTATGGTGAAACAGATCACCAGCCCAGGTGGGATGCATGAGACAAGTGCTCGGGCCTGGTACACTGGGAAGACCCAGAGGAATTGGGTGGAGAGGGAGGTGGGAGGGGGGATCGGGATGGGGAATACGTGTAACTCTATGGCTAATTCATATCAATGTATGACAAAACCCACTGAAATGTTGTGAAGTAATTAGCCTCCAACTAAAAAAAAAAAAAGCTAAGATCATGGCATCTAGTCTAATCAGTTCAAGGCAAATAGATGGGGAAAGTAATGGCAGATTTATCTTCTTGGGATCCAAAATCACTGTGGACAATGATTGCAGCAATGAAATTAAAAGACAATTGCTCCTTGGAAGAAAAGCTATGACAAACCTATCAGTCAGTTCAGTTCAGTCTCTCAGTCATGTCTGACTGTGTAGTACCCCATGGAGTGCAGCACACCAGGCTTTCCTGTCCATCACCAACTCCTGGAGCATATTCAAACTCATATCAGTTGAGTCAATGATGCCATCCAACCATCTCATGCTCTGTTGTCCCCTTCTCCTCCTGCCTTCAATCTTTCCCAGCATCAGGGTCTTTACCAGTGAGTCAGAACTTCGCATCAGGTGGCTAAAATATTGGAGTTTCAGCTTCAGCATCAGTCCTTCCAATCAGTCCAATTCAGGACTGATTTCTTTTAAGATGGACTGGTTGGATCTCCTTGCAGTCCAAGGGACTCTCAAGAGTCTTCTCCAACACCACAGTTCAAAAGCATCAATTCTTCGGTGCTCAGCTTTCTATATAGTCCAACTGTCATATCCATGCATGACTACTGGAAAAACCATAGATTTGACTATAAATGGGCCTTTGATGGCAAAGTAATGTCTCTGCTTTTTAATATGCTGGCTAGGTTGGTCATCTTTTTTCTTCCAGTGAGCAAGCATCTTTTAATATTATGGCTGCAGTCAGCCTCTGAAGTGATTTTGGAGTCCAAGAAAATAAAGTCTGTCACTGTTTCCATTGTTTCCTCATCTATTTGCAATGAAGTGATGGGACCAGATATCATGATCTTAGTTTTATTAATGTTGAGTTTTAAGCCAGCTTTTTCCACTCTTCTCTTTCACTTTCATCAAGGCTCTTTAGTTCTTCTTCATTTTCTGCCATAAGAGTGGTGTCATCTGCATATCTGAATTTATTGATAATTCTCCCAGCAATCTTGATTCCAGTGTGTGCTTCATCCAGCCAAGCATTTCACATAGTGTACTCTGCATATAAGCTAAATAAGCAGGGTAACAGTATATAGCCTTGACATCCTCCTTTCCCAGTTAAGAAGCAGTCTATTGCTCCAAGTCCAGTTCTGACTGTTGCTTCTTGACATGCATACAGATTTCTCAGAAGGCATGTCAGGTGGTCTGATATTCTTATCTCTTTAAGAATTTTCCAAAGTTTATTGTGACCCACACAGTCAAAAGCTTTGCTGTAGTCAATAAAGCAAAAGTACATGTTTTCTCGAACTCTCTTGCTTTCTCAGTGATCCAACAGATGTTGGCAATTTGATCTCTAGTTCCTCTGCCTTTTCTAAATCCAGCTTGAACATCTGGAATTTTATGGCTCATGTACTGTTCAACAGCCTGGCTTGGAGAATTTTGAGCATTACTCTTTTTGCATATGAGATGAGTGCAGTTGTTTGGTAGTTTGAACAGTTTTTCACATTTCCTTTCTTTGGGATTGGAATGAAAACTGACCTTATCCAGTCCTGTGGCCACTGCTGAGTTTTCCAAATTTGCTGGCATATTGAGTGCAGCACTTTCACAGCATCATCTTTTAGGATTTGAAATAGCTCAACTGGAATTCCATCATTTCCAGTAGCTTTTTGTGTAGTGATGTGTCCTAAGGCCCACTTGACTTTGCATTCCAGGATGTCTGACTCTAGGCAAGTGATCACACCATCATGGTTATCTGGGTCAAGAAGGTCTTTTTTGTATATTTTTTCCATGTATTCTTGGCACCTCTTCTTAACATCTTTTACTTCTGTTAGGTCCATACCATTTCTGTCCTTTATTGTGTCCATCTTTGCATGAAATATTCCCTTGGTATTTCTAATTTTCTTGAAGAGATCTCTAGTCTTTCCCATTCTATTGTTTTCCTCTATTTCTTTGCATTGATCATTGAGGAAGTCTTTCTTATGTCTCTTTGCTATTCTTTCAAATTCTGCATTCAAATAGGTAGATCTTTCTTTTTCTCCTTTGCTTTTTTCTTTTCTTCATTTTTTATCAGCTATTTTTAAGTCCTCCTCAGACAACCATTTGGCCTTTTTGCAGATTTTTTTTTTCCCTTGGGGATGGTCTTGATCTCTGTCTCCCGTACAATGTCATGAACTTCCATCCATAGTTCTTCAGACACTGTCTGTCATATCTAATCCCTTGAATCTGTTTGTCACTTCCACCGTATAATTGTAAGGGATTTGATTTAGGTCATACCTGAATGGTCTCGTGGTTTTCCCTACTTTCTTCAACTTAAATCTGAATTTGGCAGTAAGACATTCATGATCTGAGCCACAATCAGTTCCTGGTCTTGTTTTTGCTGACTGTATAGAGCTTCTCCATCTTTGGCTCTAAGAATATAATCAATCTGATTTCAGTAATGACCATCTGGTGATGTCCGTGTGTAGAGTCTTCACTTGTTTTGTTGGAAGAGGGTGTTTGCTATGCCCAGTGCATTGTCTTGGCACAATTCTGTTTGTCTTTCACCTGTCTCATTTTGCACTCCAAGGCCAAATTTGCTTGTTACTCCAGGTGGACATGAGTTTGAGTAAACTCCAGGAGTTGGTAATGGACAGGTATGTCTAACATACTGTAGTCCATGGGTAGCAAAGAGTCAGACATGACTGAGTGACAGAACTGAACTGAATCAGGTGTCTCTTGACTTCTTACTGTTGCATTCCAGTCCTCTATAATGAAAAGGACATCTTTTGTTGGTGTTAGTTCTAAAAGGTCTTGTAGGTCTTCATAGAACCATTCAACTTCAGCATCTTCAGCATTACTGGTCAGGACATAGACTTGGATTACTCTGATATTGAATGGTTTGCCTTGGAAACGAACAGAGATCATTCTGTCACTTTTGAGATTGCATCCAAGTACTGCATTTTGGACTCTTTTGTTGGCTATGATAGCTACTCCATTTCTTCTAAGGGGTTCTTGCCCACAGTAACAGATATAATGGTCATCTGAGTTAAATTCACCCGTTCCAGTCCATTTTAGTTCACTGATCCCTAAAATGTTGATGTTCACTCTTGCCATCTCATGTTTGACCACTTCCAATTTGCCTTGATTCATGGACCTAACATTCCAGGTTCCTATGCCATATTGCTCTTTACAGCATCGGACCTTACTTCCATCACCAGTCACATTCACAGCTGGGTGTTGTTTTTGCTTTGGCTCTAGCTGTTCACGCTTTTTGGAATTATTTCTCCACTGATCTCCAGTAGCATCTTGGACATCTACTGAACTGGGGAGTTCATCTTCCAGTGTCCTCTCTTTTTGCCTTTTCATACTGTTCATGGGTTCTCAGGGCAAGAATACTGAAGTGGTTTGCCATTCCTTTCCCCAGTGCACCACATTTTGTCAGAACTCTCTGCCATGACCATCTACACAGAATATTAACAAGCAGAAACCATCAGTGTGCTGATCAAGGTCTGTTTAGTCAAAGCTATGGTTTTTCCAGTAGTCATATATAGATATGAGAGTTGGCCATAAAACAGGCTGAGCTCCAAAGAATTTATGCTTTCCAACTGCGGGGCTAGAGGAGACTCTTGAGTGTCCGTTGGATAGCAAGTAGATCAAACCAGTCAATCCTAAAAGAAATCAAGCCTGGATATTCATTGGAAGGACTGATGCTGAAGCACCAATACTTTGACCACCTGATACAGAGAGCTGACTCAAGACCCTGATGGTGGGAAAGATTGAGGGAAGGAAGAAAAGGAGATGACAGAGGATGAGATGGTTGGATCCCATCACCCATTCAATGGACATGAGTTTGAGCAAACTCCAGGAGATAGAAGCCTGGTGTTCTGCAGTCCCTGGGGTCACAGAGAGATATGACTTAGTGACTGTACAACAACAAATAACTCCTTTCTCCTTTTCTTCCTTACTGTCTTCCTTTGTGAATTGATGATTTTCTTAGAAGTACACTTTGATTCTCTTTTCCTTATTTTCTGTGTATTTACTAGAGGGTTTTGCTTTTGGTTTTTCTCAACCTTACTTAAAAACCTGTTATGGATATCTCAATTTATTTTAGGCTGATAAATTAACAGATCACATACAAAAAAATATAACTTATTATTCACTCTGAATTTTATCTTATTGATGTCAAAATTATATCTTTTCATACTGTATATCCATTAAATATTTTTATAGCTATAGCTCTTTTTAATACTTTTTGTCTTTTAACTTTTATGATACAGTTCATTGGTTAACTCAACACCTTATTTCACAGTTACGTTCTTCTGAATCTGACTACATACTTACTGTTACCAATGTGTTTTATATTTTCATAATTTTTATGTTACAAATTAGTGTATTTTCATTTAACTTTGAAAAAATCCTTTCTTGTGAGGCATGTCTAGTGATGATGAACTCTGTGTTTGGAAAAGTCTTTATAGCACTTTCATTTCTGAATGACAGCTTTGCAGGGTAAATATTTCTAGGTTAGCATTTAAAAAATCATTTTACAGTGCTTTGAATCAAACACCCTCCACCCCTGGCCTATAGTGTTTGAGAAATCTACTAATAGCTTTGTGGGGTTCATGAAGGTGTATAGCTGGAGGGCCAAGCCACACATATGCCTGGTGGTACAGATCAATGACTGAAAATAGGGTCAAATTCAGACCCACCGTAGCTGTGGAGGCCTTGCTTGTCTGCATGCCCTCCATGGCTGCAGGATGTCACCACAGCTGTATATGGCAATACAAGCTGGTGACAGAATTCAGACTAGCAGCTTGTAAATGCACAACTGGAGGTCTAGCGCCAGCTGTGTGCATGCAGTGGGGCCAGCCCCTGGGGTCTAGGCTGGCATCTTGTACTCATGCAGTCCCAGAGGCTTGATTTGCTGAGCTGGCTGCCAGTTTAGATCTCTGGCTCAGGCAGGAGTTGGGGGAGAGCCTGGGGAAGGACCTGGTAGTGTCTTCAGTGTGAATACCAGTGAGGCTTAAACTGGTGACATTTGCAGGGGCTTTTTGGTGGCTGTGCTGGCTGTTGGTTTTTTTCTGAATAGCAGGTCACTGGGATCTGTGGTCACTCCCACTGAATGGCTGATACTGGTAAACCCCTGCTCTTCTTGTTTGCAGCCACCCCTATTCATCTCAGCTTTGCTGGGCTCTGGGTAGGGTGTAACCCAAGCAGACCCTTCTAGCTGTGCCCTGCAAGGCAAGGAAAGCTAGTGGCTCACCCTGCACTCCCTTTCCTAATGAGGGAATCTTTTTTGTGCTGGGTATTCCTTCCTGGTGCTGAGCAGTGACAGCCAGGGGGATGAGATGATACAGGAAAAAGGATGCTGTTTCTGCTTCCCCTTTGTGTGGTTGTTCTCAGGCTTTTTATTCTACTGTGTTGGTGAAGTTTCCTAAATGGAGTTCTGAGATCTCCCAGAGCTGTGTTTGTTGACATCTATCACTGTTTTGATATTTGTGGGGCAACAGAGTCTGGAGTCTCCTAGTTCACCTTCTTCATGATGTCATGCTCCTCAGTTATATTTTTTTCTTCATAGAATATTTGTTCATTCATGTGCCAGTGTTTCAAACTTAGTAGCTCTATAATATGATTTAATATTTAGTAAAATATGTGACCTTGATTATTATTTAGCTTTTTGGATTTTCTAGTTATTCTTATGTGTTAGTCTTCAAAATACATTTTAGAGTCATTATTATTAGTAGTAGTATTTATGTTATTTTGACATTATCAAATAATAAAAAAGTACATAATTCCTCTTTGGATATTAAATACTCTTCAATTACCAAAATGTATCCTATTTGTATGAATCGAAGGCTTATCCTAAATGTACACAGTGACTTTAGAAATTAACTAACAATATATACTGACTAATTCATTCAACAGTTATTAATTACGTCACTACTATGTGTCATCCCCTATTCGAAACATTTGGATACAAAATAAGCCAAACTCCTTGCTTTTGTGGAACTGATATTCTGGCAGAGAGATAAAACAGATGAACATATTCTATATATGTTGGTCAGCTATTGCCATAATAACAAGTTGCTATGAATTTTGTGGCTTAGAAAAATAAACATTTATCTTTCTTGCACCTTGGTCTGTGGGTGGATTCAGATGGTTGTACTTCAGTTTGTGCTTAGCCTGGGCTTGGCTCAAGGCTGAGAATGGTTTCTCTTTCATGGGGTTCCTCACTGTTTTTCAACCAGCAACTACTCAGATCTGTCCTTCTCACAGAAGAAGTCCCAGGAACAAACAAACCAAACCTCACAGACTTGTACAAACCTCTGCCTACATCACATCCACTCACATGCTACTGGCCAGAT
This sequence comes from Cervus canadensis, assembly GCF_019320065.1. NCBI lineage: Eukaryota > Metazoa > Chordata > Mammalia > Artiodactyla > Cervidae > Cervus > Cervus canadensis. The sequence continues at coordinate 19,634,681 of NC_057411.1, read as the reverse complement.
CAAGACATGTGGCCAGGGAGTTACATTTTATCTTAAAATGAAAGGGGGAAGGAAGTGAATCCTTGCTTGACAAGACTGTAGTCCACTGCAATGTGTTAGAAGGTGATAAATTCTATGGGAAAAAAAAAAAAAGTATAATAGTGGAAAGGTTATTGAGAATTTGGGGGGATTGAGGTACAATAGTGTAAATATTAAACAGCATAGCCTAAGTTGTCCTCTCTGAGCTGACATTTAAGCACAGACCTGAAGAAGCCAAGGGAATTCTCCATGTGGATACCTGAAAGAAGAGCAGTCTAGACAGAAGGAACCGGCCATTGGATAGTCCTAAAGCGTGAGAATGTCTACTATCTCAAGCAACGACCAGCAGACAGTGTGGTCAGAGTGGAGGGAAGTAGGAAAGGGATCTGAGAGGTAACTGGAGGTGAGATCCTTGAGGCTGTGTAGGCTGTTATAAGGGCTTTGGTTTCTATTGAGTGAATTGAACATGACAGAGGATCCAATAAAGAAAAATTTTAGGACATTAACACATTGGCTAAGACAGCATAGAAACTATTCCCTAGAGAGCTATCTAAACTGGGCTACAGTGAGAGCTCTAGCTTCTCTTCTGATGTTAGAAAATACAGGTATTCAAAATGTTAGTTCATGAAGTTAATTAATTGAATATCATTCTGACATATAATCCTTTAAATGTCAAATGACTTATCATTATATCTTTCTGGGTCAATTAATTCAAATGTAGGTAGAGGTAAAGCTATTTATAGAAATATAATGTGATAGTCAAAAAATGTTTGCCTCATCCCAGGTTGAGAGAGTGAAAAGAATGCCATTTCATCTCTTATTCCACTAGTAGGTAAATCAGTGTCTTCAAGATTTTATAAGTTTTTGGATAGTAACCTATTTATTGTACCTTTTCATTTAAATATAGGAGTTGTTAACTTGTCTCACTTTTGTGTATTTCCTAGTTCTGAAAACATTGTTGAGGGTTTTTAACAATCTTATGCCCTGTTTTCGAGATGGGAAAACTGAAGTGTATATGAGATTTGCTCTCAGGGATCCTTGAGTCTGTTAAGATGGAAGAGGTACAGACATTGTTAAAAGCACAAATCAGGCAGAGTTACGTTTCATGAGAAATTTTAGAGATTCACAGGAGAAAGAATTAACACTCTAAACACTCTAACAAGCAACAAAAAGGGTCAGAATGTAAATGCCTATGAGAACAGACAGGTAAGGTAAAGTAGTCTAGGTGGAAAATAAGGGCATACACTGTATATAAAACACAGACACTTTATTTTTTCTTAAAATAGCTAGATATATATTATCTTTATTTTTTATAAAAACAGGTAAATATGCAACAATCTTTTTTTCTTTCCTAAGGAAAAAATAATGGTCAATCTATCTTTTTGTATTGCTAAAGCACTACATTTGTCAAGGTTTTACCTTGACACTAGGTTTTACCACCTAGTGAGAAACTTGAGGAACTTGTGATTCTTAGTTTCAATAACAGTTTAAATCAAGGTTGGCAAAGAATTTGGGGCCCAAAATCATCATTATTATCACTTAAAAAAAATCCTTAACCATTACAATGTATTTAAAATAAATGATTTTCTGTAATTCTGTGGATTAAATTATAGAAAAATATATAAGACATACTACTATATAATTTATTTATATATAAAAGCATATATATATATATAATACTTTTATATATTACATATATGGCTATTATTCTTTCTTATCTTATGTGGATTTATATATAAATGTTATAGATGTGGGCTTCCCAGGTGGTGCATTGATAAAGAATCCACCTGCCAAGCAGGAGACACAAGAAAGTCCCTGAGTAGGAAAATCCTCTGGAGTAGGAAATGGCAACCTGCTCCAGTGTTCTTGCCTGGAAAATTCCATAGACAGAGGAACCTACTAGGCTCACAAAGAGTAGGACATGAGTGAGCGTGCACATGCGCGCACACACACACACACACACATTATAGCTGTATCTTATATACATAATATATATGTATATTAATGTTTACAATGACTATGACTCTTCCATATATTTCACTTTTATACTGTTCCACTGAAATTTTCTTTTTACTACACTGACTTGAATATCAAAAAAAGGAAAGGCACTTGAGAGGAGAAATTAGCAGTTTAATGTAGTCCCTCCTTTAATGATCTGGGCTTCCTAATTGGTTTTGGGGTCCAATTCCTCACTGCCATGGCCACAGCCCTCATGTGAGATTTCCCACTAAGTGAGATACATGGCAAAAGGGGGCAAGGTCATTTTGCTGTCATCATTTTTCTGTCACCAAGCTGTTTCTGACTCTTTGCAACCCCACGGACTGCAGCACTCCATGCCTCCCTGTCCCGTACCATCTCCCAGAGTTTTCCCAAGTTCATGTCATTGAATCGGTGATACCATCCAGACATGTCATTCTCTGTCACCCTTTTCACCTTCTCCCTTCAATATTTCCCAGTATCAGAATCTTTTCCAATGAGTCAGTTACTTGAAATAGGTGGTCAAATTTAAGTCCAAGGGACTCTCAAGAGTCTTCCTCAACACCACAGTTCAAAAGCATCAGTGTTTTGGCACTCAGGCTTCCTTATGGTCCAACTCTCACATCTATACATGACCACTGGAAAGACCATAGCCTTGACTATACGGACCTTTGTTGACAAAGTGACATCTTTGCTTTTCAATACACTGTCTAGGTTTGTCATAGCTTTCCTTCCAAGATGCAATCATCTAATTTCATGGTTACAGTTACCATCCGCAGTGATTTTAGAGCTCCAAAGGAGGAAATCTGTCACAACTTCCACATTTTCCCCTTCTGTTTGCCATCCCTTTTCCAGGAGATCTTCGCAACCCAGGGATCAAACCTGTGTCTCCTGCTTTGCAGGTCAACTCTTTACAGTCTGAGTTACCAGAGAAGCCCTGAGTTCATTTAAGTACTTACTTATCTGACATGATTTTAAGTGATATTGACCCATGGACAAAAAGTTTTTCAGTTTTCAATTCTCTTTCAATCCTTCTTATTATATAAAGAAAAGCCTTGAGAGAGTAACAGGCAGGAAGGCCAGGGGTCTCCAAACGGAGGAAATAGGCTGCAAGTGTCAGACATTTTTATCTCTGTTAAGCGGCAGGAGGACTCAAACTAGTGATATTTTTTCCCTTCTCTATGCAAATTTAAAAGGAGGTTTCTCTTAGAATACTGTGTTGCCATAATGACACCTGGTTTCACCTGAAGCTAACTACTGTCAAACCTTGAGTTAACCAATACATTTTTCTTATGGAAATGTTTGTCTTAAGCTATGTTAATGTGCTATGCATTTACCCTAGACTCTGTCTTCAAGTCAGTTCCACCTAATGGTTCAGAACCTACTTGATAAACCAGTATGTTATACTCAGATATTGTTCCCCTAATCTATGTAAACAAAATTATTTGTATGGTAATCTGCCCTTCTATAAGATTCAAGTCAATCGTTTTATGGCCTGGGATGAATCATCTGGTGCCATTCTGAGTTTTAAGACATTCCTTTCTTTTCATTAACAGACTGCTAGTGACTATATAACATACAGCTAAAGACTAGGAGGGGGGTGCTCTTTCTGCCCCCTTCTGATGCCTATGTCAGAAAATTTCTCTATCTCCTTTATACTTTAATAAAACTTTATTACACAAAAGCACTGAGTGATCCAATCTTGTCTCTGGCCCCAGATTGAATTCTTCTCTTCTGGAGGCCAAGAATCCCAGCATCTTATCATTCAGCAACAACATTTCAGTCTCAGAGAAGAGCTAACGTATACCTAAAACTGTCCTTTTCAACCAAGTATGGGTAGCCTTAGGCTGAAAGCCTTAAATGGCAAGGATACCTACCTAGCAAGGATTCAAGAATGTGATTCTGTTTCCTCAAATTTAGTTTCTATTTCCAACAAGTAATATTGTAATAAATCATGCCATTTATAATGGTAGTAATTTAAAGTTTCCTTTTAAAATGAGTCACTGAAAAGAAAAAAAAATGTTAAGTAAATGCCAGTGTTTGTTATATGTACAACATCTATAAAAATGATAGCTGATTATTCAAGTTTAGGGAGCATGACCCTACTTCACACCTTATTTTCCCTCATAGATTGCTGTAATAGCTTCTTAAGTGTTCTTCCTACCTTTATTTATTTATTTATTTTGCCTCTATACTGTATAACAATTTCACCACCCTAAAAGCTCAAATGGTAAAGAATCTGCCTGCAACACAGGAGACCCGGGTTTGATCCCTGGGTCAGGAAGATTCTCTGGAGAAGGGAATGGCAATCCACTTCAGTATTCTTCCCTGGAGAATCCCATGGACAGAGGAGCCTGGCGGGATACAGTCCATGGGATCGCAGAGTTGGACATGACTGAGCGACAAACACTAACACTACACTAAACATGAATCTAATAAAGACACCTTCTTGCTTTAATGGTTCCCTCATTGCCTGTGCAAATATCTAAATTTTTTGGCATAGTATATATACAAGGGTGCTCAATATCTGAGCCTTAGGCCTTGTCATCACTTTTCCTGTGTACTCTGTGTCTGCCATACCAAATCACCTGGAGTCCTTAATCATGACATCACAGGCACATTCTTCATGCTCAAAAGATATGCATTCTTCTATTCCCTTGAACTATAAATTTCTCTAACTTTATACACATTTCCTAGTTTTTGATAGTGACAATGATACAGAGAAATATAGTTTAACCATTTAAAAACAAGGGGCAAAGAAGATTTGTCTTATGCTCGTGAGACCACAGGGAAGATGGAGGTAGTTGTGGTTTAGAGAAGGCTAGCCACAGGGTCCAATGGTGCCAACTGATAATGTGTACCAGGTCCTGCCATATCTTCTGATATTTAAGAGAAGCTGCAACTCTGATATTGAATGTAAAACACATCAATTTGTAAATGTTGGATCATACACAGAGTACTATATATAAAACAGATAACCAAGTCCTATTGTATGGTACAGGGAACTATATTCAATATCTTATAATAGCCTATAAAAGAAAATAATCTGAAAAAAAATATATATATATATGTGTGTGTATAAAACTAAATCACCTGGCTGTATACCAGAAACTGACACGACATTGTAAATCCAACTTTACTTCAATTAAAAAAAAAGAAAAAAGTGGGATCAGGTTATTAAAAATTGAAGAATGTGTCCGGGCCACAAAAGTGCATATGTTGGCTGAATTCAGGTAGAGGAAGAAGTGATTTGCAAATGTTCCCTAAGGTAATGTTTTTGTTATGGTTTGAAAGAATAGTAGGGATTTTTTACTTCAGTGACAATCATTTCTAACAGTCTATATTCAGCTTAGGTTCTCCCTTAATACAATATATGACAAGAACCATCAAGATGACATGCACTTACATAATCTATTTCCACCTTAAAACTTTTCTTGCTATGGAAATAAGAGAGAACAATGACATAGATGCCTTTGCAAAGGTGAAAACACATGCTTCTAAATTTGTGTTCTCATACCTTCACCAAAACATCAGCCCCTTCTACAACAAATGTTATGAATCAGTTAGTGGGTACCATTGCCTCCCAGAAAGAATTTCTATGAGTTATTAGACATAAAATTTTGCAGCTGCACAAAAGGTGATAAAATACTTTCTAAACCATGGTGTTAGTTTATTCACGATAGACTGAAGCACATTGTGACCGAGAAGCATTAACTCTACTGGAAGTTGCACTGTTTCCTTAATAGACTCCTTTCCATAAGCCTTCGGTTAAAATCCTTCAAATAACTGAATAGCCGATCAACAGTAAAACCCAGGGGGTTTCCAGTAATGGTTTTTGTTTTTGATTCTTATTATTTTCAAACGTTCTCTGATTGAAAAGATAAATTATTCCCATTAATTAAAGAAATCAAATTTTCTCAGTCTCGAGAAAGAAACATGGAAATAAATGTAAACACAATTTTGAAATCATTGCCTGAGAATATATAATTGACAGAAGGAAAAATTCTCTTTTATAAAATGTCTTTTCTCTGGAGGCATTCTGTTATGAGTTCTTTTTATTTAAAACGATTTTCTAAAGAATATTTTTATGAGAAATCACGGTAATACTGTTTCAGTGCTTCAGCATCATTTCAAATGCTGTCTGACTGATACAAAATATAATCATAATTTTACTTAATTTTGCTGGATCTTGCTTATTCCATTTCCTAGAAGGAATTTTTTCCCTTCTTTCTCCCACCTCTTGTCGGCTGTGTCTGTTCCCTCCTTCTTTTTACTGAAGCACCCTTACCTTAATTTCAGTAAACCCTTGACTTAATAGATTCTCCCAGCAACCTCCCCCTTTTACTTCTAGCTCTCTTGAGACTGTATTTCATGGCAAAACCCGATTAGCTTATTTTGATGTTTTTATCTTTCTGTGATTAGGAACCAGTCCGTGCAGCCAAAACAGACAATTTTCTGAGGGCACTAAGTGGGTTTTCAGATCTCCTGTGAGGAGGGATGAGCTTCAATAAAACATTAGGGCATACCAAAGTTGACTGCTTTGAGTGATGTAACATCTTATGTGCTTTCTGCCTTTTACTGTAAGTTTACACTCCCATGAACATTAACTCTGCCTGTCTGCAGTGCCTTAAGTGAAGGTTTGCACGCAAATACGGCCTCCATGAAAGTTACCTCGGGCTAAAGTACTGCCATCATCGACAAAATTAAGCGTCACAGTAAGTCTCTGGTGGTTTAGTTGGCCTCAGATTCAGTTGTGGCTCATGTTTTATTAATGTGGTGAGATTGTCCTTTATTTTCAGCCTCCCACAGCAGGTGAGCTTGTCATATTCACTAAAAGAGAACGAGAGAAGATTGCCAACCACTTGCGTGAATTGTTTCCACTGTTCTTAATTTCTGTTGAGAGGCACGCAATATAAACAAAGTTTTACTTAACTGCTGGAACATTTGTCAAGGATTTGATACACGCAAACCTCCATTTCTATGCTATGCTATAAAAAATAGTGCAGTGGGCTTCCCTGGGTAACCCTGTGCATGCCAAGCAGAATCTCAGAATGAAGACCTTTGGCTACTTCCTCTGGCTTTAGCCTAGTGGAAAGAAATCTACCTACCCAGAAAACTAGATGGGTGGCCTGAAAGTAAGTTAAAAATTCACAGTCAGCTAGAGTAGAAAGGTTCTGAACTCTACTCAGGTTTAACTTTACCCCTGTTGAGTTTCCTATGGTGGACATTTTCTTTTTCTTCCTTTTCAGTATAGAAAATGCCAAATCCCTTAAAATTATACCAGGTGTTAAAAGCTAAGTTCTTGAAGTTCTAACATACTAGAAAAACCTTCAATTTTATTCTATTCTCTGTACCCAATGCACCATTTAATACAAAGAATATCTTTCTTTTGAATTATCAGAAATAAGAAATTATGTATATCACAGTAAAAAAGATAGCTCTTACTGTGTTTAATATCTATTAATATAAACATTATAAACATTCATCTTATTTAGAAAACAATTATTTGCTGTAATTAAAGATTGTCTTCTCTCAAATAAAACCTACAGTTTAAAAGATCAGGGGTACAAATTCTATACTGCAAATAATGATACATAACATACTGATAAACGGATTCTATATATTAATCATGTTTCCTGAGTCTTGAGAAAATGAGCAAACTTATATCATTGCTTTTTATAGACTGTGTTTTTCAGTTGCTAAATTGTATCCAACACATTGCGACCCCGATCCGGTGAACTGCAGCATGCCAGGCTTCCATGTTTTTCACTATCTCCAGAGTTTGCTCAACTCATGTCCATTGAGTCAGTGATGCCATCCAATTATCTCATCACCTATTGCCCCCTTCTCCTCTTGCCCTCAGTGTTTCCCAGCATCAGGGTCTAATATGAATATATATTTATAATCCATAATACAAATCAGGGAATGCTTTCTCCAGTATATTAATATATTCATTGAATAATAGGGAAAAATACACTATTAATGTCTTAAAAATTGTTGCTCTGAAATTATCTAGTGTGATCACACCTGCCAATATGTTTGCAAATCTGGTAATCTGACTGTCTGTTAGTTAAATGTGCATTACAAACACTCCTTCTTTTCAGTTTGTACTTTGGGGATACTTAACTGTGAAAATTATCATTCTGTTTTGATTTACTTATATCTAATCAAAATTTCTAGAATAAACACATGATACATAGAAACTGAAGTTCATAGTTGATGCTATTATAAACTTAAAATTGCTTAAAAATCTGCTTAATTAACTTTAGTGATCTAAAATTAATGTTAAAAATGTTGTCACTCCTTTACATCATTAAAGTGTTTGCTTTTCTAATTGTTACTTGATTTTTTTTTTTTAATATGCCTTTCAGAGGGCTTTCCTAATGGCTTGGTGGTAAGGACTCTGCCTGCAATGTGGGAGATGCAAGAGATATGGGTTTCATCCTGGGATCAGGAAGATACCCTGGAGGAGGAAATGGCAACCCACTCCAGTATTTTTGCCTGGAGAATCCCTTGGACAGAGGAATCTGGTGGGCTACAATACATAGGGTCACACAGAGTCAGACACAACTGTGCAACTGAGCACACACATGCCTTTTGGAGAATCATGGTGTAATTCTAATATTGGCAAACCCATATTTTGTATTCTTTTCTTTTAATTCTTAGAAACTTGTTTTATTTCTATATAAATGTAATATATTTTTAAAATTTCTTCTGAATGGAGAATTGGTTGTTTATCTAAGTAGAAAAAAGAATATTATATTTTTAAAAGGACCAATGGTAATTTCAAATGCAATGCATTTCAGTGTGGAAGACTAACATTTACTATTCCTGAGAGGAGTGGTTCAGGTACCTCATCTATAATCTGAACTCAAATAATTGCTTATTTAAGGTTAATTTGAGACTTTCCAGGTGGCTCAGTGGCAAATAGTCTACCTGCAATGCAGGACACTCAGGAGATGCAGGTTTGATCCCTGAGTCAAAAGATCCCCTGGAGGAAGAAATGGAAACCCACTCCAATGTTCTTGGCTGGATATTCCATGGACAGAGGAGCCTGGCAGCCTACAGCTCATGGGGTCGAAAGAGTCTGAACACAAGGTTAATTTCGAATAACCACCTTGACTTCTGCTCATCTAGGGATGACATTACCTGACATTTCAATGCATGTCATTATTTGAGGAAAATCATGTGGTCTGGAATCATGCAGACCCATTGAATTTCTCCACCTGTAACATAAAGATAATAATAGTCCCTGGACTTTCCTGGTGGCTCAGATGGTAAAGCATCTGCCTACAATGTGGGAGACCCGGGTTTGATCCCTGGGTCGGGAAGATCCCCTGGAGAAGAAATGGCAACCCACTCCAGTGCTCTTGCCCAGAAAATTCCATGGATGGAGGATCACGGTAGGCTACAGTCCATGAGGTCGCAAAGAGTTGGACATGACTGAGCGACTTCACTATCACTATCACTTACTTTCTAAAAGTATGATTAAGTAGCTGTATTTTTTTTAATGACATCGCATACTGACATAATGTTTGAGTACTTCATGGTAGACAGTATTCTAAAAATGTTCCCCCACAATTCCCGCCCCTTGGCTAATAAACACTGACCTAGGTGCTACTGTGAAGGAACTTTGCAGCTGAAAGCAAAACTATTCATCATCTAACCTTACAACAGGGAGATTATCTTCAATTGTCTGAAGACTCAGACAATTACTCAGCCTAAATACTTGAGTCCTTAAAAGTAAGAGACTCCATCCTCTACATGGGGTCAAGAAATGGAACACATGAGGGGGTCATTGGTGGCAAGAAACATGAAGATGAAGGGAGGGCAGAGATTCAGAGTGTGTGCGTTAGACCTGCTGCTGTTGGAAAGGCTACATGTAAACCCTGAGGAGAAGTGGAGGCAGCCACTAAGAGCAAAGCCAGGTCCCTGAACTGACAGTCAGCAGTGACACAGGGACCCTGTCCTCTAGCTGCAAGAACAAAATTTAGCCAACAGTCTAAATGAGCTTGACAGCAGATTCACTCCCAGAGCCTTGAGAAAAGAAAGTAGCGCTGTTGACACCTTAACTTCAGCCTTGTAAGACGCTAAGCAGAGAACCAGCTGAATTGCACATTGCTTAGACTTCTGACCCCCCCAAATGTGAGATAAACAGGTTTTGCTTTAAGCCACCAAATTTGAAGTGGTTTGTTACAAGGCAGTAGAACACTAATACAGATTTATTTTCTAAGCAGGAGTAATGGCGAGTGTGCAGTTACTGGGATGAAAGGATGCATTTGTTGTTATGAAGAACACGCAGTAACGAAACAAATGCAATATCAGATAATACACAAATATTAAAGAAACTAATGTAGATGGAAAACGGGTAAACTCAGTTTTCAGAGAAAGTGGGTAAATTCTTATCTTAAACCTGCAATGGTTACACAAACAAAAAGCAGGAAATGAGGACAATGCAGTTGTGCAGTCTATTTGACGTAGTGAAGAAGATTGCATTGAGGACCTTGATATGAAAGACAAGATGAGAGAGAAAGCCAGCTCAGAACAGAAGTGAAGGGAATGATAAATGAGGATGAAGATGGCAAATTTTGTGCGGTATTGAATAAAGCTTTCAAGGATTTAATGACTCAAAAAATAATTCTGCCAGACAGTGCTGCTTATGTAGCTTTAGCTGATTTTGACTTAACATAAAACCAGAATGAAAATGTTGCTGATTGTTCTCCCTAGCGATCCATATGGTTCACTCTGTCACTTCCCCTTAGTTTCTGTTCAAATATCACATTATCAATGGGACTTTTCTAACACTCTATAAAAATGGTAAAATAACTCCCACACCCCATTTGCAACTTATCTTTGTAAGCTTCATTTTTCTCTGCAAAACTCACGAAGAAAATGCTTACTTATTTATTTTTAATTATCTCTTTTTCCCACTTGATTCATGAGTACTGGAAGCTGTCTGTTCACTGCTCTATTTCCAACACTTAGAAAGTTATGTAAGATGCTCAATAGTTGTTTGCTAAATGGATGAAAGAGAAGCCCAAACATTTGACCCCTGTTTGGAATACTGTACTCCATGTTGCCAAAGTCCTTCCCTCCATCATTATTCTTCAAGCATTCCAAAATGTGAATGGAACTATTGAATTTGTGTCAAACAAACTGAAATCAAAATGAGGTTAAAATACTTTTTATTTGGAGAAATTCTAACAACCTAATCAGTGAGAATTTATCCACTAGTCTTCTTGATGTTAGTAATTTTGGCCATTTATTTTGAGTGCTTTTCTTTATTTCATCTACTATAAATTGAATTCTAAGAAAAGGACAAATGTGTATATCATAATACACTAAAGTGTTTCAAGCCTTACTTTATCATCAATGGCATTCCTAAGAATTTGTAACTTTCAGGATTTTTACTCAAATTCTAATCCAAATGAGGTATTGGTAACTCTGGATTCACACTTTAATTTAAAAAAAGAGTTTATTTAGAAACAATAGAGTTCAAAAACCTGCTTAGCATCATGCAGTGGGATTAGTATTTAGTCCACCAGGCTAAGGTAATAGCAAGGCACTAATGTTTGCTGAGTAATGAGAAGGCAGACAGATTGAAGAAACTTCTCCTGAAAGAGCTGGTCCACAGATTCCACTTTTATCCTGCAGTATTGTTTGTTAGCACCTGGTAATGTTTCTGATTGCTACGTGATCAGTTCCAGAACACCAAGCCAGAGAGAATTCAGATGTTGATGTGTCTAGGTTCTTTGAAGGTTATTCCTGCCTCATTTTTTGAATCTTAATTTTGGTTTCCTTCTCTACATAGTTTCACATTTTCTTTGAAATATAAAGCTAAGTGGCAACAAGGATTATTTGTGTAAAATGAGTTCCCAATGTGCAGTTTCATCCCATAAACAATGCTTGTGGTTCAATAATGCAAGTGGAAAATCAGAATCACATTTTAAAATAACTGCAGAGTAACATAGACTAAAGTCAGTTCCTACTACTTAATTAGATTTATTTGTATGAGAAGATGTTCAGGATTATTTCACTGGAGATATTATTTTAGACTTTTCTCCTACAGTGCAATAATTATTGACACTATTTTCAGCTAACCACAGCATTTTGACTGAGAAGTAATTCTACCATCACTTTTCTGTCACATGGTATAACTAATAGGCTAAATTTTTCCAGCAAAGCGCGTTAGATATGTGAAAACAATTCAAAGCCAGTAAATGCAGTTACTTGGGAAACATTATGAGGAAATGTCACACCATAACATTTACCTACGATGTTTTATTCTTTAACCCTCAAGCACTTTTGTTGTTTCCTGAGCGGAGATTAGTAACTTAAAAAGCTTTTATTAAACATGTACAATCTAAATGAAGCACTCAACCAACTGTAAATTCTTTCAATTAGACTTCCTGCAAATGACAGATGAGTGTGAATGTGCAATAAACCTCTGAATACTAGTGATTTAGGGCTAAGCAGAGCTAGAGGATTTCTAGCAACAGATTGAATGCAATTGATTGTGTGGTTAAAAGGTAAGCAAAATATGTGGTTGTTCCTTGTTTGCCTTTCATTTCCTTAAGCCAAGGGAGGATACTTGTAATGCAGAATTTATATTAATGTGCTTTGAGCGACAACTTAGGGCACAGAAAAGACACAACAACTCCTAGATTAACAACTGCATTATTTCAAGGCACCAGACCTCAGCTTCTTTTGAGCAATATAAGAATTACTTGTAGATAAGAAAAAAATTCATCCAGAGTGTCATTTATTTGCTTTTGTTTGTATGGAGGAACAATTTCTGTTATTTCTTTACAGACCATAATTGACTTGCTTTATACTCTCTGATGGAAGCTTAGTGTATGTAATGGAATTGCTTTGGGTCACATTAGCAATTTTAAAATTTGACGGTGACAGCCAAACATATCTGCCTAAATAGGATATTTGACATTTATATTTATTTTCTGGAGTTGTATATTTAATCTCCTATGGAGTAAATTTTAGGCCCTGAAAAATTTCTAGATTAATGATATGGTCATGAAAAGTAAACAATATTTGCCTTTTAAATAAGAGGACTACAATATTAACTTTTAAACTTGTTATATTTTATTTGGTTACATATACAGGCATACCTCATATTATTGGACTTTGCTTTATGGTGTTTGCAGATACTGCATTTTTTACAAATAGTGGGACTATAGCAACCCTCCCTTGTCAGATGATGGCTGGGACTTTTAGCCATCTTATGATAAAGGAGAGTTTAGAGTATTTTAGAGTAATTCTAGAGTATTTTTAAATTAAGGTGTATACATTTTGTAGACATAATGCTATTGCACACTTAATAGACTACAGTATAGTTTAAACAGCTCTTATATTTACTAGGAAATAAAAAAACTTCAAGTGCCTTGCTTTATTGTGTTATTTGTTTTATTTTGGTGATCTGGAACCAAACCCACAGTATTTCTGAGTTATGACAATGTTCAGCTTTAATATTAAATAAATCCCTGGAGTCAAATCTTTATCATTTATATATACACACATTGTGTCAAGGTATGTTGTGATAGGAAGCATCTATGTCACTAACCAAGTTTAATTCTATTAAAAAATAAACTGCTTCCCTTGTGACCCAGCTGGTAAAGAATCTACCTGCAATATGGGAGATCTGGATTTGATCCCTGGATTGGGAAGATAACCTGGAGAAGGGAAAGGCTACCCACTCCGGTGTTTTGGCCTAGAGAATCCCATGGGCTCAATAGTCCATGGGTTCGCAGAGTCAGGCATGACTGAGCAACTTTCACTTTTCACTAAAGATAAACTAAGGTACAGTAAAAATTTAAGAATTTGAGTGAAAATTGATTCTAGTCTAGCAGCACCAAACTGAAAGTTTTCAGTAGATTTCCACTGATAGGAACCAAGGGAAAGACTTTTATAGAGAAGATGCTTAAGTAAAGCCAGGGAATTGTTTGATTGGTAATAGTTTAAGCATTTGCTCTATTTGGAAAAACCTAGTTGGCCATCTGTGATTGATTAAGTATCAGTTTCTCAACCTTGAGGCATTTATGGGCTTAGGTTTTCATTTGCTTATGTGGGCTGCTACAGCACTAAATCTACCTCACTCTAATGGCCTCATTGTTTAGTTAATTTCTCACTCATGCTACTTGTCCATTATATGTTAGTTGCTCAGTTGTGTACAATTCTTTGCGACCCCAGGACTATAGCCCTCCAGGCTCCTCTGTCCATGAATTTCTCCAGGCAAGAATACTGGAGTGGGTTACCATTTCCTTCTCCAGGGGATCTTCCCAACCCAGGGATCTTCCCCAACTTTGCAGACAGATTCTTTACCATCTGAGCCACTAGGGAAGTTATACTTGTCCATTAACAGATCGCAATGGCCCACTGAGCTGTCACTGCCTGACAAGTTGGTTATTGCTTCAGAAGAAAAAAAATAAACTTTGATATTTCTCAGTCTAATGGTGGTACATGTTATATTCACTTACAATTTACAGAGTAGCTAGTTGTATTTGCAGTTTCCAGAAAGCAAGTGAAAATGTTCTGAATACCACCTGATTTTATAGTTCTTTCTTAGCACAATTTTAAAATAAATTACAATCGGCATGGTGCTATTTAAGGCAGAGATAAAGGGTTGCCAAAATTGAATACACCTTTAATTATACATATGCAGGAAATGCGAGTTCCATCCTTGTGTGCGGAAGATCCCCTGGAGGAGGGCATGGCAATCAGCTCCTGTATTCCTTTCTGGAGAATCCCATGGACAGAGGAGCCTGGTGGGCTACAATCCACTGTTTGCAAAGAGTCAGACACAACTTAACTGACTTTGTGTTCATGCATGCATGCTTATACAGTGATGGTGTACATTTGTACAGAATGATGGTATACATTCTGTACTGAGGTTGTATCAGTTTGCTGCCACAAAAATAACACAAAGCTACAAAAACTTACCTCAATGGTATTTAAAAATAAAGAGCAAGCTAATACAGGTGTCAGTAAACTACAGCTTGATGGTCCAATGAGATCTTCAACCTATTTTTGCACATCTCATGAGCTAAGAATGGTTTCTACAGTTTTAAATGGTTGATAGAAATTTAAATATTTTATGACACATGAAAATAATATGAAATTCAAATTTCACTAGCCAGGAGTAAAGTTTCATTAGAACAAAACCATGGCTATTGGTTTATTTCATCTACAGCTGCTTTTGTGGTACAGTGGGAGAGTTGATAACTGGTACAGAGACTATCCGGCCCCAAAGCTGAAAACATTTATTGTCTTTTCCTTTATGGAAAAATGTTCTCTGGTACCTGAACTGAAACACTTACTGATTTAGCTTGAGTTTGCCTGGAATGGCTCTACTCATGTCTCTCATCTTTCCTTTGGAATTAGTGATCATGTTCCTCTCCTGGCAGTGATGACAAGCAAGAGGATGAGAGATAAATATTTGTATGGAGTGAAGATATTCTGGGATACCCATACAGTGAATATTTTGGCACCAGAAAAATTTGAAATAACTTATACTTAATAGAATTTAGATCAAAGATGCCAAAAAAGAAATCTCTTGAAATAGCTACGAACCCCTGGAGGAGGGCACGGCAACCCAGTCCAGTATTATGACTTGGACACTTCCATGGGCAGAGGAGCCTGGCAGGCTGTAGTCCATAGGTCACAAAGAGTCAGACACAAATGAAGCAGCTTAGCACACGTGCGTGCACATGCTTGAATGATTAATACACAACAGGCATCTTGAATATATTTATTTTGTTTTAATTATAGGTATTGCAATTTATCTTTTGTAAATGAGAAAAATGAGATGCTAGATGTATTAGATAATTTCCACAAATTTTTGTAACTAACAAAGTGATAAAATAAGGATTAGAAATTCAGATGTACCTGCAGTAGGCACAACCATGTGTTTTGGTAGACATGAAGGGTTCTAGTTTTTGTGTATTGCCAACCTAATGATGAGTAATTCCTCTTTTATTCTTAAAATTGTTTGGCTTAGATAATTAATTAGATGGTCACTTTAGTCTGAAGCAAACTCTTTCAGCTGCATCTCTTTGAATTAAAGTAGTGTGTTGTGTGCTAAGTCACTTCAGTTGTGGCCAACTCTTTGTGACCCTATGGACTTGGCCCATCAGGCTCCTCTGTTCACGTGATTCTCCAGTCAAGAATACTGGAGTGGGTTGCCATGCCCTCCTACAGGGGATCTTCCCAACCCAGGGATTGAACCCAAGTAAAGTAGGACAGGAAACTAAATGTAAAAGCTGTGAATAACCTTTTAACCTTCCTTTGTCCTTAGTTAAAATATATTTATAAAAGGCTAGTTTCTAGAAATGAAATCTCTGCTGTTCAGGACTTAATCCCTTTATTTCCATTATTATAAGTGAGGAAATTTTCACACTGATCTCAGCATTATGGGAATCATCTCTGAGTTTCCTAACATGTTGAAACATTTTTCCCACTTCCATGTTTTTTATATATGATCAATCCTGTATTTCTTGTATTTTGAAACACATTTTTTAATATACCTTGTGTGTGTTTTGACATTTTAAAAGTTTATTACATGGCTTATCTAGTATATACTCAGTAGTAAGAAATGGGAGAAGGCAATGGCACCCCACTCCAGTACTCTTGCCTGGAAAATCCCATGGACAGAGGAGCCTGGTAGGCTGCAGTCCATGGGGTAGCGAAGAGTCAGACATGACTGAGTGACTTGACTTTCACTTTTCACTTTTATGCATTGGAGAAGGAAATGGCAACCCACTCCAGTGTTCTTGCCTGGAGAATCCCAGGGACGGGGGTCACACAGAGTCGGACATGATGAAGTGACTTAGCAGTAGCAACAGCAGTAAGAAATAATTTTGGAAGATTATCAAACTAAAGCTGATTTTGACTGTTTCCTGCATTGGGAGAATTGCTCTCTTATTTCTCTAGGTGAATCAAAAAGGATATGTATAACTGGACAGATTTGTAGTTAAACCCAAATATTGTTATATGGGAGGCTGTGAAAAATAAGGTTTTATTTACTTGACTTTTAGTATTATAAGGTGAGCTTCCCCGGTGGCTCAGACAGTAAAGCATCTGAAACTGAGACCCAGTTTCAGTCCCTGAGTCAGGAAGTTCCCCTGAGGGAGGGCATGGCTATCCACTCCAGTATCCTTGCCTGGAAAATCCCATGGACAGAGGAGCCTGATGGACTATAGTCCATGGGGTCACAAACAGCCAGACACAGCTGAGCACCTAACACTTTCACCTTCACCATAAGTGAATAATTATTCACCAATTTAAAATCTTTGATTAATTAGTCCTTCAGTTTAACAGTTTCCAATTAGAATAGCTGTAGAAATTTCTCCACTTAATTGTGTTCTTGAATGTATTGTTAGTGTTAGTTTTTCTGGCCCTAAACCTTATCCTCTGCAGAGTCTGGTATTCAATTAGCATTTATTGACTAACTGACCGACTGACTGATTGACTTAATGTACTAACTCAGTGCACTTAAAAGGTAAATTTGAGCTCTTTTATTTTATTAGAAGTCAGTGATAAATCTCTTTGTGTATAACATTTGTTCCAACTTTTTGTGAAAGAAGTTTTACTAATAAAATGATAGTGATCATATGAATTAACTTAAGCAGAGAATATTGCCAGTGAACACTGACAGTAAAATTTTTTTTATTAAAAATTTCTCTACTAGATGCTGCACAGAAAAATACCAAACCCTATTATTTTTTAATAATATATTTAAGAAAGTTTTGGGCTTAGCAACAATGGCTAATAAAGGATGAAAATTTGGGAACATAGCCAAACATGACTTTGAGAAAACAATTTCCCCCTTCGAATTATGTATTAGAATAGCCACTTGACAATTTTGGGACTGTGATCCAAAAAACTCCCATGGTTGGAAAATCTTCATTTGAACATATTTCATGTTAAAAATAGAAGTGAGAAGATAAACCTGTGTACATGTATACATGTTGGGGAAGGAAATGGCAACCCACTCCAGTATTCTTGCTGGAGAATCCCTTGGATAGAGGAGCCTGGTGGGCTACAGTCCACAGGGTCGCAAAGAGTCAGACACGACTGAACGACTACACTTACACTTATGTACATGTATACACTTTTCTTAAGACATACAGTAGAAAAGGGAGGAAAAGCTAGCTTTGTGTATTTATTAGATTGTTATTTTCATGATCACAGGACAGTGTATTCTCCAATATCTTATATTATTTTCTTAACCATAGAGCAACGATGGGGAAGAATATATTAGGTTCTTTTTGACGAAAGATATCTGAGGTGAAAACAGACTCTCATTGAGTAAAACATACATGTGATATAGTATATAACAATAAGTAGGATCCTGCCAACAGCCACATTCTAGATGTGGCAGTTATTGATGTTTAGATTGTAACCTTCAACATCATGTAGACAAAATTGTAAGACCTTTATAATGGGTCATTCAGAAAAGATAAAATCAATGCCCCTACTTACTGGAATGAGGCTAGGACAGAGGTAATGGGCTTTACGGTTCATTGTTATCTTCAGGTTATTTTGTCTTTTTTTGTTGTTTTGAGCAGCTGGTAGAAATCAATTGTCGAAATAGCTACATATAAGGATACTTATGTCCTTTACAGGATTAATTTTTATCATATTTTGCTGTGTGCCAGGCTTGGAGGTGGTACTTGTTTAAAGTTCCCTCAGCGATCACAGTGTCAAAGCAGAGTGAAGAACCACTGGTTCTCTGATGGAGAACAGTATTTTCCTCAGTCTCTTACTGTCCTTCCCAAACAGGATGATAGGACTAAATTTTAAAGGAACGTCCTTGAGAGAGAGGTACAGTAAGAGGAGAGTGATGACTACATGGATGCCTGCAGGCTTCCTGTCTTCTTGTCTTGCACCTTTGATGTAGCTGTCTGATGGTCCCCTTCAGGATGGATGTGTCAAGGAAGAACACGTGAGTGAGGACTCTTGGATCATAGCTTGCTTCCGGTGCAAGACCTGAGCCGTGACAAGACTAGTTAGTGTCAGAGATGAAATGGAAAAGGAGCCCACATGAAGAGCAGTATTGAGAGGGAGGGTATATTTTGTTTTCCCAGTTCAGAAAGAATTGAACTAGAGGAAAAGAAAAAAGAGAGTTTGAAGATAATGCTGCTGCTGCTGCTAAGTCGCTTCAGTCCTGTCCGATTCTGTGCGACCCCATAGACGGCAGCCCACCAGGCTCCTCCGTCCACAGGATTCTCCAGGCAAGAAAACTGGAGTGGGTTGCCATTTCCTTCTCCATGAAGATATAGGAGAGAAGTGTATTTTTTTTAAACTTACCCTGAAAAAGATGAAAGTGATACCAAATTAATTATATCTCTTATTAAATATGCATTTAATGACTGTCACTAGGGCTGTGCAAACTAAAGACATGAATAGACACTTATGCTGTTTTTGGAAGAAATAAAGAATAAACAAATAACTTTAAGCTAAAAAGAAACAGTTTGTTATCAAAGGATTACTTATATTTTTCTGCTTTCTCTAAGTGCCATTAATATTTTTCTAATGATCTATATTTGAAAACATGTAGACCTGTCCCAGCTATATTCTCCAATATCACTTTCAAACAAAAAGAGAACAGAAATAGTAATACTAATTTTCTATAAAGAAATAACAAAAGAAAATCCTAACCCAACAGTTTGATACCTGAGTCAAAAAACAGAAGTATTTTGTTTCAAGTCCTTTGTAGAATAATCACAACAAAAGTCTGAAAAGCAAGTAAATGAATTAATGTATAATTAATGTAGTATTTAAATTGGCATCTCATTCTTGTCTTATTCAGAGCATAGTGTAGAGAATTAACATAAAGGAAATTATAATTTTCTAGAACTATAACCTTCCCCCAAAATTTAGAAAATATCTAGTCAAACTTTCATTTTTTATTTGAAATTGAAACCCCAAGAAATCGACTTATGATATTAAAATTTCTGGCACAGTACTAAAAACACTGTGTTTTAACACTCAATTTTGTGTTTTGAAAGTTATTTCAAATAAACAATGAGAAAAGTCAACTAGATTATTATCTCAATATTTTTATATATTGATAACAAATATTAGAAACATGTTTCTCAAAATCTCAACATAAAAGTTGACTTATCTTCAAAAAAGTAAATGCACATAAAGTGAAATTCTAGAATGTGCAATAAGTAATTTTATAAAAGTTTCTCAAAAAGAAAGACTGAAATTCATTAATAATTTATTAGAGTTTAGGAATTTAGGAACAATCTGTTTAAAATATTTTTACCATAAAGAACACTACTGCTATAATAGACTGAAAATATAGCACTGTGCCTCATAAAACCTTCATAGTAATGAATATAGCTATATAAATAAGCATTTAAAATTTTTTAACATGTTTTTAGTTAATTTAAATCCTTGGGGAGTTTTTATAAGCACTTTTTACAAAATAAGAAAAAATGGTAGTTGGTATTGCAACCTGCTACATTAAGAGAAATGACATAGTGAGACAAAAGTAGAAATTCCAAAAGATCACACACAAAAAAACAAATCACCTTTAATAATATTAAGACTAAGTATATTTTGTCATATAAAATTGATTAGTTTTTAATATAAGTATTATGTGAATTAGTATAGTTTGAAATTTCCTGATTTCTGTGAGATACAACTTGGAAAAGTATTGATAAAGGTTTTTGGAGAGTCTGAGACAAAGCAAAATTAATCATTGTTTTCCAAGTCTAGCAGATGATACATTGAAAAATTATGTGCAAATTAACCTTCATAGATTTGTAGTAATTATAATATGCAGATTTTTATGTTTACTTGACTAAAAGTCTGTAGTAAGGTGAGATTAATATCAGTTCTAGTATGTATTATGTTTCTCAATTTGGAAAGATATATGAAAGAAGAGAAACTATTTCATAAAACAAAAAGACTTTTTCTATTTAGAAGTGAAATAAAGTAAATTTATGTTGTGTCAAGTCATTTTAGACAAAATGTACTGGGGAAAGAAAGAAAACAAAATGATTGCTTCACAGATGCCTACAGTTCACATGAAGTACTAAGGTTGTGTGAGAAACAGACTGAAAATCACTCTGAGTTCTGTTTAATGCTTTTTCTGGCATATTAAGAGTAAATAAAAACCTGTCAGAAATGCTTGAATTGATGTAGAACTTTGATAGTCACATTCTTCCAGGCAAGAATACTGGAAGAGTTGGACTATAAAAAAAGCTGAGTGCTGAAGAATTGCTGCTTTGAAACTGTGGTCTTGGAGTTGACTCTTGAGAGTCCCTTGGACTGCAAGAAGATCCAACCAGTCCATTCTAAAGGAGATCAGTCCTGAATATTCACTGGAAGGAATGATGCTGAAGTTGAAACTCCAATACTTTGGCCACCTGATGCAAACAGCTGACTCATTTGAGAAGACCCTGATGCTGGGAAAGATTGAGGGCAGGAAGTGAAGGGGACGACAGAGGATGAGATGATTGGATTGCCTCACCGACTCGATTGACATGGGTTTGGGTGGACTCCAGGAGTTGGTGATGGACAGGGAGGCTTGCCGTTCATGGGGTCGCAAAGAGTCATTTCACTATAAGTATGTGCACAAAATAATCACATTGTACACGTTATACAGTGTTGTATGTCAACTATATTTCAATAAAAAATAAAAATTAATTTATCTAGGAAAAAAAAAAGAGTCGGCACAACTGAGCAACTGAACTGAACTGAACTTGTCCAGAAACACATTCTCTGACATATTCAGAAATAGCATTTAATCTGGTCACCCCTTTGTTCAGTCAAGTTGACATATAAAATTAATTATTTCAATATGTCAACTTCCCCACTGAAAACTCAGCTTCATGAATTGTTCAGTCATGTCCAGCTCTTTGTGATTCCATGGACTGCAGCATTCCAAGCTCCCCTGTCCTCCACTATTACCCAGAGTTTGCTCAAATTCATGTCTGTTGAGTTGGTAATGCTTGAATGTGGAGACCATATTCAGTAGGTTCCTAGTTTTATCCCTAGCACCTAGCCACACTGCCCCAGCCATTCTTTTTCATACAGTGAGCTCCTTCCCACTCAAATTCAGCTGCTTTCTCAGGAGTGAGGGGTGGTTTCACATACAAACTCTTTAAGAAGAGGGATGTAGATAGATTAGGTGAGCTTTACAGCAAAAATACAAGAGAAACTGTTACTTACAAATGCAGCTTTTTATCTTATATACACAACACATCCATATACTCTTGGCAACATGAGTGCTCAGTCATGTCTGACTCTTTGTGACCCCATGGACTGTAACCCTCCAGGCTCCTGTGTCTCTGGAATTTGCCAGGCAAGAATATTGGAGTGAGTTGCCATTTCCTTCTTCAGGGGATCTTCCTGCCTCAGGGATTGAACCTGTGTCTCTTGTGTCTCTTGCATGAGCAGGTGGATTCTTTACTACTGTGCCACCTGGGAAGCTCCCTCTTGGCAACAACTTGCTATTATAAAACTTTCTCAGCTCATTTCTCTTCTACAAACCTGTTCCTTCCTCAGTTTTTAAAATTTTAGGTACTAGAATCACGAATTTCTCAAACTGCAGACATAGAAATCTGCATTCAGTGTTTTACAAAGTGATATCCAATTTCAGGTTTATTTCTTCAATTCAATCTTTTTTTTTTTTTTTTAATTTACACTTGCTTCCTCTGACTTAGCCAACATCAATTGTCTTTTGCCTGATTACTTTCAACAGCATTTTTTCCCCAGTCTCCCTATAGCTGGCCTTTCATTTTATTCTTTTCTCCACCTTAAAGAAGTTTGAATTTCTTTGTATAAAACATATCTTTCATTTTACTCTTTGGCTTAAAAAATATGCTTTTTTAACATATAGGATTATGTCTAATATCTCTAACTTGGAAATACAATCCTTCAGAATTTTTCCCTACCTACCTATTCATTTCTATTTTGTGACCTATGTTGCAGAGTTAGTAAATCTCTATTAATTTATTTTATGTATGGTATGCTTACATGATTCTTTGCCTCTCAATATACACTTCTATTTAAAAAACCCTATCTTCCTCTCTGCCTGAAAGATGCCTACTTATTTTCAAAGCAGAGATAAATAATCATATTTCACTTTGATAATGTCAGATTCTACAGAGAATTAGTTGCCTCATTTTCTCTAACAATGATATCAACAAGAATAATCACAGACTTTTATGTGCCATTTACTTCCTATCATGTCATGATTCTCTTTCAGGTGACAAAGCTGAGGTTCTGAAATACTATTTAATTCAACCAAGATAATATAAGCTGAGGCCCTACTCCTTAATCAGTCCTTTGAAAAACTCTTTGAATGAGTGAGTCCTTGAGTGAGTAGACTTGCAAAGAATTCTTTCATACTTATATGTACATACTCACTGTACAGTGTTCATTTAGCCCTGCTGTTTCCCATGCATTTACTTATCGCCCTATTGATCTAAAAATACATTCTCACTATTAACACATGGTTTTATCCTATTTCCACCCAGATTTCTCTGAGATACCTTGAAAAGAAATTGATTTTCTAAAGTTCTCTATTTCATATTCTTACCCATACCCCAAATAGGTTATCTGTATCCATAAGCAGGGGCTTCCCTGGTGGCTCAGAGGGTAAAGCATCTGCCTGCAATGTGGGAGACCCAGGTTCGATCCCTGGGTTGGGAAGATCCCCTGGAGAAGGAAATGGCAACCCATTCTGGTACTCTTGCCTGGAAAATCCCGTGGATGGAGAAGCCTGTAGGTGACAGTCAATGGTAAGCTACAGTCTATGGTAGGCTACACAGTCTATGGGGTCACAAAGAGTCAGACACAACTGAATGACTTCACTTTCACTTTCACTTTATCCATAAGCAATGTGTAGCTTCCAGTCTCTGGTTCTCAGAGATACTTTAATTTCCCTATCAAATTTTTTGTCTTTTATTTGCCATCTACTTCTCTTGGCTTCCAGGATCTGAATTTTGATCTCTTGCTTTAAGTTACATCCCCTCTGTCTCTCTTGATTTCTTTATTACTATATTAGTTAGCATATAGGCTATGTATGGTTATGTATATACTAACAATGGACATTCAGTGGCTGAAATAGATAAGTTAGATGATGCTTGCCTATCTTTTGCATACACCTAAGACTTTGTTGGCTTAATTCTGGGCATTGTTCATGAATTAAGATCTCTTAAAAATCTGCCATTCCTAAGGTTTTCCTGGTCTGAATGGTCCAAGATAAAATACTAGCAGGTCTGTGTTCTAACTTTTTGTTTGGGAGGAAACAGAGTGCAATGTAATGAGATGTTAAAATTTGCACCTCCCACCTCTGTTTATATCCCATTGGTGTGGATTCAGTCATAAGACCTTACCAAACTGCAAGCAAAATTGTAAAATCAAGTCACTAAGTAGAACTTTTGAAGGGGAGAAAGAGAATAGGAACTAATATAAGCAGAAGTGCTCATTATGATTACTTATTCCAAAACCATGCTAATTTAACCTATATTAATAGTTATACAGTTATTTAGTAGGAAATTCCACACTTGACCTAGAAAGTTCTGAGCCATTTAAAAACTTTGGATGTTGGACATGAAAATTTCTGAACCTCAGTTTTCAAACTAAAACTTTAATTTGTGGAAATGCTATCAATATACACTTTGAGTAATTTGAAGTAGTAACCATTGCATATTTCAGGAATATCATGCATGGTGACAAGAAAACTGGTTTTATATGTTTTAAGAGCATATGTTTTATGCTCTTTCATTTAACCAACTCATTTTTATTATAGAGATCCCTATATATCAAAAGGGCAGTGATTTGAAATATTGTGCAGTGTTCTATTACTAAAAGGAGAAGAGAGAGAATGGATATTGAGCTAATTAATACTTAAAGAAAAAAACTAAAATTACCAGTACTCTCATGGCTTTTTAATATCTACCATAGTTTTTTCCCATAATCTTAAGCATTCTATCTATCGTCTCTTGGCCTCAACTTTATTTTTTACTAACTGAGATGGTTAGGCTAGATGATCCCTAAGTGTATTCCTTTGTCTAATGTTTTTATTGTCTCATTAAAAAATTTATTAAAAGTTTCATTAAAGAATGTCATTCTTATTGCATGGCCATTTGCTGTATATCAGTTTAAGACTAATTGAACAAAACAGACTTAAAACTAATATAATATTGTAAGTCAACTATACTTCAATAAAAAACAAAAACACGACCAAGAATCCTCTGTTAAGGAGCTTACATTTTAATAAGAAGCTTGTTAATGATAATTAGGGGAAAATAATAATGAGGTAATTAATATCTGAAGGCATCAAAGTCATGCTTAGAAGAAAAGAGAAAATTAATATTTACATGAATCTATGAGTTTCAATAACATAAAGTGTTCCATTATGTGTGTGGTTTCCTAAACACTTAGGTCTTAGAAAAATGTATCCCTACTGGGTTTACTCTTATGTTCTTCCGTATCCCACCTCTATCCCTCCCCCACCTATAAAAAATAAAACACATCATATAGATGCACATAGAATGCTGTCAAAGAAGAACTCATTTATATATTCTGTACTTTCCTCTGGAAGGTATTCTGTTAAGAGTGTGCAGTGATACCAGACAGCTGCTACACTGAAGTCTACCAATGATTCATTATTAATAAGTCTCTCATACTGAATGACACTAGAAATAAAAGAATTATTCTTTATTTAATCCAAATACTACCATAAAATATTCTATCTATGGTAACACTTTGCCTCAAAGAATCATTATAGGACATTAGTAAAACATGCCAATAAAAACATTATAGCACAATAAATTTTAAATATACATGTTAAGTGTAATTTGACATGGCTCAGTATTTTAAAATATGCATTCATTATGTTTTTATTCAAAGACACTTATCTAATTTTGAGTTACTAACAAATTGAATGCATGAAAATTTATTAACTACTATTTAATCCTTTTCAATTACTCCACATTAGCTTTCTTTTTTTAAATTTTCATTTTATATTGGAGTACAGTTGATTAACAATGTTGTGTTAGTTTCAGATGATTCAATTATACATATATAAGTATCTATTATTTTTCAAATTCTTTTCCCTTTTAGGCTGTACAGAATATTTAGCAGAGTTCCCTGTGCTATGCAATAGGTCCTTGTTGATTATCTGTTTTAAATATGGTAATGGGTACATGTAAATCCCAAACTTCAAATCTAAAGCCCATTGAGAGGAACCTGGGTATACATTCTTTATTTTATCATTTCACCTTAGTATCCACCTCTAAATTAGCAGTATCATAGTAAAAACTAATCTTTATGGAATTTTGTGCTAGTTATAGCACTGAAGTATCTCTTAATACACATCTAACCCAATGAGTTAGATTCTATTAATATTATCATGCTTACTCTACATATAATGGAAGTGAAACTTGCACAGATTATGAAACTCTCCCAAATAGTTTTACATAGGTATAAAGTCAGATACTCTAGATCCTGAGCCTTAACCACAATAAATCCTTTCTTAGGGACTGTGACTGAGAAGTTTATCCAAGTCTACATTTATAACTATCTGACTATGTCTTGTTGTTTAGTTTCCAAGTTATAACTAACTCTTTTGTATGGATCGTAACACATGGTCCATACTCCTCTGTCCATGGGATTTCCCAAGCAAGAATTCTGCGATGGGTTGCCATTTCCTTCTCTAATGATGATGTCTAAATCTATTTAAAAAGATGGTAAAATCTAGACTTTCTCTCAGAGAAATGATGCTAATACTATGTTGATTGAAAAAATAATTTTAGAGGATTTTTCCTAACTCAATAATGTTACTATATTAACTTTTCCCCATTTCTGTGATACTCACATATCTGTGAATAGATGAGGCAACCACTCACTTAAAAATCAATATACTATGCATGTTATTAATATATAGAAAATATTTTATTATAGTGAAGTCTAAATAAATTCTTAGACACTCAAATATCTAAGTTAAGACTATCAGTTTTTTTACAATAAAATATTAGTTCAATTTTGTCCAATTTTATATTTGCTTTTTTCTTTTTTAAAATTTCTATTTCTATTATCTGTATATAAATATAAATATATTATTTTGAAAATGCAAACAATGATCTTATTACATAAGATGTTGACTAAGTTCTTTTAGTTTTCTGTGATTTTTTTTTTTATAATTTATTTATTTTTTCAGTGGGTTTTGTCATACATTGACATGAATCAGCAATAGATTTACACGTATTCCCCATCCCGATCCCCCCTCCCACCTCCCTCTCCACCCGATTCCTCTGGGTCTTCCCAGTGCATCAGGCCCGAGCACTTGTCTCATGCATCCCACCTGGGCTGGTGATCTGTTTCACCATAGATAATATACATGCTGTTCTTTCACAACATCCCACCCTCACCTTCTCCCACAGAGTTCAAAAGTCTGTTCTGTACTTCTGTGTCTCTTTTTCTGTTTTGCATATAGGTTATCGTTACCATCTTTCTAAATTCCATATATATGTGTTAGTATGCTGTAATGTTCTTTATCTTTCTGGCTTACTTCACTCTGTATAATGGGCTCCAGTTTCATCCATCTCATTAGAACTGATTCAAATGAATTCTTTTTAACGGCTGAGTAATATTCCATGGTGTATATGTACCACAGCTTCTTTATCCATTCATCTGCTGATGGGCATCTAGGTTGCTTCCATGTCCTGGCTATTATAAACAGTGCTGCGATGAACATTGGGGTGCACGTGTCTTTGACTAAGTTCTTTAACTGAAAACAGATAGCAGTGACTTAAAACAAGATAATATAATACTCTTCTGTTTTCAAAATGCTGCCATATGACTTAGAGGGAAGAGGTATTTTCTATACAGTTGCTTTACCACTCCTCAGGATGTTGACCTTAACATGACACATTTGAATCAGATTGAATGCCAGAAAGCAGACTTGAGTAGTGAGCAGTTTTCTTTTATAGGAGTGATTATAAAGTTGCATTAATCATTCCTGCTCCCATCTTATTGTACATAAGTCTGATATATGGCAATTCTGAGTTGCAAAGTAGTCTTTCTAGTATCTGGAGAAGGAAATGGCAACCCACTCCATTACTGCCTGGAAAACCCTATGGACAGAGGAGCCTGGTGGGCTACAGTCCACAGGGTCACGGAGTAGGACATGACTGAGCATGCACACTCATCATCATCTTGCTACCATAGTCTCTAATTGGGTGCTTGTGCGCCCAGGTGAAATTATCAACGCTCTGTTAGTAAAAGAAAAGGGTTATTGGCATAAATAACCATTAAAGAAAAGAATTTATTTCTGAAATATTTAATATTAATTTCTATCTAGTATGTAGTATTTAAATAAACATGTGGAATACATTAATCACTCCTCAGGTTTGATGATATCTTAAAGAATTCAGAAATGTAAATTCAAATTAATCCATGGAGAAAGCAAACAGAAAAATAGAAATAGTACCCAAGTACATTCTTTAAAAAAGTTCAATTTCTACTTGAATATCATTTATGCTTGAAAACATTTATATATTCCAGGATATATTTAACACTTTAAAATGCTATAGGTAAAATTATTTCAAAGTGGACACTTGTTTTTTTAAATTATTATACTTTTCTAAATTAACTGGCCAGTTTTTCTTGTTCTCCACACTGTCTTAATACATCTTCCCATTTTATGTGAAATTCAATTTTTCATACTAATGTATATGAATTTCACATATATCTTTGATATTAATGCTTTACTAATTATATTCTTAAAAGCCGTTTCCTAGTTTGAGCTCTGCTTCTTATTTATTAACTTACTGCTTTTCTGTGATACTTTAGAACTTTGAAAGCTTTCTGTTTTTAGTAGTCAAGTCCACCAATAACATTCCTTCAGGGTCTTTTTTGCTTTCTCCCCCATTTTAATGAGGTATAATTGACATACAACACTGAATAGATTTGATATGTATAACACAATGGTTCGACTTGCATGCCTTGTGATATGATTACCACCATAAGTCTAGTTAATGTATCATCCTATATAGATAAAAAAAAAATCCTTCTGACAAGAACTCTTAGGATTGATTCCTTTAGCAATTTCATATATGTCCCACAGCAGTACTAACTAATAGTGCTCATGTTGTACATGATATCTCTAGTGCTTACTTATAACTGGGAATTTGTACAGTTTGGTCCCTTCACCCAACTGCCTCTCCTTCTACCTACTCCCCACCTGTGATTAACCACAAAATTACTTCTTATACTATGAGTTTATTTAATAAAAAAATTTCTACATATAAGTGAGATTATACAGTATTTGTTTTTCTCTTTCTGACTTATTTCACTTAGCATAATGCCCACAAAATCCATCGATAGTGTCACAAATGACATGATTTTCTCCTTTCTATGGCTGAAAAATACTGCACATATACCTACATACACTGGCAACTTCTTTATTCATTTAGCCATCATTGGTTACTTAGGTTGTTTCCAAGTCTTGGTTATTGTAAACAATGCTGCAATGAACATATGGGGAGAAGATATCCCTTTGACATATATAGTTTCCTTCAGATACACACTAGAGCCTTGAACATCACAAGTCTGAGCTATGGGGGTCTAATTACATGTGGATTTTTTCAATAATTACCTTCAGAACTAGGTCTGTGATTGGTTTTGGTTGAATCTGTAGATATAGAACGACAGATACAGAACTACAGATGCAGAAGTCCTAATATGGTACTTGAGCATCCCCAAACTTTGTTATCTCTAGTGGTTCCTGGACCCCTGTTGATACCAAGGGTATCTTCTCTATACTTCTGGGTATATAGAAGTATAATTGTTAGCTCATATGCTATCTCTATTATTAATTTTTTGAGGAGTTTGAGTGTCTCTTTAATGTTCTTTTTGGTCAAATATTACTTCTCATTTCAAGATTAGTAATATTCATCCATATAATCATTTTTTTTCTCATATGTGGGTTTTTTGTTATAAAATAATACATGGGAATGACTAGGAAGAAAAAAGATGCAAATTAGCTCAGTTTAAAAAAAAGTATGACAATCATCACTTTATCTTGTCATCAATAAAAATTTACCTGCTTGTTATTTCCTGTTTTTTTTTTTTTAAACATGAATAGAGGAAATTTTATAAGGTTTTTAGTAGAAATGATGTTACAACAATGAATGTAGCAATTGTGCACCATCTATTTTTAAAGGTATCTTTATATTGCTGCTCTGGGAGTTGGTGATGGACTGGGAGGCCTGGTGTGCTGTACTCCAGTTCAGTTCAATTGCTCAGTTGCGTCCGACCCTTTGCGACCCCATGAATCGCAGCATGCCAGGCATCCCTGTCCATCAACAACTCCCGGAGTTGACTCAAACTCATGCCCATCGAGTCGGTGATGCCATCCAGCCATCTCATCCTCTGTCATCCCCTTCTCCTCCTGCCCCCAGCCACTCCCAGCATCAGGGTCTTTTCAAATGAGTCAACCCTTCACATGAGGTGGCCAACATATTGGAGTTTCAGCTTCAGCATCAGTCCTTCCAATGAACACCCAGGACTGATCTCCTTTAGGATAGACTGGTTAGATCTCCTTGCAGTCCTAGGGACTCTCAAGAGTCTTCTCCAATACCATAGTTCAAAAGCATCAAGTTTTCAGCACTCAGCTTTCTTCACAGTCCAACTCTCACATCCATACATGACTACTGGAAAAACCATAGTCTTGGCTAGACGGACCTTTGTTGGCAAAGTAATGTCTCTGCTTTCTAATATGCTATCTAGGTTGGTCATCACTTTCCTTCCAAGGAGTAGGTGTCTTTTAATTTCATGGCTGCAGTCACTATCTGCAGTGATTTTGAAGCCCCAAAAAATAAAGTCTGACACTGTTTCCACTGTCTCCCCATCTATTTCCCATTAGGTGATGGGACCAGATGCCATGATCTTAGTTTTATGAATGTTCAGTTTTAAGCCAACTTTTTCACTCTTCTCTTTGAGAACTTTCATCAAGAGGCTTTTTACTTATTTTTCACTTTCTGCCACAAGGGTGGTGTCATCTGCATATCTGAGGTTATTGATAATTCTCCCGGGAATCTTGATTCCAGCTCGTGCTTCCTCCAGCCCAGAGTTTCTCATGATGTACTCTGCATATAAGTCAAATGAGCAGGGTGACAATATACAGCCTTGCTGTACTCCTTTTCCTATTTGGAACTAGTCTGTTGTTCCATGTCCAGTTCCAACTATTGCTTCCTGACCTGCATACAGGTTTCTCAAGAGGCAGGTCAGGTGGTCTGGTATTCCCATCTCTTTCAGAATTTTCCACAGTTTATTGTGATCCACACAGTCGAAGACTTTGGCATAGTCAATAAAGCAGAAATAGATGTTTTTCTGGAACTCTCTTGCTTTTTTGATGATCCAGCGGATATTGGCAATTTGATCTCTGCCTTTTCTAAAACCATCTTGAAAATCTGGAAGTTCACAGTTCACGTATTGCTGAAGCCTGACTTGGAGAATTTTGAGCATTACTTTACTAGCCTGTGAGATGAGTGCAATTGTGTGGTAGTTTGAGCATTCTTTGTAATTGCCTTTCTTAGGGATTGGAATGAAAACAGACATTTTCCAGTCCTGTGGCCACTGCTGAATTTTCCAAATTTGCTGGCATAGTGAGCACAGCACTTTCACAGCATCATCTTTCAGGATCTGAAATAGCTGAAATAGAATTCCATCACATCCACTAGCTTTGTTCTTAGTGATGCTTTCTAAGGCCCGCTTGACTTCACATTCCAGGATGTCTGGCTCTAGGGGAGTTATCACACCATTGTGATTATCTGGTTAGTGATGATCTTTTTTGTACAGTTCTTCTGTGTATTCTTGCCACCTCTTCTTAATATCATCTGCTTCTGTTAGGTCCATACCTTTTCTGCCCTTTATTGAGCCCATTTTTGCATGAAATGTTCCGTTGGTGTCTCTAATTTTCTTGATGAGATCTCTAGTCTTTCCTATTCTGTTGTTTTCCTCTATTTCTTTGCACTGATCACTGAGGAAGGCTTTCTCTTATCTCTCCTGGCTATTCTTTGGAACTCTACATTCAAATGGGAATATCTTTCCTTTTCTCCTTTGCTTTTTGCTTCTCTTCGTTTCATAGCTATTTGTAAGGCCTCCTCAGACAACCATTTTGCCTTTTTGCATTTCTTTTCCATGGGGATGGTCTTGATCCCTGTCTCCTGTACAATGTCATAAACGTCCGTCCATAGTTCATCAGGCTCTCTATCAGATCTAGTCCCTTAAATCTTTCTCACTTCCACCATGGGGTTGCAAACAGTCAGACATGACTGAGAGACTGAACCGAACTGAACTTACACTGCTTGGATATTTGGATTGAATAACTTCTTGAAATGGAGATAACTGGCTGAGTTTTTATAAGGCCCTACTGTGATTGGATTTTTATAGGAATTTTGCTCAAAGATCTCTGTACTAGACTGCTACTGCTGCTGCTGCTAAGGCACTTCAGTCGTGTCTGACTCTGTGCAACCCCATAGACGGCAGCCCACCAGGCGCCCCCATCCCTGGGATTCTCCAGGCAAGAATTCTCCAGGCAAGTAATGGAGTGGGTTGCCATTTCCTTCTCCAGTGCATGAAAGTGAAAAGTGAAAGTGAAGTCGCTCAGTCATGTCCGACTCTTAGTGACCTCATGAATTGCAGCCTACCAGGCTCCTCCATCCATGGGATTTTCCAGGCAAGAGTACTGGAGTGGGGTGCCAGTGCCTTCTCTGTACTAGATTAGATATTCATAAATCAAAGAGAAAGTAGCTGTATTTTTATACTATATTATCTAATGGCTAGCTTACTGGAGAGTATAAGTGAGGAGGTAGTACTCTACTTAATACCTCATCCTTCCTGTGTCCCTGGTCAGGGCTCAAGCTGACCATTGTATATGGTTCCCGGAAATTTTTCAGAGGAGTAAAGACAGACCAAGCATCAAAGTTTCCTTGGGAGTGAGCTTTGAATCTTACTCCCATGTGTTCAGGAGTTTCATGTTATGAAAAGTGAAAGTGTTAGTTGCTCAGTCATGTCCGACTCTTTTTGACACCATGGACAGCCCAACAGATTCCTCTGTCCAAGGAATTTTCCAGGCCAGAATACTGAAGTGGGTAACCTTTCCCTTCTCCAGGGAATCTTCCTGACCCAGGAATCGAACCCAGGTATCCTTCACTGCTGGCAGATTCCTTACCTTCTGAGCCGGAAAGGAAACCTGGTACTTTTTTATGTGACAGTGACAAATTTTACTGGATAGTGAATTGTGCATATTGATAATAGCCAAATGGATTTATGTGTCAGATTCTTTTTTCTAATTTTATTTCTTAATTATATTTAACTTAGAAAGCAGTAATTGATGAATGACCTTTACTACTTTAGAGAACTAATTACTTCAACTGTAACACATATTATACAAATTTTATCAAGAAGAACAGTACCTTTGCTATCAACTCAAAAACTGTTTCTTAACTCTCAGATGTACTATCTAATGGAAGCATCTAGGAGAGATTTACAAATTTTTAGTTCACTTAAAAATCTAGGCCTTTAGGATTCTACTAAGAAATCTAACTAAAATAAAAGTATATAAATCCAATATCGGTATCTTAACTTAGGCTGCTGTAACAAATAACCAAAGATTTGGTGACTTAAACAATAGCCATTTATTTTTCATCATTCTGAATGAAAGTTTTAAACCAGGATGCCAGTTCTGTGTGATCAAATTATGGTTAGGACTCTCTTTGTGGCTTAAAGATGACTGTTTTCTTGCTTTATCCTCAAATGGTGGAGAGAGGTGGGTGGGGAACAGGTGAGGATAACAGGCTCTCTAGCCTCTTCTTATGAGGGCACTAATCTCACCCTGAGGATCATACCCTCATGACCTCATCTAACCCTAGTTATTCTCCAAAGGCCCTTCCTCTAAATACCATTACATTGGAATTTATGTCTTCAACATATGAATTTTGGTGGGATACAAACATTTGATCATTAACTACTAGGAATTGTGCTCAAGATATAATTCTTCCAAAGATTACATAAAAAGTATTATGAATAAAAATTTAAACAGCTTTTGTTTTCATAAAACACAGATATTATTGTAGGTCTTACTTTAGAAGCATTTTTATTACTGCCTAAGTGATTTACAGTCTTGTGATGGAACTTCTACTGCTTCAGTAAACAAAAGAAAGCAATTTCAAATTCAATTATTAAAATGCTAACATTAGTTTGGTATGGAACCAAACAGAAAATCACATTTGTCCATGGCTTAAAAACTAACATTATCCACAATGTGAAGTAACTTGAAACCATTATGGAGCCAAATGCAATGGAATTGAATAACTTTATTTTTCTTGATGTATTCCAAGAGCTATATTTTATTAAATTCAAAACTAAACTAGTCTCACCTGGGACTTTTCCAGGAAGACTCCTCTTGTAAGCTTTTATCTCAGAAATGAGAGGGTGAAACATTTGTTCACTTATATTTTGTTGAACACCTCTTGCACTCTTTAAACATATGTATATTTTGCCTTTTTCGCTTCTGTTTCTCTTCCATCTTTTTGTCTTTTTCCTCCGTGAAGGGAACAGAGGTTTAAAAAATATGTAATTATACAAAAATGCTAAGGTACATTTTTTTCACGTTAATATATCTTAATTGAGATGCAAAATAGATTTGATGATAAGTCACAACTGAGATATTTCTTGATGTTTCTTTCTTAATGGTTCACTAATAATGGTGCATCTTATAATAAGTGTTCTCTTAGTGTGAAATATAGTTTAATAAAGCACTTAGAATAAGCACTTAGCTGTGGACAAGTAAAAGTTGGCTATTGTTTGTTCTGTACTAATTATCACAGAGCAAGAAAAAACAAGCAAAATGATCTTGCCCCTGAAGGGCTGATAATATAGCATAAGTTCAGTTCAGTCGCTCAGTCATGTCCGACTCTTTGCAACCCCATGAAGCACAGCATGCCAGGCCTCCCTGTCCGTTACGAACTCTGGGAGTCCACCCAAGCCTGTGTCCATTGAGTCGGTGATACTATCCAACCATCTCATCCTCTGTTGTCCCCTTCTCCTCCCGCCTTCCATCTTTCCCATCATCAGGGTCTTTTCAAACGAGTCAACTCTTTGCATCAGGTGGCCAAAGTATTGGAGTTTCACCTTCAACATCAGTGCTTCCAATGAACACCAAGGACTGATCTCCTTTAGGATGGACTGGTTGGATATCCTTGCAGTCCAAGGGACTCTCAAGAGTCTTCTCCAACACCACAGTTCAAAAGCATCAATTCTTTGGCACTCAGCTTTCTTTATGGTTCCAAAGAATAGCAAAGAGAGATAAGAAAGACTTCCTCAGCAACAATGCAAAGAAATAGAGGAAAACAATAGAATGGGAAAGACTAGAGATCTCTTCAAGAAAATTAGAGATACCAAGGGAACATTTCATGCAAAGATGGACACAATAAAGAACAGAAATGGTAGGGACCTAACAGAAGCAGAAGATATTAAGAAGAGGTGGCAAGAATACACAGAAGAACTATACAAAAAATATCTTTACAACCCAGATAATCACGATGGTGTGATCACTCACTTAGAGCCAGACATCCTAGAATGTGAACAATGCTGGTGGAGATCAATGGAATTCCAGTTGAGCTACTTCAAATCCTGAAAGATGATGCTGTGAAAGTGCTGCATTCAATATGCCAGCAAATTTGGAAAACTCAGCAGTGGCCACAGGACTGGAAAAGGTCAGTTTTCATTCCAATCTCAAAGAGAGGCAATGCCGAAAATGCTCAAACTGTTGCACAATTGCCCTCATCTCACATGCTAGTAAAGTAATGCTCAAAATTCCCCATGCTAGGGTCAGCAATACGTGAACCGTGACCTTCCAGATGTTCAAGCTCGTTTTAGAAAAGACAGAGGAACCAGTGATCAAATTACCAACATCCGATAGATCATCGAAAAAGCAAGAGAGTTTGAGAAAAAACATCTATTTCTGCTTTATTGACTATGCCAAAGCCTTTGGCTGTGTAGATCACAATAAACTGTGGAAAATTCTGAAAGAGATGGGAATACCAGACCACCTGACCTGCCTCTTGAGAAACCTGTATGCAGGTCAGGAAGCAACAGTTAGACCTGGATATGGAACAACAGACTGGTTCCAAATAGGAAAAGGAGTACGTCAAGGCGGTATGTTGTCACCCTGCTTATTTGACTTATATGCAGAATACATCATGAGAAATGCTGGGCTGGAGGAAGCACAAGCTGGAATCAAGATTGTCGGGAGAAATATCAATAACCCCAGGTATGCAGATAACACCACCCTTATGGCAGAAAGTGAAGAGGAACTAAAGAGCCTCTTGATGAAAGTGAAAGAAGAGAGTGACAAAGTTGAATTAAAGTCCAACATTCAGAAAACTAAGATCATCGCATCTGGTCCCATCACTTCATGGCAAATAGATGGGAAACAGTAGAACCAGTGGCCGACTTTATTTTTCTGGGCTCAAAAATCACTGCAGATGGTGATTGCAGCCATGAAATTAAAAGACGGTTACTCCTTGGAAGGAAAGTTATAACCAACCTAGACAGCATATTGAAAAGCAGAGACATTACTTTGTCAACAAAGGTCCATCTAATCAAGGCTATGATTTTTCCAGTGGTCATGTATGGATAATATAGCCTGGCAAAAGAAAAATAATAAATCTGAGCTCACTATGTCAATAACATCTATTTGAATGTTTTCAATCATCTCTAGCCTTTTCCCTCTTAATTTCTGCCTTCCTGTTACCGTGCCCTTGGGCACCAACTTCAAAGAAAAACAAAAAGAAAAAATTCTACCACTAATGTACTATCAAAATTGTAGAAAAGTCATTGTTATTTAGTTGCTAAGTCACATCCGACTCTTTTGTGACCCCATGGACTATAGCTCACCAGGCTCCTCTATCTATGGGTTTTTCCATGCAAGAATACTGAAGTGTCTTACCATTTTCTTCTCCAGGGTATCTTCCTGACCCAGGGATCAAACCTGCATCCCCTGCATTGTCCGGGAGATTCTTTACCACTGAGCCAGTAGAAAAGTAAAGTAAAATAAAATAATTTTATTTAAAAATGATTCAAATAACAGCTCATTTTCTATTAAAAAGTGTTGAAGTAGGTTTGAGGCATTAGGTCTGCTTACCGTGTCTTTTTCTAAGTGTATGTGACCCCTAGGGGAATATTTGGTAGTCTCAAGACTTTTGTATTTTCTACACACTGAGAACTACCAAATTAAAATACCATCCTCCTCCTCTTCCCTGAAATTTAGGATAGTTATGTCTAACTCCCTAGATAGTGTATCTAATGGATTTTAACAGGT
The DNA here is from genome assembly GCF_019320065.1 of Cervus canadensis. Classification (NCBI taxonomy): domain Eukaryota; kingdom Metazoa; phylum Chordata; class Mammalia; order Artiodactyla; family Cervidae; genus Cervus; species Cervus canadensis. The sequence goes on along the minus strand of NC_057411.1, from coordinate 19,597,318 downwards.
ACTTCAAACCCAAAATGTATGAAAGTTCTTTGGGTATTTGCACTCATTCCTATCACAGAAACAAATAAAAGCTTATTTCTCCTTCAGCGATCATGGCAGCTTTATCATTCTAAGTAAACAAGGAAAAAGCCCTGTAGTAATTTTTGCCTTATCTTCATCTCTCATATCCAATTCATGAACAAATCGTGTAAGCTCTCCCTTTAAAATGAGTCCAGAGACTTTTGCCTCTGACCATGACAGAGATACTGGACTAGGATTAGCCTTTCCTTTGAAAAAAAAAAAAACACTGGGAAACTGGATAAATCTATAACTATTTTTTAGATATATTGGAAAATAGTCTTAGAAATGTGGTTCTTATGAAAAAAGAAACAAATGAGCCTTATGTTTGTGCAGGATCTTGATATGGAGGAAATTTCTTTAACCTAGTGCATCAAGGAGAAATACAAGGAGGATATATGAGTCTTATTGATGTGAGGAAACAGCAATGAGTTTGGGGAGGCTGAGGAAGCTAACATTTTCAAGAAGCAGTACTGGATAAGAGGGAGCTGCTTAGAGTGCCTGGAGCTTTTTGGCTGTAAAAGTGTGCAATCTGTAAGGACAGGCAACCAGCAACTACTGGGGAAGTAGAATCTCAAAAACTTGAGGAACTCAAACAGGTTGAAAGATGTTAGAATTCCAACCACCCAGAACGAAGAGATGTCAGTGAATACTCAAGCCAGTCAGGTGAAACCCAGAGAGTTCCTTCCTTAGATAGAGCATGACAATAGCCCTAGAATTTTTTTTTTTTTTTTTTTTAACCAGACCTGCCATAACAAAGATGAAACCATCACTAACTATGGATCAAGATGGTTCTCAGATAAAATAATTGCTGGTAAGAAAAAAAGTGTTTTAAGGAAAACAAAATATAGATACTCTATATTATTCACAGTATTTATCATTCAGTGAAAATTACAAGAGAGATAAACAGCTGAATAATGTGGACAAAGGGTATAAAATACTCTCAAGGTTCACAAAGTGAGGAAAATTTGATTGACTATAAGTAGGTATACACACTCAATGAAAACTGAAAACACATGAATGTTCCAAAAGTTTGAAAGAATGTCTTTTATGTTGGTTTTCTAACATATAATTTTTATTCAAGTACCTGTGATTCAAATATTTTCCAAAACTTAAGTTCATAGGTGTTCAATTTACCTTCCAAATATGTTTTTCCCATATTTATCTTCAGTACTTTCCAAATTATTTCTACAGCTTTAAAATAAGATTAATAACAGATTTAGTTTAAATACTTCCAGACACACCTGAGAAAGCTGTATGCAAGTCAAGAAGCAACAGTTAAAACTGGGCATGGAATAGTGGACTCCTTCCAAATTGGTAAAGGAGTATGTCAAAGCTGTATATTGTCACCCTGCTTAGGTAACTTACATGCAGTGTACATCATATTAAATGCCAGGCTGGATGAATCACAAGCTGGAATCAAGATTGCCAGGAATAATATCAACAACTGCAGATATGCAGATGATACAACTCTAATGGCAAAAAAGCGAAGAGGAACTAAAGAAACTCTTGATGAGGGTGAAAGAGGATACAAAAACTGTTGGCTTAAAACTCATCATTCACAAAACTAAGATCATGGCATCTGGTCCAATCACTGAATGGCAAAAAGATGAGGAAAAAGTGGAAACAGAGACAGAATTTGTTTTCTTGGGCTCCAAAATCATTGACTTCAGCCATGAAATTCAGACTCTTGCTCCTTGGATGAAAGCCTATGACAAAATTAGCATTTTAAAAAGCATAGACATAACTCTGCCGACAAAGGTCTGTATAGTCAAAGCTACAGTTTTTCCAGTAGTCACCTGCAGATGTGAGAATTGGACCATAAAGAGGCTGAGCACTGAAGAATCAATGCTTTCTAACTGTGCTGAGGAGATTCTTGAGAGTCCCTTGGACAGCAAGAAGATTAAACTAGTCACTCCTAAAGGAGATCAATCCTGAATATTCATTGGAAGGACTGTTGCTGAAGCTGACACTCCAATACTCTGGCTAAGTGATGCGAAGAGAAAATTCATTGGAAAAAACACTGATGCTGTGACAGATTGAGGGTGACAGGAGATGGGGGAGACAGAGGAGGAGATGGTTGGATGGCATCACCAACTCAAAGGACATGAGTTTGAGCAAGCTCTAGGAGATGGTGAAGGACGGGGAAGCTTGGCGTGCTGCAGTCCATGGAGTTGCAGAGTCAGACATGACTTTGCAATTGAACAACAAGATACACTTTAATAAAATGTTTGTTAGATTAAACAAGAATGTGGCTATAAACTGCTAAAGCATGCCATCAGTAATATCTGCCCTATTTAAGATGGCATCAGGCACTGATAGACTCCTGTTGAATGGGCATTTAGAGTGTGGTGTAAACTTAGTGGAAGAACTTTGCAAACATCATCAGGTCAACTATTATTGCTACACATACTTTTTTGCCAAAGTAGAGTCAGCTACCTCTATGTGGAATTGGCTGCCACCTATGTTATCCCTTCCCTGTTCTCTGTTCTCATAGGTGTGTTCTCCTTATCTACATTTATATTTATCACCTGACAATGTAATTGTAATTTATGTATGTATTTACCACAAAGTTACACATGGTTAGTAGATAAGAACCATAATATAATTACCTCTATAATCTTGAAGCTATGCAAATAATAAAACACCATAAAAATTTCACTGAACAAACAAATAATATATAAGATTTCAGAAGTAACTTGGCTCTGTGAGAAAGGGCCTTCCCTGTCCTGTTGCTTGGAGGTAGAACTTCTATGAGCACTTTGAACTTCTACTCTAAAGCTTAGATATCTGTTGAAATACAAAAACACTTAGATATGTTAATCTGCAGGTAGCACAGAACTTGAAACAAAATTCCCATTTTTAATTGAAATTTTATATGGAGAAAATGTAGACTTCCCTGCAGTTCTAAGAAATAACAATTAGATTCCAAGTACCCTTTTCCTAGTTTCTCCCAATTCTAACATCTTGAAATACCATAACATGGTTTTTCTGTTGGTGTTTGGTTGAAATAAGGTGAGTATTGACAAACACATTCTGTTGTTAGATTGCCCTGTTCTGTTTATTTGTTTTTATGTATTTTTGTTGTTGTTGTTTCATTGTTTGTTTGTTTTTTTTTTTTAATAGAATAGGCTTTTCTTTGATCTTTTTGTGGTTTGTGTGTATGTGCTTTTTTTTTTGGTTGGTTTTCATTTTATGTGGGGATTTTTCATAGGGATAATAGACTTTTCTTTGAACTTTTCTGCTGTGTGCCTGTTGACAGTTCTAGGTGGTGGTCTCTGCACTGCCTTGTCTGGGACATATGAAGCAAAGGAAACACAGGGGACTCACCATTATGTCTGTGAAGTCTCTAGACAGTCTTCTTTCTTCTTTACATCTTTCAGAGTGTTAGTATGCTTCTTTGTTTTATGATATCCAGGGTTTTTAGGTTGTAAGAATGAGGACTGGGAGGCATGACATTTGTGCATGTTGGTGAATATATGAACATGTTGTGCATGCTTTCAAAATATATCAGTAGAATGGGTTTGTAATTTATGGGAATGGAGAACAGTTACAAATGAAATTTATCTGGATTAAGTAAAGAAACTATAGGCTGTATGCTTTAACTAGCAGAAGAGGAATCACAAATGGGAAAGAAAGCAATATGAGAAATATGGCATACAAAAGACAAATTTTGATTGCTATGCCATCTTTTTCCCAAGGGATGGCCCAAGATGACAATGTTTCTAAACACACAGAGATTCTCAAAACACTGATTATAAAAAGGAGGAAACTGTGTCCAACTATAGAAACAGAATTTAATTTGAGTGAACTGAAGAAACATCAAACCTATCATATTATACCTAGGCCTTCTTCCAAATAGAAGTGAGATTATAATTTAGATATCTGCAAAAAACAACCATTTGCATTAAATGTGTTTGTAGAATACAATGCTACAGAGAGGGAGGGAGGAAAAAGACAGGGGAAATAAAATTTGTTACAGATTTCAGATTATTGAGCCCTGATGTAAAATTTCCTTGTCATTTTAACAATTTGTTGTTATTCAGTTGCTCAGTTATGTCTAACTTTCTGCGACCCCATGACTGCAGATCCCAGGCTTCCCTGTCCTTCACCATCTCCTGAAGCTTGCTCAAATTCATGTCCATCGAGTTGGTGATGCCATTCAACCATCTCGTCATCTGTCATCCCCTTCTCCTCCTGCCTTCAGTCTTTTCCAGCAGCAGTGTCTTTTCCAATGAGTTGACTCTTTGTGTTGTTAGTCATGGGGAGTCATGGACAGGTAAATCAAATAGAAAACTGTATTTGTTATTTGAGGCAATTAAAGAGGCATGGCTATGGAAATAATCAGATTGGCAAATCCACATTAAGCAAGATCACCCGTCTGTCTTGATCAGGGACTTAGCTACTGTGTCTAAAAGTGCTAAAGCATCTGATGTTTGCATGCTGCTTAATGAAACAACGATCCTGACAAATTTTTAAAAATTTAGAGTAAAAGCTTGTTTAGGCTTTGTTGTAATGCCGTTCAAGTCTCATCAACTGGGAAGCACAAGACCCAAATTCCCCACTGAGGATGGAGATGGTATTTATGGTCATTCAATCAAGTTGCTTTATTTAGCAATACTAGAAAATGCAGCTGATTTATCAGCAGTGGCTGTATAATGTGATCATTCCACACTCCAGAATTTTGTAATTGGTAGGATGTTATAATTTTGTCTACAAGGAAAGATTTGAATCTTTGATTCGTAAAAGCTCTTCTTCAATAACAAAATTTGAAAGGAAAGTGTTCATAAAAATAGTAGCAGAGCCAAACTTCAGTATTCTCAAATAAGGCATAGTATTTTAATGAATAAACCACTTTTTAAAAGAGAGAGGAAAATAAATTTGTTTATAGATCATATGAGTAGCTGTTTCACTGACATAATTATAGATAGGAAAAATCAGTTTTTCTACATAACTATAATTATCTCCTTGAAACTAAAGAAAATTAGAATGATTTTTTTCAAATGTGAAAATATAGGGGATCTAGCTAGTGCCTATTGTGACTTTTCTGACTAGGGAATAAACTTTGAAATTTGGTATTAAAAAGACATTTGAGTCTTAACTTTTTATCACTCACTACTTTCAGATTCAATGTTGTCATACATAAAACAGATAATACACATTACATTAGAAAGTAAAATAATAGATGAAAAGAGCTTGAAATTTAATACTTTTACTATAATACATTTCATAGCACAAACTATTCATGCTTTAAACCCTTAATCTTTGTTTTACTCTCTAATATATGTTCAGTTTCTAAATCACAAGAAACTGAAATTCAGGGAGGATAAATAATATTCCTAAAATCACCAATGAGTGGCAGAGGTGGAATTTGAACTCCTGTCTTTAGAGTACGTATAAAGAAAAAAAAAAAAGCTAACTCCATTACTCTAAATTTGTCCCTAGGAAATTTAGTATACCTGAACATTCTTCATGATATGTCTCCTATAGGTGGCTGCAACGTACTTTATCACTTATCTCATCTCTCCTTTTATATTTTGCTTTACCACTTTCTATTATTAGTCTTGTTATATTATGCCTTCTGTTACAAGGTTTGATGTGGATTGCTTTCTTTGAGGATTGAACTTCAGCACACTTTGCAGCAATGATTTGCACATTAAAAACCTAGGTTGACTACTGACTAAATTGGACTGAATTTGGTTTTTAAGAAGATCATACTACACATTGGCTGTGGACACAGGACCTCCACTCACAGTTTCAGATTTCAGTGCTTACCTCAGTTCAGTTCAGTCGCTTAGTCATTCCCAACTCTTTGCAACCCCATGGACTGCAGCATGCCAGGCTTCCCTGTCCATCACCAACTCCTGGAGCTTGCTCAAATTTATGTCCATCAAGTCAGTGATACCATCCAACCATCTCATCCACTGTTATCCCCTTCTGCTCCTGCCTTCAATCTTTCCCAGGATCAGGGTCTTTCCCAATTAGTCCATTCTTCCTATCAGGTGGCCAAAGTATTGGACTTTCTGCTTCAGCATCAGTTCTTCAAATGCATATTCAGGACTGATTTCCTTTAGGATTGACTGGTTTGATCTCCATGCAGTCCTAGGGACTCTCAAGAGTTTTCTCCAACACCACAGTTCAAAAGCATCAATTCTTCAGCACTCAGCTTGCTTTAGAGTCCAACACTCACATCCATACATGACCACTGGAAAAACCATAGCTTTGACTAGACGGACATTTGTCAACAAAGTAATGTCTCTGGTTTTTAATATGCTATCTAGGTTGCTTATAGGTTTTCTTCCAAGGAGCAAGTGTCTTAATTTCATGGATGCAGTCAGCATCTGAAGTGCTTTTGGAGTCCAAGAAAATAGTCTGTCCCTGTTTCCATTGTTTCCCCATCTATTTGCCATGAAGTGATGGGACCAGATGCCATGATCTTAGTTTTTTGAACGTTAAGTTTTAAGTCAGATTTTTCACTCTCCTCTTTCACTTTCATCAAGAGGCTCTTTAGTTCCTCTTCACTTTCTGCCATAAGGATGGTATCATCTTCTTATCTGAGGTTATTGATATTTCTCCCTGCAATCTTGATTCCAGCTTGTGCTTCATCCAGCCTGGCATTTTGCATGATGTACTCTGCATATAAGTTAAATAAGCAGGGTGACAATACACAGTCTTGACATACTCCTTTTCCAATTTGCAACCAGTCTATTGTTCCACATCCGGTTCTAACTGTTGCTTCTTGATCTGCATACAGATTTCTCAGAAGGCGGGTCAGGTGGTCTGGTATTTCCATCTCTTGAAGAATTTTCCAGTTTGTTTTGATGCACATTGTTAAAGGCTTTGGTGTGATTAATAAAGCAGAAGTAGATGTTTTTATGGAATTCTCTTGCTTTTTCTAGGATCTAATGGATGTTGGCAATCTGATCTCTGGTTCCTCTGCCTTTTCTAAATCCAGCTTGAACATCTGAAAGTTTAAGGTTCATGTACTATTGAAGCCTGGCTTGGAGAATTTTGAACATTACTTTGCTAATGTGTGAGGTGACCACAATTGTGTGGTGGTTTGAACATTCTTTGGTGTTGCCCTTCTTTGGGATTGGAATGCAAACTGCCTTTTCAAGTCCTGTGGCCACTGCTGAGTTTTCTAAATGTGCTGGCATATGAGTGCAGCACTTTCACAGCATCATCTTTTAGAATTTTAAATAGCTCAATTGGGATTCCATGGCCTCCACTAGCTTTGTTCATAGTGATGCTTCCTAAGGCCCACTTGACTTCGCATTCCAGGATGTCTCACTCTAGGTGAGTGATCACACCATCGTGGTTATATGGGTCATGAAGAAATTTTTTGTATAGTTCTTCTGTGTATTCTTGGTACTTCTTCTTAATGTATTCTGCTTCTGTTGGTTCCATACATATTTCTGTCCTTTGTTGTGCCCATCTTTGCATGAAATGTTCCCTTGGTATCTCTAATTTTCTTGAAGAGATCTCTAATCTTTTCCATTCTATTGTTTTCCTCTTTTCTTTGCATTGATCACTGAGATAGGCTTTCTTATGTCTCCTTGCTATTCTTTGGAACTCCGCATTCAAATGGATATATGTTTCCTTTCCTCCTTTGCCTTTAGCTTCTCTTCTCATCTCAGCTATTGTTAAGGCCTCCTCCAAGAACCATTTGGCCTTTTTGCATTTCTTCTTCTGGGTATGGTCTTGATCCCTGCCTCCTGTACAATGTCATGAACCTGCATCCATATTTCATCAGGCACTCTGTCTATCAGATCTAATCCCTTGAATCTATTTGTCACATTCACTGTATACTCATAAAGGATTTGATTTAGGTCATACCTGAATGGTCTAGTGGTTTTCCTTACTTTCTTCAGTTTAAGTCTGAATTTTGCAATAAGGAGTTCATGATCTGAACCACTGTCTACTCCTGTTTTTTTTTTTTTTTTTTTTCCTGACAGTACGGGAGCTTCTTCATTTTTGGCTGCAAAGAGTATAATCCATCTGATTTCAGTATTGACCATCTGGTAATGTCCATGTGTAGAGTCTTCTCTTGTGTTGTTAGAAGAAGGTGTTTAGTATGATCAGTGTGTTCTCTTGGCCAAACTGTTAGCCTTTGCCCTTCTTCATTTTGTACTCCAAGGCCCAATTTTCCTGTTATTCCAGGTATCTCTTGACTTCCTACTTTTGCTTTCCAGTCCCCTATGATGAAAAGGACATCTTTTTTTTTTTTTTTTGGTGTTAGTTCTAGGAGGTCTTGTAAGTCTTCATAGAACCGTTCAATTTCAGCTTCTTTAGCATTACTGATTGGGTCATTGACTTGGATTACTGTGATATTAAATGGTTTGCCTTCAATGATATCTCTTGTGTTACTAAAGAAAAGTCACTTAATAGTTGATGTTTCAGTTTCCTATCTGTGACATGATGATAATAATTAAGAAATAAATTTACCTACCTTGTTCGTTTGCCGAAGGATTGAAATGAGAGAAGTAGTTATAAAGGGCTTAGAACAGTACCTATTACATAGGAGTTTTTCCGTAATCTCTCCATGGTTGCACTTTTTTAAATTGATTGTCAACAAAGACCAAATGTTGCTAAATATGCATGCCAGACTTGAATGAGTAGGAATAATATTGTTTTCTTCTTTAGATGGAAATTATAAAAGTGAAATAAAAATGTATACCAAGGAACTAGTTGTACTTTTAATGAGACAAAACAAACGCCCATTGCATTGAGATGGAAAAGACAATGCATTCTTCATGAGATATTCAGTTCCAGCTCTTACGTTGTCTTTGGTCTTCCAACTCTTCAAGAGTAGCAGTTTTATATAGCACCAAGCAACTTCACCAAAATAAAGGAATGTCCATGTATTTTTATTATAAGTGAGAAAAGTCACTTGAAAAATCAAAGTTAAAAATCTTCAAGGTATAGAAAGTACAAATTATAGTTTAAAAAATCATAATAACTAAAATAGCTTTTTTTTGTATTTGGATAATTCATATATCCTTCTCAGAGTTTAAAATCTATAATTTAAAATTCATAAGCTTTTGTTTCTAGAGAAAAGACCTAATATTCTGTTCCCAACTGTAGACATTTTGAATATTGTAGACCTTTAAAAAATAGATTAGTGATGAATTAGAAATCAGATTTTACTAGAAATATCTAAGTTTATTCATTACAATTGCATGTGAGAGAAATGAGATATTATTTATTGAATTATAAAGTAAACAATAAGGTCACTGGAAACCACAAAGTTCAGAAATGAAGTATAAACTTCGTGGTCTTTATTCCCCTAAAAATATTAAAATAATTTATACTAGCATATGTTTACATTTTTTTTGCTGCTCTATCTACTCATAATTGAGTATGTGCCACAGATTCTTAATATGTTTTCAAATGTAGATCATGACTGTTTCCTCTTGGCCTTTGACTAAGATCAAGTGTTATGTGTTGTCTCAAGGGACTCTAGCCTGCAAAAGCCAAGAAACAGATTGTTATCTAATAAGCCTTTAGCATCTTTTAACTAAAATGATGATAACCAATATTACACTAGTGTTGGATTATTTATGAGTAATCCATTGCTCAGTAAAGATGTTCAAAGTACTGGCCATAATGAATCTTCATCATTGTCAACCCTGTCAGACAGTAATCACACTCCATATTTTTTTTTTCCTATTCTTTTAACTCTCTTTCTTTTGCCACTTGATTTGGTAACAAAAAGTAAGCTAAGTATAGCTTAAAGTCATAAATCCTATTGGTTTATAAGTATTTGACTCTTTGTTTTCTGCTGTCAAGATATTAATGGAACACCTATTGTATTCACTGTAGCATTTTTACAGACTCCTTAGGAGAGAGGTAATTATGTGATGAATGGATATTAGACTGTGTGTGTGTGTGTGTGTGTGTGTCCCTACAGAGTCCCAGAGAAAACTGGGAGGAACTGCACTTTTTTTAGATTCCCATGTTTCAGCAAATAGTTTCCTTGCCTTCATGCAACTGTCAACACTCAGGTGTAACCAATTAAGATGTGTCACTGTGTGATGGGGAAATCGCTCATTTCTTATCCATTACTTGTATTTCTCATTCTTTGCTCAGATAAATCATATATTATTGGAACAAAGAGGAAATCTACTAAGCTCAAAAAATACATCTGCTGTCCTCCTTTGTAGTTAAGGTTACTATTTGACCTTACCTTATAACCTGTCACTGGGGCTTCTGGGGAAGTACTTAAAAAAAAAAAAAAATACACACACACACCTGACCACACTGACTATTGGCTACTTGTATTTCTACTTCCTTCCACACTCATGGCTGTCACTGTGTGATTGCCTGGTTTTCCCTGAGGATGGCAGCATAGAAAGGCAAAAAGATATTGGGGGGTTACCAGACCTCACCAGCCCTGGACTGTCTCCAGATTTATCATTAAGTGACAGATTCCTCATTAATTTTGTCTGAGTCAGTCCCTTCTAGAAATCTTATATTCACAGTGAAATCCGATCCTTAGCATCTTCATAAGCCATGTATATTTTAGAAAGTACTTTGTAAGAACATAATGCCTTAAGTATCTAAAGAAAGTGATTGATCAAATCTTAGATTCTGAAGTTGAAACTTCAGTTTTTATGACACATGAAGCTTAAGATATTTTATAGTTACGCTTAGTTGCCCTTATTATATGGTAATATAGAAAAATATTATGCTTTAAGCATGGACTATTCTCATTTGGGAATTAATCAAATCCTAGATTACTAATCTTGACAGACTGTACAATTCCAGGAAAGGAGGAAACATTTTTATCCTGTCCAAAATATCCTCAGGGCCTAGCAAATAATTTAAAACATGGAAGATTCTAAATAAATACTTTTAAATAGTTGAGTCAATTAATGAAAAGATGGACAAACACAGGTTGTGCCCAAAGGAACAAAACTCATAAAATGTGGATCATTTTTCTTTGATGTTAAAAGACTTTTGTGCAAGATTTCTGCCCTTGAATAGGCTCAACAAATAGTGCCCTGCAGTCCACATTAAGGCTTTTGTTTTCTGAGGTGTCCTTTCCTCTTCTCTTTCTCCCTTCCCCTGGTAACCTCCCCCACTCATCCCTTTCTCATTCCTCCGTTTTTCCCTCTCTCCCCTCCTCTCTCCTTCCCTCCCTTTCTTCTTTTCCCTTTTTTCTGTCCTCATTTTGTTGTCTCTCAATAGCCCATTTGCTTAGTGCTCCCAGGCTCCATCTTTTCAGCAAGACTCTGGGATCAAGAATCTGGCTTTTTGAACCAAAGAGATATTGAAAGTGAACACATATGTGTGTGCCTTCTTTTCATGAGAAAAAGAAATCCACTGAATTGGTATTCCAATAATACATGCCGTTTTTTTTCTTTCCTATGTAAGCAGGATAAAATTTTTACTGATTAGTTTACATGACCTAGACCTCATGTAAGCTTAGACACAGAATCAAAATATCATTTCTTCCTAGAATATTACATTTTAAACCCACTTAAAACATAACAACGTGTAGAGATAGAAAGTGATTTTACTACAGCCTCCAAATATTAGATTGCACATCTCACCAAAATTGATTTTCAATTCCTCTCTAAGTACAGGAAAAGTGGGTAAAAATATTGCAGCCTGTTTTAAAAATAAACTGACCAAGTTTACTGATTCTAGATAAATTTCAACTACTACTCCTCATGTCTTTAGTTTGATCTTGAACTTAATATCATATTGACCCCTGACTCTGTCTCTGGTCAGCTAGATAAAGTCCTGAAACTAGGGTTTGTATAATTTTCTGCTGCATTTGTTAGTGTCTCACAGGAAAGTACAGCCAATATTGGGAAATAAAACACTTTCTATTCTCTGGATTCACTGGAAATCTTTGCTCATATAAACATTTCTGAGATTCAAGTTAGAAACTGACCTTAGTTTATCACTGAAATAGACAACAAAAAGTGTTCAGGAGGAGTCTCTGAACTTAAAAAAAAAATTCCAAGTATCAGCCTTTGACTTAACAATATTCTAGAGTCACATCACAGGTTGTAGGTTCATTTCTGTATTGATGATATACATATATATATATATATATATATATTTCAGGAGGTGGTTTAAAATTATATCCATCACAAAACTCTGAGTCACTCACAAAGTGAAGAATATTGTACTGAATTGCATGGCATTAACCATGACGTCACCTTAGACGTCACTCTAAGGTCTCAGCATGAACTTCTCGGAGAGTCCAGTTCCCAGAAAAACTGCCAGAGCCCAGGCTTGAGGAGAAAGTGGATACAAAATATATTAATTTAGAGGCATCAATGCTGTTTCCCCAATTTCTAGGAGCGTTCAACATAAAATGGTTATCACTGTTTTATTTTGATGTTAAACCTTTTTAAATTTTTCAAATGTATAAAGTTGAATAAGATTTGAATATTAAGACATGGTACTATAAAATTCCATGTTGATTGTGTTTATAAACATAAATATATAACATATTTGGAGGAATACAAAGTATTATTGAAGGTAAACTTCAGGAGGAAAGAGTTTAGTAGTCAAGAAAGTTTTAGTGTCGTTGGCAGTTTTTGCTTTTTCTTATATTGAGATCTATATATTTATATTAACTGTAATTTTATAATTAAAACATTAAAACATAATATAATAATATCATATATCAGAACTGGAAAGGTGGCTTAAAGATTTTTTGGCATATTTGTGACAGAAAATTCTCAGTTTTGATAGATAATAATAGAGTTCAATCTAGAATTAAGACCATCTTTGCTAATCTCTCTGCTTTAAAAATTAAACAAATTAACATTCTATCACTACAAATTAAATGCTAATTTACCACTATAAATTTTAAAAGCACAAATATTTGTTTAAAACCAGCTTACTAGTACAGTAATTACTTAAATCTAGAGTTTTTGTAATATATCAATGAGAAAAAATTTTAAATAGAAATAAAATAACTAGATTCTAATATTGCCCACATGTTTCCTTTTTTATGGTCTTTTAAATTTATCATTAAAAATATAGATTCTTACAGCGCTCTCCACATTTCTAGTGTTAAAAATGAATTTATAAATTCTGTCCACATTGTCACATATATCTTATTATTCAATAAAATAATATATGATAAATATAAGTATTTAAAATTATAGTTTAAGTAGATAGAAAATATGCATAGCAGATTATATAAACATATATGTGCATGCTTTTTATTTTTATATTTATTTTAGCAGAACAAAGCAGAATCCAGGAAAATTTAAGTGACAGGAGCAAATATTATGGCTTAGAATTTGTACATATTTTGGCAATAACTTATCCAAACTGTCCATAGAAAGATATAAGCAACTATCTGCTTGCTGAGAACTACATTTCGCGAACTAATAAGTTTGAGAATCTTGAAAAATTTTCGGAAATAAATTAGAGTAAATAGACAAGGAGAGAATGATGTACAGTATGCCAAGTGACAGCAGGAAATTAACAGAAAAGGGAGCCTCTTTATGGAAACCTGAAAAAAAAAAATCAACATTTATGATGAGGGAAGCGTTTGGTCTCATATATCTATGACTACATTTATTTTGCATTATACTGGCAGATGTATACATATAATTTGCTAATTATAGTAGAAAATAAAATAAGTAAAATTACCTAGGAGATTGACTCCCAAAAAACAAACGTGAATTTTTTAAATGCTTTTTGAGGGGGGAGAAAGCAAAACAAAAAAAGTACATTGGTGGTGGTGGTTTAGTTGCCAAGTCGTGTCCAACAGTTTGCGACCCCATGGGCAGTGGCCTGTCAGGCTCCTTTGTCAGTGGGATTCTCCAGGCAAGAATACTGGAGTGGGTTGCTATTTCCTTCTCCAGGGGATCTTGCCCACAGACCCAGGGATTGAACCCACCTCACCTGCACCGCAGATGGATTCTTTTACTGCTGAGTCACCAGAGAAGGCCCCATGTTTTATAGATTCAGTCACTTCGAAAACATAAGCCATTTGAAAGAAATAATTCTGATTTGGGGAAAAGGGGGAAAAAAAAAAAAACTGTGGAAATTAACAATTCAGCTAGAAAAGCTACAGCATTTCTTTTTTTCTCTTTAACTTTAGAAGGCATCTTTGTTGCAAAATATTGTAATATTAATTAATTTCAGGGCCAAGTTAGAAGAAAACTAGAGACAGGCCATCTTTTCCCAGGTTTTACCTGCTGGTTGCCCCCCTCCTGCAGTTTCAGAGCGATAAAGCCTCTGCTATCGGATCATTTCCAGAGTAGGCTGGTTATTTCCTTGGTGGTGCAGCCATCAGTATAAAGGGCTCTGCTCACGAGTTTTGCAGCCGTGAGACCTGTTGAGAACTGAGATTTTGCGGTGCAGTGTGTGTGCCAGTGTGTAGGGGTGTAGGTGTAATGAGACCGGCTTTTTCACTGTGAGAATGTTTGTTTGTTATGGAAGCCTCTATTGTGTTTTTATTTTTTCCTGGGTGTATTGCATATGCAAATTCTTTATACAGTTATTTTTGTTTGTTTTACTGGTTTTGTGTGTCTTGATTTTTTAGAAGCCATAGCAGCATTGAGACATGTTTATATTTCCTTGACTTTTCATCTGATCCATAATCAATGAACCACATGGATAGTAAGAAACAACATCTGCCCTGGGGCTAGAATGTAAGTTTCTTATTTATTCCCTGCAGTTTGAGTTACCTCAATGTGTAAAATTCTAAAAACGTCATACCTGCCTGGACTTTATAGTTAATTCTTGAGTATGTCTGGAAATATAAGTTCTACTGAAACACTCCTAGCAGTTAGTCAAGGTTCAGGTGAGATTAAAATTTTTCTCTAATTGTGTTCTAATTTTTCTCTAATTGTGGACACTAATTGTGTTTTCTAAAAAACAATAAAATAGTATGTATATTCTGTTACATATGCTCTCAGAATTGGTACATGTAGAATATTCCAGTTATGATATATATTATAAATTATACACTGTATAATATTAGATTGACAGTCATATTAGTACATTTATATAATGTTGCTAATTTGTTTACATATTATATATGTGGATAGATTGTTAATAATTTTTAATATAAATAAATTCATGAAACTTTACATTTAATTTACAGAAATAATTCAAGTGTCTAACATATTTTCTACAATATAAACAAATATATTGTTTATATGCCTTATAATTACTTTTAAATTCCAATTTTCTTTGGCTGATTTGCTCCAAGAATTTACTACTATCACTGAATAATAAAAAAAAATTATACTATTGGTTATTTGCATCTATAAGAAATGAAATTATCTTCTGTACAGTTATTCTCCTTAAAACAGAATATTGAAGAGCATAGCTGAGTGAATAAAATCAATATTTCTTGCAATTTCTAGAAAATTAGCAAAGTTTAAAAATCTATATGCATCCTGTATTACCATTAATATGTAAAAATAAGACAATATATATTAGATGAATCTTTGCAGGAATCATTCACGTGATTGTGTAATCCTCTTCTCTGTCACCTAAGCCCTAAGGCTTTACTGCAAATTTGTAATATATAGCAAGTTATTATCCTTGAAATAGAGTTCCCATATATGTCACAAGTATTAAAAGGGCTTCCCTGGTGGCTCAGTGGTAAAGAATCCACCTACCAGTTCAGGAAATACAGGATTGAACCTGTATGCTTACTGTTGCTCCTTTAACATGCTAATCTGCAGATGGTAACGAATCTGCCTGCAATGCAGGAGACCAAGGTTCAATCCCTGGGTTGGGAAGATCACTTGGAGAAGGGAATGGCACCCACTCTAGTATTCTTGCCTGCATCTACTCCTGCTTCATTGACTATGCTAAAGCCTTTGACTGTGTGGATCACCACAAACTGTGGAAAATTCTTCAAGTGATGGAAATACCAGTATGGAGGAAGATAGTATGGAGGAGGAAATGGCAACCCACTCCAGTATTCTTGCCTGGGAAATCCCATGGACAGAGGAGCCTGGCAGGCTACAATCCATGGGATCACAAAAAAATAGGACATAACTTAGTGACTAACAACAAAAAACAGATATGAAACTGTAGTTTCCATTAGGCATTTTATTCTCAATGTATACCAAATAAGCCAATTAATCAAGACCCTCTATAAGATGCAATTCATTGTCCTTGAGGAGGCAGGATCCCACAATCTCAACAAAACCCAAGTGGCAAAGTTAAGCTACCATAGCAGTCCCACCATTGATAGGTCTCTTGATATCACAGGATATGCTTACTGTTGCTCCTTTAACATGCTAATCTGCAGATGGTAATGAATCTGCCTGCAATGCAGGAGACCAAGGTTCAATCCCTGGGTTGGGAAGATCACTTGGAGAAGGGAATGGCACCCACTCTAGTATTCTTGCCTGCAGGATCTCATGAACAGTGGAACCTGATGGGCTATACATTCCATGGGGCTGCAAAGAGTCATATACAACTGAGCAGCTAATATTTTCGCTTTCTTTTCACCAGGTGGAACCTTTCCCAATGCTCATCATTGCTTACTTGTACTGTCAGCCTTTGGTGATCATACTGGCATTTATTTCCTTTTGGGTTTTAAAGTACTGACCTATGATTCTTTGATGGAGAGTAACATGGATAAAAGTTAATATCATTTCTAAGATGATATCTTTGCAACTTCTGACAGATGAGGTTAAAGTACTATTAAAAGTGCTGCACCCAATATGCCAGCAAATTTGGAAAACTCAGCAGTGGCCACAGGACTTGAAAAGGTCAGTTTTCATTCCAATCCCAAAGAAAGGCAATGCCAAAGAATGCTCAAACCACTGCTAAATTGCACTCATCTCAAACACTAGCAAAGTAATGCTCAAAATTCTCCAAGCCAGGCTTCAACAGTGCATGAACTGAAAACTTCCAGATGTTCAGGCTGAATTTAGAAAATGCAGAGGAACAAGAGATCAATTGTCAACATCTGTTGCTTCATGTGAAAAATAAGAGAATTCCAGAAAAACATCTACTCCTGCTTCATTGACTATGCTAAAGCCTTTGACTGTGTGGATCACCACAAACTGTGGAAAATTCTTCAAGTGATGGAAATACCAGACTACCTTACCTGCCTCCTGAGAAATCTGTATGCAGGTTAAGAAGCAACAATTAGAACCAGAGATGGAACAATGGGCTGGTTTCATATTGGGAAAGGAGTAAGTCAAAGCTGTATATTGTCACCTTGCCTATTTAATTTATATGCAGAGTACATCATGTGAAATGCTGGGCTGGATGAAGCACACACTGGAATCAAGATTACCAGGAAAAATATCAATAACCTCAGATATGAAGGTGACACCACCCTTATGGCAGAAAGTGAAGAGGGACTAAAGAACCTCTTAATGAAAGTGAAAGAGGAGACTGAAAAAGCTGGCTTAAAACTCAACATTCAAAACTAAGATCATGGCATCTGATCCCATCATTTCATGGCAAATAGATGGGGAAACAGTGGAAACAGTGATAGACTTTATTTTGGGGGGCTCCAGAATCACGGCAGATGGTGACTGCAGCCATGACATTAAAAACCTCTTGCTCCTTGGAAGAAAAGCTATGATCAACCTAGACAGCAAATTAAAAAGTTGAGCCATTACTTACCAACATAGTCCATTTAGTCAAAGCCATGATTTTTCCAGTCATCATGTATAGATGCTAGAGTTGGATCATAAAAAAAACTGAGAGCCAAAGAATTGATACTTTTGAACTGTGGTGCTGGAGAAGACTCTTGAGAGTCCTTGGACTGCAAGAGATCAAACCAGTCAATCCTAAAGGAAATCAGTCCTGAATATTCAATGGAAAGACTGATGCTGAAGCTCCAATAATTTGGCCACCTGATTGGAAACTGGCTCATTGGAAAAGACCCTGATCCTAGGAAAGAAATAAGGCAGGAGGAAAAGGGGACAACAGAGGGTAAGATGGTTGGATGGCCTCACCAACTCGATGGGCATGAGTTTGAGCAAGCTCAGGAGTTAGTGATAGACATTGAAGCCTGGCATGCTGCAGTCCATGGGTTTGCAAAGAGTCAGACACAACTGAGCAACTGACTGAACTGAAATGAATATGGATAAAAGTTAAGAAATATTTCTCATTTCTAAGATGATATTTTTGCAACTATTATATTTGTTAGATTATTTAAGTGGTGTTCAATAAATATAAGTTCCCTTTTAGATGACTTTGGAATAACTGTATGATCTGGCTCCAACAGACTTTTCTATTAAACCCTCACTAATTGCCTTAAAGAAGCATCTAAACAACAAACAATAAAGGCAGCTGATAATCTGTAGTTATATTAGCATATATAATCTTTCCTTTTTCCTATTATTCACAACTTTAACTTGAATGCTCAATTTTCATAATTTTTTACCCAGTCTCCCAATCAGAATTCATATTACCCCAATAGGATATCTCTTATTATAGTATATTATAATATCTGTTGCCCTGAGTTACCTCTACCTGTGAATCTTCTATGCTAGATGAGCTGATTTTACATTTTGTCCTCTGTCTCACTCCCACCCCCTTATTCTGGTACCTGACATAGTAGCAAATAAATAGTAGATGTTTTCTAAAGAAATGTGATTGGGTCAAGTGTGTCATTGGAAACATCTCAAGTAAGAAGGAGGTTGACCAAATTGGATACTATCCTTGATTTCTTATTAAATTTGTTAGTCTTGTAAAAGGGCAGATTAAACATTACAAAAATATTTAAAATCATTCTATATACATCTTTATTTTCAGAAATGTCATTCAGGCTCTTCTTAAACAAGGCATCAATGGACCTCATTACTGAGATAAAGAAAAATACAATTTCAGCATAAACTCTCAGGGTAATGAAATGAAAGAGAAAGCACAGGGTCTGAACACTTAGATTATGATTATGGCTCTAACATAAGTGATCCTTGTGAACTTCACCAGATCACTAACCCTCTCTTAGATTGTGTTTCTTCTTTAGTAAAATTATGACAGTGCAAGAGGCCACATGTCTAAAGTCTTTTCATGTCTTAAGTTGGCAATTTTAATTACAACTTCAGTTCGGTTCAGTTGCTCAGTCGTGTCTGAATCTTTGCAACCCCGTGGACTGAGGCACACCAGACTTTCCTGTATATCACCAGCTCCTGGAAATACTCAAACTCGTGTCCATTGAGTTGGTGATGCCATCCAACCATCTCATCCTCTGTTGTCCCCTTCTCCTCTCATCTTTAATCTTTCCCAGCATCAGGTTCTTTTCAAATGAGGAATCTCTTCGCATCAGGTGGCCAAAGAATTGCAATTTCAGCTTCAACATCAGTCCTTCCAATGAACATTCAGGATGGATTTCCTTTAGGATGGACTGGTTGGATCTCCTTGCAGTCCAAGGGACTCTCAAGAGTCTTTTCCAACACCACAGTTCAAAAGCATCAATTCTTTGGCACTCAGCTTTCTTATAGTCCAACTCTCACCTCCATACATGACCACTGGAAATACCATAGCCTTGACTAGACAGACTTTTGTTGACAAAGTAATGTCTCTGCCTTTTAATATGCTGTCTAGGTTGGTCATAGCTTTTCTTCTAAGGAGTAAGCGTCTTTTTAATTCATGGCTGCAGTTACATCTGCAGTGATTTTGGAGCCCAGAAAATAAAGTCAGCCACTGTTTCCCCATCTATTTGCCATGAAATGATGGGACTGGATGCTATGATCTTAGTTTTCTGAATGTTGAGTTTTAAGACAGTGTTTTCACTCTCCTCTTTCACTTTCATCAAGAGGCTCTTTAGTTCTTCTTCGCTTTCTGCCATAAGGGCAGTGTCATCTGCATATCTAAGGTTGTTAATATTTCTCCCAGCAATCTTGATTCCAGCTTGTGCTTCCTCCAGCCCAGCGTTTCTCATGATGTACTCTGCATATAAGTTAAATAAGCAGGGTGACAGTATACAACCTTGACGTACTCCTTTTCCTATTTGGAACCAGTCTGTTCCATGTCTAGTTCTAACTGTTGCTTCCTGACCTGCATACAGAGCATTACTTTGCTAGTGTGTGAGATGAGTGCAACTGTGCAGTAGTTTAAACATTCTTTGACATTGCCTTTCTTTGGGATTGGAATGAAAATTGACCTTTTCCATACCTGTGGCCACTGCTGAGTTTTCCAAATTTGCTGGCCTATTGAGTGCAGCACTTTCACAGCATCATCTTTTAGTATTTAAAATAGCTCAACTGGAATTCTATCACCTCTACTAGCTTTGTTCATAGTGATGCTTCCTAAGGCCCACTTGACTTCACATTCCAGGATGTCTGGCTCTAGGTGAGTGAGCAGACCATCATGATTATCTGGGTCAAGTAGATCTTTTTTGTACAGTTCTGTGTATTCTTGCCACCTCTTCTTAATATATTCTGCTTCTTAGGTCCAGACCATTTCTGTCCTTTATTGAGTAAAGGACCAAACACATGTTGAGTTAAATGTACCAGAAGCATTTGAATTTTATATTTTTATTGAAGTATATTTGACTTATAGTATTTTGTTATTTTCATTTATATAGCAAAGTGATTCTCTTTACATATTATTCATATATAAATGCATATAAATTTTTTAGATTCTTTTCCATTATGTAATTACAAGACATTGAATATACACACTGCTATATATGAAATAGATGAACAAGAAGGACCTGTTATATAGAATAGGGGACTATACTCATAAAAACCTGAATTGTAACACATGAAAAAAGCTGCAAGTCAAAAACCCTAGCAACTGAGAATTCTGGGGAAATATATCAAATCAAATGACCACATATTCCATTCTCTCTCTCTCTCTTTTTTTTTTAACAAATCCTCACTAGTACTTCTCTCCTGGTATTCCATATGGTTTAGCATTTTACCTGGATTTGTTTTAATGAGATATCATTAATAGGAGAGAAGTCAGAATGGCTGTGGTAGATCTCCATTACAGCATCTGCCATGGTCTCATCTGGTAGCATGTGTGATGCCTGTGCTCTGTACAAAGATTTTACTTTTATCACATGGGTAAACATGAAAGAGGACCAACAATAAACTTAACCCGAGTCCCAGAGGCAAGGTAATTGAAGTCTCTCTATCAGGACAAACAGTGCAGGGGCTGACCTTTAAAATAAGCACTTCCTGATTAATGTAGCCCATACCATTTCTGTCCTTTATTGAGCCTATCTTTGCATAGATGTGAGAGTTGGATGGTGAAGAAAGCTGAGCATGAAGAATTGATGCTTTTGAGCTGTGGTGTTGGAGAAGACTCATGAGAGTCCCTTGGACTGCAAAGAGATCCAACCAGTCCATCCTAAAGGAGATCAGTCCTGGGTGTTCACTGGAAGGACTGATGTTGAAGCTGAAACTCCAATACTTTGGCTACCTCATGTGAAGAGTTGACTCATTGGAAAAGACCCTGATGCTGGGAAGGATTGGGGGCAGGAGGAGGAGGGGACGACAGCATGAGGTGGTTGGATGGCATCACCGACTCAATGGACATGGGTTTGGGTGGACTCTGGGAGTTGGTGATGGATAGGGAGGCCTGGCGTGTTGCAATTCATGGGGTCGCAAAGAGTTGGACACGACTGAGCGCCTGAACTGAACTGAACTGATTAATGTGGCCAGTAATGGCTAGCAGTAGGACACCACAGACCCTGTCAGCCTCTTAAAGTAAAAACTGGCTGCAAAATACACAAGCCACTTGGTTACTTCTTGGCAGGATCAGTGGAAACACAAACTATATTAGGTGCATAAAATATGTGAGTGAAATAGAGGTTAAGCAGTCTTGCCTCAGAATGTACATTCTGAATCCTTTTGTTACAGTGCTTTTATCAATTTTTATGTGGTGAAAATCTCAATTCTGTCCATTTTCTTGTTTGATGGCACTATATTGTTGATTTTACTTTAATTTTTAACTTTATTTTAGGGTAGGTTTAAGTCTACAGAAAACTTACAAATGCAGTTTAGATATTTTGCAGATGCACAAACCTGATTACCTCTATTAGCACTATTATTAGCATCTTCATCTTACATTCATCGGAGACATTTGTCACAATTGATGAGCCAATATTGATATGTTATTTTTGACTAATATTTATTCTTTCAGGTTTTCTTAGTTTTAAAATGATGTTATTGTTTCTGTCCCAAGATTCTATCAGGGATACCATAATACATTTAATTATCTTATTCTCTTAGACTTTTCTTAGCTGGGACATTTTCTAAGACACTTTCTCTGTTGATGGTCTGATAAGCTTCAAAGGAGTACATGTATGTGCTCAGTCATAACTGACTCTTTGGGACCCTATGAACCATAGCCCACCAGGCTCCTTTATCCATGGAATTTTCCAGACAAGAATACTGGAGTGGGTTGCCATTACCGACTCCAGGGGATCTTCCCAACCCAGGGATCAAACACTCATTTCTTGCACCTCCTGTATAGGCAGGTGGATTCTTTACCACTGGAGTAATGATACTCTGTATTATGTTCCTTAAGTAGGAGTTGTATGACTTTTTCTTGTGATTAGGTTGGGCCTGTGGGTTTGTGAGAGAAAGACTATAAAGTGCCATTTTCATAGCATACCAAAAGTGCATACTATCAACATGACTCTCCTCTTTTAAGTTAATCATGATCATGAAAGAGCTGATACCAGATTTTTCCACTACCAAGTTTTGTGGAATTTTTAAGGTTTTTTGCATAGATAATCATGTCATTTACAAATAAAGAGAGTATTATTTTTTCTTTCCAATTTATATAGCATTCACTTTCTTTCCTTGTTGCAGTATGGAAGGACTTCTGATACGATGTTGAAAGGAAGTGGTGGGAGAGGACATCCTTGGCTTGTTCTCAATCCAAGAGAAAAAGTGAGTCTCATTATTTTTTTAAATAGTCACTTTGCTTTTATATTTATTAATTTTTTTGCTGTGTCAGGTCTAAGTTGTGGCACACAGGCTTCTCTCCAGTTGTGTGCTTGGGCTCAGTAATTGTGACATGGGTTTAGTTGCCCTATTGCCCACTAGTTGCCCTGGGGATCAGACTGGTGCTCCCTGCATTGTAGCTGGATTCTTAACTACTGGCCCACCAGGAAAGTCCCTGAGTCCATCTTTATTAAGTGTGACTTTATCTGAAGATCTTGTGGTGGTGTTCTTTAGCAAGTTGAGAAAGTACTCTTTAATTTCTGGTTTGATGAATTTTTTATCATTAAAAAAGGTGTTGAGTGTTGTTAAATGCTTTTTACTCTATCAATTGATGTGATCATGTATTTTTGTTTGTTTTTATTCTTTACTCTGTTGGCATGGTTTTGTTGCATTAATTTGTTTCTGAGTATTGAATAGACTTGTTTACTTGGGAAAATCTCACTTGGTACTTGGTCATAATGTATATAATTCCTTCTACGCATTGCTGGATTTGTCTTGCTAATATTTGTTGAGGATTTTTACTTCTGTGTTCATGAGAATTATCAGTCTGTAGTTTTTTCTTTCCTGTAACACGTTTATCTGACTTTTAAAATGGTTATTTTAATTAATTTATCTTTTTGGCCACACCAGGTTTTAGTTGTGTAACATGAACTCTTAGGTGTGGCACGTGGGATCTAGTTCCTGACCAGAGATGGAACCCAAGCCCCCTGCATTGGGAATACAGAGTCTTAACCACTGGACCACCAGGGAAGTCCTATATTTATCTGATTTTGGTACTGGGGTAATGCTTCATAAAAAAGTTAGAAAGTGTTTCTTTTGCTTCTATTTCTAGAAAAAAACTGCAGAATTGGATTTTTTTTTTTTTTTTTTTTAAGCTTGGTAGAAATCACAAGCAAAACCATTCAGGCTCTTTTTTTTTTTTTTTAAGTTATTAATTAACTATTATTTCAGTTTTTAAAATAGATAGAGGCATGCTTAAATACTCCTTTTCAGGGAGCATTCTTGTCTTGCTACTCTTTCAGCCGTAACCTTAACTGTTACTAGTCTTACTGGTGTGTTGGTCAAGTATGAAGAAGATAGTGTCCTATATTCTTCTGATTAAATCTCAGTGTTTTCTTGGGCTTATATACCTTGGCTGGGACCATCAGTAGTGTTTCTTAGCTCTCCCTCCATCTCTTTGGTAGAATAAGAAGACCCAAGGGGATGGGAACTAACTTCCCAGAGCTTTTACTTGGAGTTTGTGTATTGGATGGGGGAAAAAAATCAAACAATTGTTAACTAAATTTGTATTTCAAGGTGCTGATCAACTGATGTAGAACCAGTATCATGTAAAAATCTGTGATGTTTTTCATCTGCTAGTGGAGTCACTAAATTAACACTATATCATATGAAATAAAAATATGTGAAATTAATTGAGATATTTACAATCTAAATAAAAATAATTTATCCAATGATATAAAAACATACTTTTTACAGGGGTATTATTAAATAGCTTTTATTAAACAAAAATCTTATAAATTAAGATGATCTATGATTTTGTAGCACCTACTGATGATTTACTACTAATTGTACCATAAACAAAAATAAGTTTTTGGAGATTTTCATCCATAAAATTATATATCAAAGGAATGTAATTTGAGTGGAGACAGAATACAGTATGTGTATTAATATGTGAGATTAAATATTTAACTATATTTGCTTAAAGTTAATTAGACTTAGAAAAGTCCTTCATTTAGCTTAGTTTGCTTTGAGCTAACTGGTATGTTAGCTCTTAGAAAAGCAATATTTTTCAATTAAAAATGTTGTGATCTACAGAGAAGTGTTAATTGAAGATATGAACTTAGGGTTACCCATTAAATTGCAACTTTGAAGAAGATTGTAGGCATGCATGTTTTGAAAAAGACCATAAAAATGTATTTACCCAAAACCCCCTATATTTTTCAGGAAACTTTTTTTTTCTGAAACTGACATGATATTAGAGACAACTCTGACTAAGAAACTGATTGTAGTATGTGACTATGTAACTACAATATTTTGGGTCTATATTATTTTTAAATGTTCTAAAATTTATAAAAAGATTTTAAACATGTTTCTTTAATGCACATGGACTTATCTTTAGAAGGAATTTTAATTTTGAAATTAGATTTTGAATAGTGCTATTCCAGAGATTACCAATATAATCAATTAATCAAGTAAATAGATATTTAGAAATTGGATGCAATTTTTGCTCTTTGTATTGCTCTTCCTTCTGTTAAAAGTTCAGGGAAAAAATAAGTCAGACCAATGAACCACTGAAATAGTAAGTACAAGTTTATTATGAATACATCAAAAATAGTTTTGCAAACCAAAGCACTCAAACCAAAACATGGAATGAAGCCCAGAGATATTTTGTTATTCAGCAGTTTATGTAGTATGGAAGCAGTGACTATTCTTCACAGCGATTGCATATCATGCTAGAATTTCCTTAAATGAAAGGACATTTGTTAGTGGTTATCTCATATCAACCTTGGGGAGTAATTTAGGTTCCACTTATAATTTTCAGAATCATAAGCAAGAAGTCATGTAAGTCAAGTTAGCCTTACTTGTCTTTCAAAATAAGCTAAATTAAGCTTTGCTTGTCTGACTAAACTAGTTTTGTCTTAGGGAATTTTCAAGTCTAGTTTCCATTTGTGTTTGATTTTAACACCACTATCCGAAGTGTTTGTACAATAAATTATGCTATTACCCTATTTATTGAATACATATAAAAAGAAGTTTTAAAAGTGGTGTCTAAAATGTATTTAAAGTCATTTCTGTTGGGATCTAATATTTAGGATATAAAACTATTAGAAAACACAGATTGCATGGTAATTTTTGTCTAATTAAAATTAGACCTCCCAATATTCAATGCACATCCTCTTCAGCTTAATACAGTTTTCTTTATAAGCATTCTAGGCCACCAAATACAAAAGCTAATACTATCTTCTCTTTGAATTTGTCTATATCAACAAAGTCTGCAACAGTGAACCGAGATTCAGGTCTTTGTAGCAAAAATAAAAATAAAACAGAAAGCACCATATGTTTAAAATAACCAATACTTATTTCACAATCTGAGCTCTATTCTAGATACAAATTATGATCACATTGTAAGAATAACTTGCACTTCAGTTATTGGAAGTGTTTTATATAAACAAACAAAGTAATTCATTGGACTTTTAAAACTCTATTCACCTGAAAGATTTAAAACTGTGTCTTTGTAAAAAATACAATTTTCCATACAAAAGAGATGAATATCATTACAGGGTTGGTGATTCAACATTAAAGTACAAAGAATTTCCAGCCTACCTTTGCACGCATCAACCAAAAGAAGAGACACAAAGTTAGACAGACTTTTTGTTCTGCTGCACCCTGCTTGTTTGTAAAGTCAGACATTCAAACATCCGAACTTTCGGGTGCCTCTTAAATATTAAAGTGGAAGAATTATTGGCAGAGAGGCCAAAGGCACTGAAGATGTGAAAACTGAAGTGCAACATCCATTTGAAATGCAATGAATAATGTGCAGCCTGCTGATGGTGATGGATGGTGATGGCTCCTCAGTCAGCACTAGCCACTTGGCTGAAAGGCAAATTGGGAATGCGAGGCAAACTCAAAGCTGGGCAGGCCATCAAAATAAATAAGTTAAAAGAAAGGACACTAAAAGGCAGTGGATTGTTAGGATGAAGGCTTGTAATAAATGATGATGTCAGTGATAAATTAAGGTTGCTTATGCCATGGTTAGAATTTTGGGGAGGAAAACAGATTGGAAAACTTGGCACTCTCAGCTACTAGAGACTAGCTGTCAGACTGCTGAGTTTTAAAATGTAACTTTCTGTGAGAAATGCGAAGTTAAGATTTAGGTGATACCAGAGGATATAGATCAGTATCTGTTTTCATTTATTCTTCACATACCTGTGGAGGTTGATTACAAAAAGAGAGATAAATATTGAAGAGAATTAGGATGGACATGGGAAATGGATGACATACGTGAAGGGGATTAAGAGGAACATAATTCCAGCTATAAAATAAAGAAGTCACAGGGAAATAATGTACACATAGGAATTATAGTCAATAATATTGCAAAAACTGTGTGGTGGCAAGTGGTAACTGAACTTCCATATAATGCATGTGTACACCTATATAGAATTCACTATGTTTTACACCTGAACTAATATGTCATATTTATAGCTCAAAATATCAAAAATGCATTTTGAACTTCCTCTAGAGAAGTTTAATGGCACAGGTATTACAGTCACCAAATTTACAAGGCCCAATCTTATCCTAAACTAGGTTTATGGTCCCCCAGAGAGTATTTGGTTCCATTTATTCATTTACGTGGGTCAGTAGGTCAGTTGATGAATATTCTACTTGCTAAACGCTGCGTGTGTGTAGCTGTGGACTGGGCTTTGTGTTAGGTGCTGGCGAAAAAATCAAAGTCCTTGCGTTAAGAAAGCTTTCCAACAAATGGGGTGAAAAAAAGTCTTTATTTCATATTTCAGCAATGAACTTTACAGTGTTTTACCAAAACTGAACTAATGTGACGTCAATAACGGAGAAGGCAATGGCAACCCACTCCAGTACACTTGCCTGGAAAATCCCATGGACGGAGGAGCCTGGTGGGCTGCGGTCCATGGAGTCGCTAAAAGTCGGACACGACTGAGCGACTTCACTTCCACTTTTCACTTTCATGCATTGGAGAAGGAAATGGCAATCCACTCCAGTGTTCTTGCCTGGAGAATCCCAGGGACGGGGAGCCTGGTGGGCTGCCGTCTATGGGGTCGCACAGAGTCGGACAACTTAGCAGCAGCATATGGTGATTTTTGTGTTTGAAATGCCCTCCTAGACAAATGGGTACCTGGAAGCCAATGATCTGAATTGGAGTTGGGGGACTGAAAACACTAGGTCTGTTATTTGGGCAGGATTTAAAAATCCTGTTTGAATATCCTCGAGAAAAACTCAAAGACGAGGTCATACAAGTCAAAAGCTAAACAAAAAATCTAAGGCAATCACATATGAGGAGAAAAACAATGAGAACAAAGCAGCAGGAAAAAAGAAAAAGAAACATCAGAACAGAACAAATTTGGTCTAGGGTAGAAGACAGCCTAGGCCAAAAACTTTTAAGGAGCTAGAACATAACACTGGAGTCTTGTGTTATGCTAACAGCCTCACTAATAGGTGTGAAAAAATCTTTGAAGGGTATCAAGTAGGCTCAGATGAGTATATTATATATCTCATTTATATAATAGGTGAGAATCTATGAGATAAAATTTAAATAAATTTAATTAAATTCATAAATTTATTAAATAAAATAATCAAAGCCTAAAATATTCATCATTGAGAATATTTTGTTCTGTCAGAGTTAACAGGAATAAAATATGATAGATATATTGATTTCTACTTAAAATTTTTCTTTTTATCTTGATTTAATTTTCCATCTAACATGTTCTTTGTCCAGCCCTGTTCATCCTTTTATCCATGTGCTCATTTTGGACCAATAAAAGAACCAAGCCTATTCTATAATACAAATCTCTGCTGTTTAGATGCAGCCTGGGATGTTTCTGCTACTGAAGGATCCAGGGTCCCTGAGGCAAGCCTTATTGTGTGTGTGCATCATGCTTTAGGCACCCTCTAGTCTCCACTATGTTCACTGTGCTTTTTCTCTCATTCAAGGTATAATTCCCTGCTACAGTGACTTCAATCTCAGATTACTTGACTGGTATCATGAAGTGATGCTCAGCTGTAGGTGGGGAGAGCAACTTTATTCCCCACCAACCTTATTCCCCGATCCACCTTGGCTCTCACTAAATCACAACAGTTTTTCCAATACAAAACCATATTGTTTAAAAAGTTCTCTAATACCCCTTTCCAACCACATGCTGACACTTTACCTATTCATTCCAGCTCCCCAGTAGAAACTGAATACTGTTTTCTATTCTGAAAATATAATAATTCTGCACTGAGCTTCCCCTGTTGCTTGATATCTGGATGTGTGCTGCTCTGTCACATCCGATAATGTCTCTGAGTTTTCTTGCTATGATGACCAAGTTTAAGCCCAAGTTGCTCTTTCCCTTTGAAACCTTAGTCCTCATGGAACAATTATAACTCAGAGGGAAGACACCCTGCAACTTGGTATTCTCCCCAAGTCCTGTTCTCTCTGGCCTCTCCATTTGTTTTTTGGGGGGCTTTACTATCTCCATTTCATCTCAGAACTGAGTTTCCCCAATTCCACCACAAGTCTGCCTTAAAAAGTGTGAAGCATAATCTCAACAAAGTAATTTTTATTAAGTATTTTAGTTCTATTTAACACATTATAAATAAATGCATGCTTTTACATTTTGAACTGTGTCAATTAACAAAATTATTTCTGAATTGAGGGTCCTCCAAAAAGAAAAAAAATGATGCTTCTATCAAATACAAGTCAGTTTGCTCTTTTGAAAATAATTTTTATTTATTTATAAACAATGTTATAAATGTAATGCTTTGTAGAGATGCAAAACAACAAGAACAACATCATAGCAAATATAAATACGAAAGCAGAAATCATCTTCATTCAAACCATGTGTTCTTGACTTAGCAATAATGCAGAAGTGTGTTTGTTTTTAGAGACACTTTTTATGCAACAGAATTTTTTCAGTGAAACATTGAACATGTCTTGGTGCTAGCACTTTAAACCTCAGAAATCCTTGTGATAAGATGCTGTGTGTGAGTGTAACAGTGTGTGTGCACATGTGCATCAGTTGCTTAATCTCTCTCTATTGCTACTCTCTGCTCCTGTTAGCTTATTAACTCCTGGAGAGAAAAAAAAAATCTTTTTCATTGTTCACTCGTGATTCCCCTTCCTAATTATTCACACCCCAGAATACATGGAAATTCATATGACTCTTTTGGTTTCACTATTTAGAAGACAGTTATTGGCTACCTTGGTTAACTGAAAAAAGAATACTAGAATCTCATTCTGTTTATTCATCTCCCAGTATTATGGTTCTCTTTCTCTTAGCTTCATACTCCCAGACTTAAAATAAGTATTAAAAAAGTAGATAGGTTTTGAGCACAGAAATGGAAATAAGACTGTAAAGCCAAAATAAGTATATGGAGAATGAGAAAAAAATCAAATGAGGAATAGAAATTAAGTTTCTTTTATTAATGTATGAAATATGCCTGTCAGTCTGTAACCTACCTCACTTGACCTCAGAATAATCTCACTAAGAAAGTAGCTCACGTCTGGAGAAGAGAACAAAGGCCTTGAAATGTTGAGTAATATTCCTTCAATTGCTTAAGTGAACAGGAGGCAAAACTTGAACCCAGTACAGTCTGTTTCCAAAGATACCCCCTCCATTGCATACCTGTCCCTGAGTTCAATCATGCCCTTGTT
Source organism: Cervus canadensis (assembly GCF_019320065.1). Lineage (NCBI taxonomy): Eukaryota > Metazoa > Chordata > Mammalia > Artiodactyla > Cervidae > Cervus > Cervus canadensis. The sequence continues at coordinate 19,567,003 of NC_057411.1, read as the reverse complement.
CTAAATTTTATTTTCTAAAATGCATTTCCCCATTCTCTGCTGCTGCTGCTGCTGCTAAGTTGCTTCAGTCGTGTCCGACTCTGTGTGACCCCATAGACGGCAGCCCACCAGGCTCCCCCGTCCCTGGGATTCTCCAGCTAAGAATACTGGAGTGGGTTGCCATTTCCTTCTCCAATGCATGAAGGTGAAAAGTGAAAGTGAAGCCACACAGTCATGTCCGAATCCTAGCGACCCCATGGACTGCAGCCTACCAGGCTCCTCCATCCATGGGATTTTCCAGACAAGAGTACTGGAGTGAGTTTCCATTGCCTTCTCTGAAAAACTGGTTAGATGTATGCAAACACAGTCCCAGTGAAGACCACCTTGCTGAATTGTCACTTTCACATGCTGAATTCGTTGTATTTTTAACATCAGTGCTCCTTATGCTTCCTATATACATCTTCCCCATTCTTTAAGTATCCTAAATTCAATCAGTCCTTCAAGTACAGCCCAAAACTTGTTCTTTCAAGAGACTTCATTGATTCCTCTATGTTAGCTTTCAAAGAGTCACCAATCCTCTACATTTTATTTCCTCTTTCTAACTCCTGTAACATCCATCACACAGAAGCATTTGTCCAATCATATCATGCCCTGCATTATTATAATTTTTCATATAGACTTTTTAAATCTTCAGTAAGATTGTAAATTCCTTCAGTTTACAGCTGAATATCCATCAGTCAACAGATTTACTGTGACTGAGACATTGCATGAGGTGAAATGGTGTATAAAACAATTTGAACAGTAACTAAGCCAAAGTTTTAAAAGACAGTAGGTGTCTTGGTATACTAATGACACAATAATCCTTAATAGCATACCATCACAGCACTCGGGGCTCATGGAAGTTAAGTGTCTATTCTAACCTTCACTGTGTGTGGATTGACTGTCCTGAGGCTGTCTTCTGGTCCAGATTGGCTCCAGCTATGGTCAGGGCTTCACTGATGGTTCAGACGGAAAAGAATCTGCCCGCAGTGAGGGAGACCTGGGTTTGATCCCTGGGTTCAGAAGATCCCCTGAGAAAAAGCATGGAAAGCTGCTCCAGTATTCTTGCCTGGAGGATCCCTGTGGACAGAAGAGCCTGGTGGACTACAGTCCATGGGGTCTCAAAGAGTCAGACATGACTGAGTGACTAAGTACACACACATGGTCGATTCTATAGATGCCTCATTCTGGGGCGTAGACTCAGGGTACTCTGTGTAGGTAATTCTTGTCCTTAGGAATTTGAACTACCATGTTTAACATCCCCAAAGGGTACTTTATTATTACCCTTCTAAACTTAAATTACAATCTTTGTAGCAATAATATGAAATAATCATGTATTCATCAGTAATTATCAGTATTTTTCCTACAAATTAAATTGTATAATATTGAAATTCAGCAAAACATTTTATATTAAAACTCAATTTACCTTTGTAAAGCAAAATATTTACCACTCAAAGTTTTCTTTAACCTTAACAATTTTGCCCATAAATACAAACTCTAAGTGGTTACATGCAATGGCATTAGTAACTCAAGTTGTGTCTACATTTTTATAGTTACTATGAAACTGTTACTTAAAAATATCTCTTGGTTAGAAGCAGGGATAAGTAATGCTAGGGGGCTTGGAGGCTCAAACTGCTTCTGAAGTGAAGTTGAGTGATCTGACCAATTATCAATTTACTCAAAATGAATCCAGATAGCTTAGTCTACTATGCTAATGGCTGAATATAACTTCAGTAACTATTTGGAAACAGCCCAACAAACTTTTTGTTTGTTTTCTGTTGACTAAGTACTTCATCCTTTGTAAACCTCTCTCTGTTTCTGCAGTATATATGTAGGATTTCCAGACTTCAAGAAGTTAAACTCAGTCACACACTCTCAGTTCTGAACTATCTGTTATGATATGTGCATAACTATCTGTTCATATCATGTCTACTAACATCCCATTAGTCAAATAGGTCACATGTTTAGGCCTAAAGTCAAGAAGTAGGTATGGAAGTATACTTTCCCATGATAGGGTCATGATATGGATGTGAGGAATTAGAATTGAGATGAATATTTCAATCTATCCAGTAAATAATAAAATGAGTAATATATATTATGATTAAGGAATAAGTAACTTGAAGACAAAAAGGAAATTCTGGTTACAAAAGACAAAAAGGAAATTCTGATTATAAAAGGATTTCTTAGTTCAAGGAAATACTCACAGTCATGTGTAACTGGCATCTTTGAACAATTTCTAAGCATGCATTTGCAAGAGTAGCTTTTATACACTATAGACAGGATTTATAAAATCATATATTAGATACATACAGTAAATTATTCTTCTTTCTGTGAATCTCTTTTGCTTAGCCACAAACCCTGTGGTAAACCTTGGCATAGTACATAAAGGTATAGAAGTAGGTTCAGGAAGCTATTTTGTAGTTAAAGTATACAGAGCAATGCTGATTCATTCCTAGTAATAGAAACCATAAAGATCTTTTGACAAAGGCCTTTTTCCAATTTTTTAATGGCCAACTTCTATGTATGTTTTGATTAGCAATGAAATAAACTGAAAACAAAATGTAAAGTTTCTATGGTTTCTTTAACAAACAGAAAATTTTAAAAACCAGTACTCATTTAGAAATGACAAATGTCAGATGCTTCATTGTTGATGTATTTAAAGTATTTGTAGTTCATTATAAAAGGTCCATCTGGTCAAGGCTGTGGTGTTTCCAGTGGTCATGTATGGATGTGAGAATTGGACTATAAAGAAGGCTGAGCACTGAAGAATTGATGCTTTTGAACTGTGGTGCTGGAGAAGATTCTTGAGAGTCCCTTGGACTGCAAGGAGATCCAACCAGTCCATCCTAAAGGAGATCAGTCCTGGGTGTTCATTGGAAGGACTGATGTTGAAGCTGAAACTCCAATACTTTGGCCACCTGATGTGAAGAGCTGACTCATTTGAAAAAACCCTGCTGCTGGGAAAGATTGAGGGCAGGTGGAGAAGGGGAAGACAGAGGATGAGATGGTTGGATGGCATCACCGACTCAATGGTCATGGGTTTGGGTGTACCCTGGGAGTTGGTGATGGACAGGGAGGTCTGGTGTGCTGCAGTTCATGGGGTGGGAAAGAGTCGGACATGACTGAGCGACTAAAACTTTCAGTTCACAATTGATTGAAGTTCATATTATAAAGTCTCCCCGCATTGGTGGTATTTGCAAAGAGAAGTTTTTCTTTTTTATTTCTACTGCAGCTTCTAGAGAATGTCCAGTCTTTTCATGACTGTCACTTTTCCTCTGCTGCTCATTTCTTGACACTTCTTGACTTCTCTCTGACTTATGCTATGGTTGCTAAATGGTTTTCCATCTCTGAATATTTGCATGGGAATGGGGTTTGACAATCAGTGTTCCTTTGAGTTGGAGAAGGAAATGGCAATCCACTCCAGTATTCTTGCCTGGAGAATCCCAGGGACAGAGAAGCTTGGTGGGCTGCCATCTATGGGATTGCACAGAGTCGGACACGACTTCATGAAGTAACTTAGCAGCAGCAGCAGTTCCTTTGAGTCATGTCTGAAAAACATCACCTTCTTCACAGAAGTCATGAGATCCAGGAAACACCCAGTTCAGCTTCCAGATGGCTGAATAAGCTCTTAGTTGTTTCATTTATCACGTAGACTTCAAAAGCTCTCCAGCTTCAGTTCCCAAACCAGGAGCCCTCACTGATCTTAGCATTATTAATTTTGCACATTCAGAACTCTTTTTTGACTTGATGCTTCCTCAAAAGATTTTCAAAAACTCTTCTCTGGAATATCAGTGGGACTTTCTAGAAAAAGATATGACATATACATTATAGATTTACACAGTTCTAATTATATTAAACTAAGCAGTGTGTTGCTACTTTGTAGCTTTAATACTTTATTGTAATACTGTAAATATAGTTAATACTTTTATAACTGAAGACAATTTCTCTGTGCTCATCACACAAGGACCATTTCAGAAAATTGTTTCTGTAGCTTTGTTTTTCTCTACCACTTGTAAATTGCTTATCACCATCAAAGCAGCAAAGAAAAAGTGAATACTGTTTGCTCTTCAGAATATGGTAACTGCCCTAAGAGTGCCCTGTGCTCTGGGACCTATAATTGCAATGGAGAAAATTGGTTTAGTTAGATTCATTGTAACACTGTGAATCAAGCTAATTGCTGTTTTCTATGTAGGCTCTGTAATGCTAATAAGACAGGCAAAATAACCATTTATTCATTCAACATGTGTTTACTGACCAGTGATGATTTTGGAACCAGAAAGGATCAGAGGACAAGGAGAGAATTCAATAGAGTAGATCTTTGTTAAGTTAAAAAAAAAAAAAAAAAAAAGAAAGAAAGAAAATCTAAATTAGGGATGATCACCATATCTAATAACTTTTAATAAAGTATAGGCAATGCTGAATGCCACATTTTAAAAGATAAAATTTAAATAAAGATGCCAGATGTTTGACTTCTAATTAAGCCTTTCTTGACCTATCTCATAATATATGGTACTTAAATTTCTGTTTCCCAAAATTTGCAGATTACTAACCATCTTTTTTTACTTGAACATAAACTCCTTGAAGGTAAACACTGTCTTGTTCACCAGTAATGTCACAAATTTTGATACATAGGAGGCACTCAACAAATACTTGTTGAATTGACAAATTCATTAGGGTTAATGGGACCTTAACAAGATGATAAAGTCAGTCTAAACTAGGAAAGCTAAAATCATAAATAACAAAGGTCCTTTGTGTAAACTTATAAAAGAAATCCAATATGTGGATATCCAAAGAAACTTCAGGTAAAGTCAAAAGAAAGAAAGTGATAATAATAGTACTTCTGTAGTGTTTTCTCTGTGCCCAGGGAATCCTCTAAACATTTTACATATACTCACTCATTGAGTCTTCACAACAACACTGTGAGGTAGATAATATTGTTATTTGTGTTGTTTCACATGAAAAAATTGGGGTATAGAGAGAGTAAGAAAATTGCTAAAGGTTATACAGCTAAATCTTAGTCAGTCTGGGATTTTAATCCAGTTTGGTTTAAGAGTTTACTCATAAGACATAAAGTTCCTTGAGACTTCATGTGGAGAGAAATGAATCCTGGCAGGGGTACAAGTAAAACCTTTCTGATAATTTATATTAGATCTCATCTCATGGGAATAACTGGATCTGCAGAAAAGTGATCACCTAAGCAGTTACTTAAATACTTTTAGAACAAATTGTATTGGTTTTGATGGAAATGGATGACAGACTACTTCTGTATCTGCTATACTTCTGGGATGATTCACAGGTATCACTTTGAAGGATATTAACAGTTACTTAATGCAATATATACCGTGTGTTGTTATTGTTCAGTTGCTTGGTCATGTCCGACTCATTGCAACCCCATGGACTGCAGCAGGCCAGGCTTTCCTGTCCTATACTGTGTAACCAATTCTTTTTCATGGCTAAAAGTACAGCAGTGCAGTGGAAAGAGTACTGGATTTGAAATAAAAAAAATAATTCAAACTTTAAGTTCTATAATCTACCATCTCTGTTTTTCTAAAACCTGAGTATGATCCTTGAACTGGGATGTGGAATAGACAGAAAGCCAACTGATTATCCCTTCTCTCAAAGTTTGAAGCAACTGAGAGATGGGTACCCACATAGGGCACAGATGTGATATATGGTGCTTGCCATCACAAGGAAGTGAGAAGAAAGCATTCAATATACAGGCCATCAAGTCCAAAACTGATCAAAGGCCATGAATGCACAGGATCTTTTCTTACTCTTAGGGCTTCCTAGGTGGTGCTAGTGGTAAAGAATCTGCCTGACAATGTAGGAGATGCAAGAGAGACAGGTTTGATCCCTGCGTTGAGAGGATCCCCCGAAGTAGAAAATGACACTCCAGTCTTCTTTTTTGGAAAATTCCATGGGCAGAGGAGCCTGACAAGTTCCATGGAGTCACAAAGAATTGGACGCAACTGATCACTTGAGCACTTGCCTCGGTCACCCCAAGATATAGCAGTCTCCCAAGTCACTTCTTATTGCACATACCCTAATCTTCAGACACAACCCATGTCAAGAATAGTAACTAACAAACTCCATCCCACTTTCTGAAACTCTCCCACTCTGTCCTCTGGAATACATAGTCATCAGCCATTTCCTCTCTCTTCTCAAAGTCTTTAAGGCTCCTTTCACCTTCTTCCTTTAACTGAAATCTGATTATTTTCTACCTCTCTTATATTTCTTTCAGGAGATGGTTGTTTTCTCTCCCATTCTTCAGAACCACTTGGCCTGGAGTGAGTCTGGGTATGACTTCTTTCAATCTCAGGTTAGTCTCCCTTTCTCCACTATAATTGCACTCATTCTGAAGAGCATGTCATCAGATTCTACCACCTACACCATTCCTTGCTACAGACATTTCCCAGCCCTTTAGAGCATTCTTCTTGCCTTCCATAGATATAGCATTGGCATTTTCACGGTCACTCTAACACTGCTCGTGGCCCAATTTTATTGATGTCAGTATCTGTATGATGATATGTCTAATATCACATCCTCTCAATTTCATGACCAGATCCTCTCCTGCAAAGATCTTGTCCTTTGTCCTTCCTCAGCTGCTCACATAAAAGATAATTTGTCTGTCTCACACTCCAGTGTGTGATTTATGAAGTTGAATACCATCTTGCTCACAGTTGAATCATTAATGCCTGAACAGAGTCAGCAAATAGGAGCCATTCAATACTCATTTACTGAATGAATAAGTGGTTTAAAAGACATCAGCAAATATTTATTGAATAAGTCAATGCTGTCGGTGTCAACAGGATGCCAGTCTAACCCAGTTTTCCAGAGTCCACAACCTACACACTTAAATGTAATTGGGAGGAATCTCTGAATAAGTTTATGGTGAAAGCACATGTGCTATATAGAAGTGGTAAGAGCCGAACACCCTTACCACACTGCCTTCTCAGCCAGGGTGAAGACAAATATTTCTGAGAGTATAACTTGAATAAATATATAACCAGATAATCGGTCTGGTGTTCCAGGCATAGCGATTTCTGGAGGTTTTCTTATTTTAGTATCTTAATATCCCTCTCACTTTTAATTTATTTCACTTGTGAGAATTTTCTTCCTAAATAGTGATACAACCACGATCTGTTGTTAACAGTTATCCCGCAATTAAAGCAGGTACCCCTCAAATTAAATGGGTTCATTCACAGCTCCATTCTTGCTTTTTTCCTAGTCTCTATGACTTTTTCAGCTTTCAGTGAAATCTTCTAATATTTTAGCACTACACCATGAAGACTTGGACTGACTGCATTCTTTTGCTCTAAAAGCTCCACATCCAGTGGAAGGGCATTTTTTTTTTTTTCCTTTTTTAAGTCCCAAACTTGTCTCCAGTGGAGATTCTTTACTAGTGGGTTTCTACTTGACTTGAAGCTGCTTTGAGCTTTGATGTTTACAATGCCTGGTATCTAAGCAATGGTGTTACAGTGTGGGGATCCCCTGACTTCACTCAGACCTTTCCAGAAATTTTAATGTCCCAAACTTGAGGGACTTAAGTTACTTTAATGACAGCAGAAATATTTATTCCTATGACATTTTTCTTAATAAGGGTGCTTCATTGTTCTTTGTTGTTTCCTTTTGCCTTTAGGCAAGTTTTGTAGTTGTTGTTCACTCACTAAGTCATGTCTGACGCTTTGCCACCCCATGCACTGCAGCACACCAGGCTCCTCTGTCATCCACTATCTCCCAGAGTTTGCTCAAATTCATGTTCATTGAGTCAATGATGCCATTGAACCATCTCATCCTCTGCTGCCCTCTCCTCCTTTCCCCTTCCATCTTCCCCAGCATCAGGGTCTCCAATGAGTCAGTTCTTCACATCAGATGGCCAAATTGCTGGAGTTTCAGCCTCAGCATCCATCCTTCCAATGAATATTCAGGACTGATCTCCTTTAGGATTGACTGGTTTGATCTCCTTGCAGTCCAGGGGGCTCTGAAGAATCTTCTCCAGCACCACAGTTCAAAAGCATCAATTCTTCAGTACTCAGCTCTGTGTTCCAACTCTCACATCCATACATGACTACTGGAAAAGCCATAGCTTTGACTATGCAGATCTTTGTCAGCAAAGTGATGTCTCCACTTTTTGATACACTGTTAGACAAGTTTAGGCAAGTTTAAAAAAATTAAGCTGCTTTGTATGTTAGCTCATTTCCTGTTTCAATATGACTTGGGATACCATTATTTTCAGTTCCAGAGAAACAGTATTTAATTTCCTTTTTCTTTGCTTTTTGAACTAAACATTTTATCTTCTAACATCTGATTTGGATACTGTCTTGCAGAGGTCCTTATAGGGAGCAATACAGAGCCAATTTCTTCTTTATTGGCAGGCAAGCATTCGCCATCCCAGCACACCCAGATTTGGGTACTGCTAGCTAGTATGCAACCTTTGATGGATCCAATACCTACCCCTCTTTGAACTTTGTCTATATACCGTCGACCCTTGAATAACGTAGGTGGGAACCACTTGGGTCCACTTGTAGGTGGATAGCTTTCAGCAGCAAGTACCAAAGTATTATACAGTTGGTGGCTGGCTGAATCTGCAGAAGCAGAACCGTGGTTACAGAGAAACAGTGTAAAAGGAGAACTGACCGCAAGCTGTAAGTGGATTTTCTACCACATGAAGAGTCGGTGCCCCAACCCCCACTTTGTCCAAGGGTCAGCCATATTGTTCCCCTGTCTAGCAAGTGTATCTCACTTTCTTTGAACACTCCCTCAGTGACACTGATTTACAATATTACATATCATGAACATTTACTTCACAGACAATAACTTGAAACACCCCCAACTTCACAGTCATATTAAAACTCTTCTGTCAAGGCTTCAAATGAACTGCTTCTCTCCTCAGTCTCTTCATTATCCTCAAACCTAACTATACATTAATGAAATACAACTGTCCTTGTCTATAGGCAGTAGTTCCAAAATGTCTGGGACTCCCCTGGTTGCTCAGGCAATGCAGGAGAGCTGGGTTTGATATGATCCCCAGGAGAAGGAAAAGGCAACCCACTCCAAGTATTCTTGCCTGGAGAACTCCATGGACAGAGGAGACTGCTGGGCTACACACCATGGGGTTGCAAAGGGCTGGGCATGACTGAGCAACTAAGACTTTCCAAAATGCCTTACTGACTGTCTACCTACAATTTTAAGAGAAGGGCTCTGACTTATTTCTTATATGTGGGTTTTTTCCCTGGAAATTCCTTTTGTTTCTGAGACCTTTTTTTTCTTCTTCTGTCAGATTTAGTTTAGCTCTAGTCCTCCTCTCTAACCCAGAAATAACTGAAATATTTTCCCATCATCTGATCCCACATAGAAGTGTAGTTGGTCAGTTTATGTCTTCATACTCTTTTCACATCCATCACTGGGGAAATCTTCAAATTATCAATCAGGGAAATTTTTGCTCTCCATCATCAGCAGCATGCATATCTCTTTGGTTTTCTGACCATATCAATTTTTTTTTTCAATAAACTGATCCTTGATTATTTATACAAATCTAATTCCTAGAATTAAAAGACACTTACTCCTTGGAAGGAAAGTTATGACCAACCTAGATAGCATACTAAAAAGCACAGACATTACTTTGCCAACAAAGGTCCATCTGGTCAAGGCTATGGTTTTTCCAGTGGTCATGTATGGATGTGAGAGTTGGACTGTGAAGAAAGCTGAGTGCCAAAAAATTGATGCTTTTGAACTATGGTGTTGGAGAAGACTATTGAGTCCCTTGGACTGCAAGGAGATCCAACCAGTCCATCCTAAAGGAGATCGGTCCTGGGTGTTCATTGGAAGGACTGATGCTGAAGCTGAAACTCCAGTACTTTGGCCATCTGATACGAAGAGCTGACTCGTTTGAAAAGACCCTGATGCTTGGAGGAATTGGGAGCAGGAGGAGAAGGGGATGACAGAGGATGAGATGGGTGGATGGATCACTGACTCGATGGACATGGGTTTCAGTAAACTCCGGGAGTTGGTGATGGACAGGGAGGCCTGGCGTGCTGCGATTCATGGGATCACAAAGAGTCGGACACGACTGAGTGACTGAACTGAACTGAACTGAACTGAATTCCTAGAACAAACTGTTATAGGCATAAGCTTCATTAATTTCTTTCTTAGCCTCTGTGTTCATAATAATTTCACTGAGACTTTACTCAATCTAAAGTAACAGCACAATTTGTCTTTCACATAGTAAGGTCCTAGTCCTCTTTATGTCTCTATAGATAAGACCAGCCACACTTTTGAGGCTAAATTGTTGATACAGTTTGAGTGATTAAAATAGATATTCTGTATTAAAATTTATAGTGAGCTCAAGATATATTAAAATTTATGTGTAAATGTGTATATACATGCATACTTTAAATTATAAGATTACTAAAGTAAAGATTTACTTAGCCCAATATTTGTTAAAGGCTAACACTGGGTTTAGTTGACTTGGTTTGGTAAATCTTGAGGTTTTTAATTTAATTCACCTGACCCTATAAAAATGCTTATATAATATATATCTTTTCTTATTAAAGTAAATTTTATCTATTTATAAGATATTTAGGCTGTGAAATGCATTTCATGAAGGTGTGTGAGGAATTAATAAATTTTAAAATTCTGCTAAATTACTATGAATGACTGTTTTAACTTTGCCTGTGGAAAATTATATTACATTTGTACATACTTATGTAGAAATACACAGAAATAATACTGAGTTTATATATCATATATAATTTCACTGCTTTTATATATGAGATTAAGCTGATAACCAGAAGAACATGTTGAAGTATGCACAATACTATAAAGCTCACAAATTTTAGTGATTATCATTTATAGCCACCTACTTCTGCACCATATAGTGTGCTTTGGGAAAAAAAAAAGTCTGTCAAGTAAGTTATTTTATATAATATCTTCTCTTTCTTTTTTTTTTTGAATAAGATAATTGGCCTCCAAATAGGAGAAGTTTCACTGTTAGTAAGAGGCTGCTGCTGCTGCTGCTGCTAAGTCGCTTCAGTTGTGTTCGACTCTGTGCGACCCCATAGACGGCAGCCCACCAGGCTCCTCTGTCCACAGGATTCTCCAGGCAAGAATACTGGAGTAGGTTGCCATTTCCTTCTCCCTAGTAAGAGGCAGGGCTTGAATTTGATCTTAGCTCTGTTTGATTGCACAGAACATGGTCTGTGATGTAATTTTGAATTCTTTGCAGATGCTAACAATATATTCAGTGTCCTAAAGTTTAAGATTATTGAATATGAAAGAAACACTATTTGTTAACTGGTCACTATTTTTCCCTAGGTAATTAGCCCCAATTTTATCTTAATCTCTTTGTGTGTGCACATGTGTGTAAGTGATCACTAAATGTGTCTTGAAAGGAATGGCTCTTTTTCTTACCCACCATTTTGAGCATATACTTGAATGAGTATAATTCCCTTATATAGATACTCCCTCTAGAAATCTATCTTAAATGTAATGTGTCACTTTCATTTGATCCATTTTTTAAATTTTACATTTCAACACATCGTCATTCTTTTATTCTGATTCTGATAATGACTTTTCCCCATGCTTTTCTTTTTTTAATACAACACTCATTCTTCTATCATATTCTTGTGTTCAATGCTTTTTTGGGATCTTTACTGTAAGATTTTATAACTTCATGGGGAAAACTCACCACATTAAATATTTAGACTCTTCTTACCTCAATATCTTTAAAGGGAAAGTTAACTTTCTTATTATGTTTTACAGATAGGAGGATGTTGTACCAAAATAGTGATCTCATTTTGCCTTAATTATAGTGAATGATTTCCCCACTAAAGAGAACCAGTAAAAATTGTCTCTTCTAAGAATTCCTCTTTGTCATCACAGTACACTAAAGGAGATTTACAATATCTGTTTTAACGTTTAAAACAAGGACTTAAATGTTTAACTTTTGTCATCTCTAAATGATGTAGAATTATTATCAAGCAGTAATTTCATCTCCAGGTAGTAGTGATTCTCTTACAGATATAGAAAACATTTCAAGATGGTAATTTTGATTTTGATGAAAAATCACATTTGTACAGCAAGATTATTTTTTCCACAATCAGGTACTGCCCACTGTAACATAAATACGATGTATGAGACCTGCTGTGACGGAGAAGGCAATGGCACCCCACTCCAGTACTCTTGCCTGGAAGATCGCATGGACGGAGGAGCCTGGCAGGCTACAGTCCATGGGGTCGCTATCAGTCTGATACAACAGAGCGACTTCACTTTCACTTCTCACTTTCATACATTGGAGAAGGAAATGGCAACCCACTCCAGTATTCTTGCCTGGAGAATCCCAGGGACAGAGGAGCCTGGTGGGCTGTCATCTATGGGGTCGCACAGAGTTGGACACGACTGAAGCGACTTATCAGTAGCAGCAGCAGCAGCAGACCTGTTGTAAAAGTACTTAATAAATATTTAGAAGTTGATTTTGCTTTAATGTTCTGAGACTGAGTTAGAGAAACTATTTATTTATTAAGTAGCTGCAAATGGAACAAAGTCCTTAGGACAAATTTGTGGAAGATTTGCCCCATCACAATTTGATCATGAGATTTGCCCTCATCCAGCAGCTGAACACTCATCTAAGGATGAGGGGGAAATCATTACAAAAGCCCATAGTAATGTCACTGAATTCCATGAGTTGCCTAGTTTATCTTCTCCAGAGCACTGCCACGTCCTAAGTTCCAGGCTCTCAAGTGTTTTATTTTCCAGCAGATGCTCTCCTGAATCATGTTTGTGCCAAGTTTTGCATGTTTTATGTTCTTTATCAGTACAACAATATTAAATATTTAATAGGAAGTTATCACTGTGGCCAATATAAAAGATTAAGTAGGCTTGTCAGTCTCTTTTCTTGAAAAGAAAACATGGTATTCAGAGAGAATAAAAAGAAGAGAATCAGACACCCAGATGTGGATTCAAATCAAAATACTATATTCTTTGTTTTCTATATCATAAAGTGTTTTTCTATCATTCTTAAGCACAATGAGACTATAAGAATCACAATGAATTTCTATAAAGATAAAATATTTTACTTTTTTCAAAAGTAGGGGAAAAAAACTTGCCAAAAGTAAACTACACCACAAATAGGAAACGTATATTGAAAGTTAGGACTTGATGATGAAATAGTAATTTTTAGAAAATATATTTTACAATCTTAGAACTTAAAATATATTAAAGTGTGAAGGTAGGAAGCTAATAGAATTCAATAAAACAGAAATAACTTGAAAATGTATTAAGCCTATAGGTTTATGAAAATAACACTAATAGATGTTACACATTTCATCAGAAAATAATGAAAGTTACAAATCTAGTTCTCATTTTTCTTTTTTTTCCGTACCTTGTCTCTACAGAGCAGTGATAAACTGCATCAGAAAGCAATTCATCACTAAGATAGCGACTTATCAGAGCACCTGGAGTTGTTTGCACTTGTTCATTGCATTTTAGAAAGTAATAGCCTCCTACCCTTTCTAGGCAAACTGGCTAATTCTTTGAGATTATTCCTTCTCAGTATTTGAGGTGGTCATCCAGTCCTACTGCACTCAAGATTAATATGTAAAGCAAGGTGTAGCAGATAGCCTGAATTGCATTAACTGAATTATTTTATTTTCATTGACTTCACCGGGCTTGCTTCATAGTTCAGTTGCTAAAGAATCTGCCTGCAGTGCAGGAGACACTGGTTAAATTCCTGAGTCAGGAAGATAGGCTACCCACTCCAGTATTTTTGAGCTTGCCTTATGGCCCCATAGGTAAAAATGTGCCTGCAATGTGGGAGACCTGGGTTTGATCCCTGAGATGGGAAGATCCCTGGAGAAAGGAAAGGCTACCCACTCCAGTATTCTGGCCTGGAGAATTCCATGGACTGTGTCCATAGGGTCACAAAGAGTCAGACACGACTGAGTGACTTTCATTTCAACTTCACCATGTCTTTCTCAGCACACCCTAGTCTCTGACCCTTCCTTAAAGCAGCATCTAAAGCCACAACTGTTCACTAAAACCATCAAGAGACTGATCATGTGCTGTTAATTCTATTTTTGTCTCAAGTCCTCCTCTACTCCACCCTGTAGTTTTGTTGCCAGCAAATTATTTGACCTCAAATTATTTAGTGGTTCTCATTCCTTTTGTGAGAATTGAACAAAATCTTTGTGTCTCTAGATTTTCTGTATAAATTGTCCTCATTAAGAAATCTCAGGAAAAAAATAAAACAAAGCAAAGTGAACCCTAGTTGACTCATGAACCTTGAATCTTGCTTCATGAAAAATTATAAAGCCAAAGAGGTAATTGTTTGAAAATAAACATGGTATGTTTTGGATGGGTTGAGCTTTAATTAGCTTAAGGATCAAAAGAGAGTTACATGAAAAGAAAATAAAGCTGTACTGAAAAGTCATTTCAGAAGACTGTGTGAAGGAAGGAGAGAATGGGGCTTAGAGAATAAATAAAGGGCATATATTTGGAGAGGAGGGGTCTTCAGATATTTGAAGAGATGTTCCCTCTCCTTTTTTTTTTTTTTTGTTACTGATGGACAAATAAGACTAAGGGGGTAAAAAATTCTTAATAACTAGACCTCCTCACAAGAGAGAGATGGTTTGCTCTTAGGAAGATATATTCTTGAATTACTCAAGCATAATTTTTTAAATAGGATTTTTGAAAATTATTTATTTAGCTGTGCTGGGTCTTCATTGCTGAGCAGGCTTTTCTCTAGCTGTCGTGAGCAGGGTCTACTCTAGTTATGGTGTGTGGGCTTCACTTGTTGATGAGCACAAGCTCTAGAGAGTTCTGACTTCAGTAGTTGCCACCTGTGGGCTCAGTAGTTGCAACTCCTGGACTCTGGAGCACAGTCTCAGCAGTTGTGGCATATGGGCTTAGTTGTGGGATGTGGGCTCTTCCCAAGCCAGTGATAGAACCCATGTCTCCTGCATTTGCAGGAGGATTCTTTGCCACTGAGCCACCAGGGAAACCCTGAAGCATAATTTAGATAGTAATGTACTGCAGAAGGAACAGTGCATTGGGTGAAATCTAACTAGACAGGTTTTGATTCTGTATTTCATTGAGTTTGTGACTCAGAACCGCCTATTCTAAGTTCCTTAGGGACAAGGTCACATTTGTTTTATGCTTGAAAGTATTTTGAGCTTTAGCTTATAAATAACTCTTTAGAAAGGTAAATAGATAGTAAACTATCTACTACTTTTTGTTTGCCCATGGTGACTATTGCAGTGTGTTGAATATATCAGAGACTCAATAAATACTTTATGGACTAATTGGCACGAAATTTTGAAAAGCATGTTCTTAGAAATGCAGCCAATAGGACTTCACAGCATACTCAACTTTGTCTCTGCAGATGTTTGGACTTAAACTAATGTGATCTGTCGAATCTGGCACCTTGGCTTAGAAAGGCTTTTTCTACTCCAGGTGGCAATGCCTTGAAGTAATAGCAAATGACTGTTTCCCAGCAACGAGGAGAAGAGCCTCCTGCTGCAGAGTAATTTCTTCAGTTCTTCTTAATACAAATGAAAAAAAAAAAAAAATCAGTGGAGATTAACCCTATTTATTGAGTTTATCGTTTCTATCTTTTGATCTTCTTGATAGTCTATCATCAATTAAGAATATATGGAAGGAAGTCTGTTTCAATAAAAACTTTATTATACATATATATATATATATAGCATACAAATGTTTATGAATATATACTAGAGAGATGTGAGTAATAGAAAAATCTCATTCAAAATAAATGAAGGAAAAAAAGATTGATCCAAAATCAGATTCAAGTATGTTTGAATTTTATATGTACTTTATGATGTACATATTTTTATTATATAATATATATTTTGTGATGTTCATATTTATATATTTTATGATATACATATATTTTTTTTAGGCGCAAATTTCTGTCTAACTCAAAAGTTTTTATTTTTATTAGTGGTTAAAACATAGTTTGATTTTCTGAATAAGGTTTTAATATCTCAGTCTACAAAGTTTCAATCTTAAATATGTGTACATTTAAAAACATAACAGATTCCTGCCCTAATGATTCTTCTATCTATGCAGTCAAGTTACAGAATTTCCATCTGTAAGTCAGTGAAATTGATCAGTTTATGACTTTTCACGTGGAGGCATCACTGAGAATGCTAGGAAATGCATTAGCTATTAGCTACATGACAGCATAAGAGGGAGAGACAGAAGGATCCACTATAACACAATGGCCAGGATCCCAAGCTCTAGAGACAGACTGAATTTGTATCTCAGGTTCTACCACTTATTACATGTATGATTTGAGGCAAATTATTTAACACTTCTGTAGTTTAATTTCCTCATCTGTAAGTGATAATGGTGACTTTGATGGTAGTCTCTACATTTTAATATTTATTTTAATGAATTGATATGTAAATATGACAGAATAGAGACTTGGTAAAATAAGCTTTAGATTATTCTCTGCACTTCGGTTTATACATATAATTTACATGTGTGTGTATGCTCAGTTGCTTGGTCATGTCCAACTCTTTGTGACCCCATGGACTAGAGCCTGCCAGACTCCTCTGTCCATGGAATTTTCCAGGCAAGAAAATTGGAGTTGTTTCTGTGCACTGCAGTATGCTCCTGTGATGCCCTTACATTTACAAACCTATAGATAAATTAATAGTTGCTTCCATCAAATGGTAGTCAGAAGAATAATGGAACATTTCTGTCATCTCATTTAAAGACCTAGTCACCACTTTCTTCCCTACGTTCCATTTAATAGTTAATAACTGATATTGAAAAGAATATGGTAATTGTGCAATGTATTGTTTTGCTTTGTGAATTAATAATGCATATTTTATAATGTACTTTATAATATAATTTTACTAATAGGTTTGATACCAATATGAGATATTAAGTTTACATTTTTGCATACCCTGAAAGAAACAACTCTCCAGAGAAAAACCTTTTTTAAATAGCATAATGGAAACAGGATATACAACTTCAAAAGCAGAGGCAGACAGATATCCTACTTTTGATTTGCACAACTAATGTTGAACCAATGAAGATGAAAATAAAAAGAGAGTTTATATCCTGAGGGAATAATAGTCCTCTGCATTTGTATGAAAAGATATGAAGTGCTAAAACCCATTCAGCCTACTAGACCATCTTCTGAAGCTTCACATCACAGAGCTCTAGGATTAGACCATGCCTATAGGAAACAAAAGGGTTTCTTTCTTCTAGTTACTGTGGTAAATCTACTGAAAACTCCTGAAATTAATCCCCCTACTAGTCTTTTCTGTCTGCCAAGAAAGACCATACTAGGCAAAGAGCAAAACATTGTGATGGCTGTGTAGGACTAAATAAATATTTCCTTCTGAAAGGAAATTTGGATAACAGAGGACTTAAAAAAAAGAAAAAAGAAAAAAAAAAAAAACTTCAACAAGTATAGCTGAAACTTTTGCATTGTTTATCAATCTTGGTCACTAATTCTATGTATTTTCTTATGCCGTTGGAGGAAGGGATCTAGCTACAACAGGTAAAGAGTTTCAAAAGATGTGAAAATGTGGGTCATTTGGATGCCAATCAGAAATTAAACTGGTCAAATTTGACCTCTGTCAGTTTCACTACTCTTGTAAGCTTTCTATATCAAATTTCATGGCTGATCAGAGGACAAAGAGTGAATATGCTGTTTTTCAAAAACTTTTTATGATGAGGGGAAAGGGAGAGGAAAGAATAAAGAAACTTCAAACTAAATGCATCTTTATATATTCTAATGATGGGAAAGTTGGAATTGTACTTTGTGAAGAATATCTTATTTATAAGTACAGTGAGTACATATTGAATATGAAAATAAGATAAATTTAAATAAGCAAATATTAGCTGATCATGTATTACATACCTGGACTTCCAATAGGTGCTTTACATTATGGCAAATACCCCACATCCAACGACAGGGGCAGCAGCCAGGAGGAGCTACCCCATGTCCAAGGTAAGGGAGCTACCTGCTCCCAAAGTAAGGAGCAGCTGCTGCGCTTTGCTGAAGCAGCTGTAAAGAGATACCCCACATCCAAGATAAGAGAAACCCAAGTAAGATGGTAGGCACTGAGAGAAGGGATCAGAGGGCAGACAGACTGAAACCACAATCACAGACAGCTAGCCAATCTGATCACAGGACCACAGCCTTGTCTAACTCAGTGAAACTAAGTCATGCTGTGTGGGGACGCCCAAGACAGATGGGTCATGGTGGAGAGGTCTGACAGAATGTGGTCCACTGGAGAAGGGAATGGCAAGCCACTTCAGTATTCTTGCCTTGAGAACCCCATGAACAGTATGAAAAGGCAAAAAGATAGGATACTGAAAGAGGAACTCCCTAGGTCATTAAGTGCCCAATATGCTACTGGAGATCAGTAGAGAAATAACTCCAGAAAGAATGAAGGGATGGGGCCAAAACAAAAACAAAACCCAGTTGTGGATGTGACTGGTGATAGAAGCAAGGTTTGATGCTGTAAAGAGCAATATTGCTTAGGAACCTGGAATGTTAGGTCCATGAATAAAGG
This sequence comes from Cervus canadensis, assembly GCF_019320065.1. Classification (NCBI taxonomy): domain Eukaryota; kingdom Metazoa; phylum Chordata; class Mammalia; order Artiodactyla; family Cervidae; genus Cervus; species Cervus canadensis. The sequence continues at coordinate 19,548,434 of NC_057411.1, read as the reverse complement.
GAAATTGGAAGTGGTCAAACAGGAGATGACAAGAGTGAATGTTGATATTCTAGGAATCAGTGAATTAAGATGGACTGGAATGGCTGAATTTAACTCAGATGACCAGTGTAACTACTACTGTGGGCAAGAATCCCTTAGAAGAAATGAAGTAGCCATCACAGTCAGCAAAAGAGTCCAAAATGCAGTACCTGGATGCAATCTCAAAAATGACAGAATGATCTCTGTTCATTTCCAAGGCAAACCATTCAATATCACAGTAATCCAAGTCTATGCCCTGACCAGTAATGCTGATGAAGCTGACCAATTCTATGAAGACCGCCAAGACCTTCTAGAACTAACACCCAAAAAAGATGTCATTTTCATATTAGGGAACTGGAATGCAAAAGAAGGAAGTCAAGAAACATCTGGAGTAACAGGCAAATTTGGCCTTGGAATACAGAATGAAGCAGGGGAAAGGCTAATAGAGTTCTGCCAAGAGAATGCACTGGTCATAGCAAACACCCTCTTCCAACAATACAAGAGAAGACTCTACATATGGACATCACCAGATGGTCAACACCAAAATCAAATTGATTATATTCTTTGCAGCCAAAGATGGAGAAGCTCTATACAGTCAGCAAAAACAAGACCAAGAGCTGACTGTGGCTCAGATCATAAACTCTTTATTGCCAAATTCAGACTGAAATTGAAGAAAGTGGAGAAAACCATTAGACCATTCAGGTACGACCTAAATCAAATCCCTTATGACTATACAGTGGAAGTGAGAAATAGATTTAAAGGTCTAGATTTGATAGACAGAGTGCCTAATGAACTATGGATGGAGGTTCATGACATTGTACAGGAGACAGGAATCAAGACTATCCCCAAGAAATAGAAATGCAAAAAAGCAAAATGGCTGTCTGAGGAGGCCTTGCATATAGCTGTGAAAAGAAGAGAATTGAAAAGCAAAGGAGAAAAGGAAAGGTATACCTATTTGAATGCAGAGTTCCAAGGAATAGCAAGGAGAGCTAAGAAAGCCTTCCTCAGTGATCTATGCAAAGAAATAGAGGAAAACAACAGAATGGGAAAGACTAGAGATCTCTTTAAGAAAATTAGAGATACCAAGGGAACATTTCATGTAAAGATGGGCTTAATAAAAGGCAGAAATGATATGGACCTAACAGAAGCAGAAGATATTAAGAAGAGGTAGCAAGAATACACAGAGAAACTGTACAAAAAAGATCTTCACGACCCAGATAATCACAATGATGTGATCACTCACCAAGAGCCAGACATCCTGGAATGTGAAGTCAAGTGGGCCTTGAGAAGCATCACTACAAACAAAGCTAGTGGAGATGATGGAATTCCAGTTGAGCTATTTCAAATCCTGAAAGATGATGCTGTGAAAGTGCTGCACTCAATATGCCAGCAAGTTTGGAAAACTCAGCAGTAGCCACAGGACTGGAAAAGGTCAATTTTCATTCCAATCCCAAAGAAAGGCAATGCCAAAGAATGCTCAAACTACCACACAATTGCACTCATCTCACACACTAGGAAAGTAATGCTTAAAGTTCTCCAAGACAGGCTTCAGCAATACGTGCACCATGAACTTCCAGATATTCAAGCTGGATTTAGAAAAGGCAGAGGAACCAGAGATCAAATTGCCAACATCTGCTGGATCATCGAAAAAGGAAGAGAGTTCCAGAAAAACATCTATTTCTGCTTTACTGACTATGCCAAAGCCTTTGATTGTGTGGATCCCAATAAACTGTGGAAAATTCTGAAAGAGATGGGAATACCAGACCACCTGACCTGATTCTTGAGAAATCTGTATGCAGGTCAGGAAGCAACAGTGAGAACTGGACATGGGACAACAGACTGGTTCCAAATAGGAAAAGGAGTACAGCAAGGCTGTATATTGTCACCCAGCTTATTTAACTTATATGCAGAGTACATCATGAGAAACGCTGGGCTGGATGAAGCACAAGCTGGAATCAAGATTGCCGGGAGAAATATCAATAACCTCAGATATGCAGGTGACACCACCCTTATGGCAGAAAGTGAAGAGGAACTAAAAAGCCTCTTGATGAAAGTGAAAGAGGAGAGTGAAAAAGTTGGCTTAAAACTGAACATTCAGAAAACTAAGATCATGGCGTCCGGTTTCATCACTTCATGGCAAATAGATGTGGAAACAGTGGCTGACTTTATTTTTCTGGGCTCCAAAATCATTGCAGATGGTGATTGCAGCCATGAAATTAAAAGATGCTTACTTCTTGGAAGGAAAACTATGACTAACCTAGCAGCTTATTAAAAAGCAGAGACATTACTAACAAAGGTCCGTCTAGTCAAGGCTATGGTTTTTCCAGTGGTCATGTATGGATGTGAGTTGGACTATAAAGAAAGCTGAGCTCTGAAGAATTGATGCTTTTGAGCTGTGGTGTTGGAGAAGACTCTTGAGAGTCCCTTGGACTGCAAGGAGATCCAACCAGTCCATCCTGAAGCAGATCACTCCTGGGTGTTCTTTGGAAGGACTCATGTTGAAACTGAAACTCCAATACTTTGGTGAGCTGATGTGAAGAGCTGACTCATTTGAAAAGACCCTTTGCTGGGGAAGATTGAGGGCAGGAGAAAAAGGGGACGACTGAGGATGAATTGATTGGATGGCATCACTGACTCAATGGATGTGGGTTTGGGTGGACTGCAGGAGTTGGTGATGAATAGGGAGGCCTGTAGTGCTGCGGTTCATGGGGTCGCAAAGAGTCAGACACGACTGAGCAACTGAACTGAACTGAAGTTGAATATTACATGCCCTCTGATTTTGGAACATAAACATCAAAGATGAACAAAAATAATAAGGTGGGGAGTGATATACGCTGATGAACAAGGTTTTCAAAATGTGTATTGTTTTTCATGTGAAAAAGAGGAAGGATAGTTTACCTGAGGCTCGAGGAACCACAGAGAATTTCTTTGAGGAGGCAGAATTTGAGATAGAGTTTGCAAAATGGGTAGACCTTAGTTGATGCATATGGTAGGGAGTAATAGTCCATATAGAGAAATGTGTGATTAAAAATATAAAGACAAATTTTGACTCTTGTTTTTGAATCTCTGTAAAGTCTATATAAATCAAGTGGATATAAAAAGGAGGAGTAGGAAAGAAATCATATTTTAAAAAAAAACAGTAAGTCAAAATTATAGAAGTCCTATTTTGATAAGAAATAGGAAAAAATAGAGTTTTAACATTTTCTAGGCATAGGAACCATTGAAAACTAGAGTAGAGTGCCATGAAAAGAGGTGTGTCTAGGGAGGATATACCTGCAGTTATTGCAATGGTTATGCCATGCATAACAATATTTTATTAACCAAGGCTACAAAATATCTTATATTCAAAATGACTAGTTCTGAAATCCATAAAGATGTATTTTGAATTATTTTACTTAAATGTCAAAGCATACATGGTTTTGCTACCTTTTTGGTTTATGTTGTTCCTTGCTATCAATTACATTGAGATATATATATATGTTTGTCTATAGATGTATCCTATATAGTATATCTATAACTATATGTTATGCAGCTCTTAGTAGCGCTAGTGGCTAAGGATCCACCTGCCAATGCAAGAGACACAAGAGATGCACATTCAATCCCTGGGTGGGGAAGAACCCCTGGAGTAGGAAATGGCAATCCACTCTAACATTTGCACCTCGAAGATTCCATGAGCAGAGGAACCTGGTGAGCTATAGTCCATGCAGAGTCAGACGTGACTGAGCACCTGAGCACATACAGACACACATCTATGATATAAGTATAGATATACAGATATACAGCTCTTTATTCACTTTTAACCCAGTCACATTGTTTTGAGGAAACTCTAACCACATGGAGATGACATGTATTTTCTCTCTGACAGCTACATCTTGACCCCTTGATAACATCAACTTTAAGATTTATAGGTCAATGAGCATCCATATCATTTAATTACCCAGGTTTTAGATTTCTCAGGTGATGCTTCAGACACACTGGAGCAGAGATTAAAGCATCTCTGATGTACCCCTGTCTGAAATCTTTACTGTTACTGAGTATAGTGTTCTAGTTTGACTAATAGATAAAGCTTATTCATTGGCTTGTTTAAGAATTATTTATGCTTATTGAAATTTTTCCTGCCTAATCCATCATATTTTAAGAAAGATTTATTTTTAAATCTCAGTATTATGTGGATTTTACTATCTGTCCTTGTGGTTGTAAGAGACCTTTGTATGTGGAAAATTTGTTACTGAGGATTTATGTTGTAGAAATTATCATGTCTTCTGATGAAATAAGCCACTATCATTAGATAAGCATCCTCTTTATCTCTGGTAATGTTGTATAACATTTTCTCTGAAATTAATGTGACCATTCCAACATGCTTTCTATTATAGTTGCTTGGTATTTTTCCCACTCTTTTACTCCTTCAGTTTACTCACGTTTTAATTCAGTTGTTTGTAAGCAATATCCAGCTGGATTTAATATTTCATCCAATCTACCATTTTCTTTGACTGGATTATATTCCTTATTTTCATTTATCAATACTACTGATATACTTGGATTGATTTCTAAAACCTTATTTGGTTATGCCTATCTTACCCTTTTCCCTTTGTTTTTCTACTTTTGAATAGATACTTACTTTTATTTCATTTTTCCCTTCAACTAATTTTTCATATATTTACTAGTTTTGTTATTTCCTCTTGCACCACTGAACTTCTATCTGGGATGGTTATTCTTCTACTTATCTTAGGAATTTTCCTACAGACAATTTATTACTTACAAACTGCTTTGTGTATTTGGAAGTTTTTTTTTTTTTTTTTAACATTACTCTTATTTTTGAAATATTTTCTCAGGATGTGTACTTGTTGGGACGCATTATTCTGTTCTCAATACTGTGAGGACACTTCCCACTGTCCTCAGGCTTCCTTTGTTGCTGTTGAAAAATTATTGGAAAGTCAGGGATTGAATAATGGTTGGTCTTTTGAAAATAGCCTACTTTTTCTCTTCAGCTAACTCAAAGTCACCTTGCTATCTCTGATATCCTGATGAGCCATCACACCAATACTACACTCAGTCATTCTTTTTTTATGAGACAAATACACCTGAATAATTTGAAAATACCCTAATAGAACTCTTGTTGTTTGAAGGCTAAAACTTCTAATTTGAAAATATGTGTTGTTATTCAGTCACTCAGTCGTGTCTGACTCTTTGTGACCCCATGTTCAGCAAGCACAGTAGGCTTCCCTGTCCTTCACCATCTCCCAGAGCTTGCCCAAACTCATGCCCTTTCAGTTGGTGATGCCATCCAACCATCTTATCTTCTGTCGTCCCCTTCTCTTCCTGCCTTCAATCTTTCCCCGCATTGGGGTCTTTCCTTGTAAGTAGGCTCTTTGCATCAGGTCGCCAAAGAACTGGACGTTCGGCTTCAACATCAGTCCTTCCAATGAATATTCAGGATTGATTTCCTTTAAGATTGACTGACAATGTATATATAGTGTTTTAGAATTCAAGTGAATTGTTTCATATGATAGATTCGAGTCAATGACACTGGCTCTGTCTTTTAAACTCCTCCCCAAAATAATGGAGAAATCTTTGGCAATTTTTTATATTTGGGATGTTTTAAGTGTATGATTTGTTTGAGGACTGGATTTTTCAGTCTAACTTTTATTTTACAAATAAGATTTGTTTTACCTTTTTGTAACGAAAAGATGATATTTTTCTATTTATGAAGTATCATTTACAGCCACTTTCCAGCTTTGAGAATATCCACTGTCAACACTGCATTTAAAAAAATTGCATGAACTTCAACAGTCTTCTCATAGAGCTCTCTGATGAAATATTAACTGCTGTTTGTATAGTGCTAATAAGATATTTTTGTATAAGTCATTTTGTTTGATCCTTTAGGAAGCCTGTGCTTTGTCTATTACTCTTGCCATCACTTTTTCCATAGCACAGGAAAAGATTAATAAGATTAAGTGCTTTCTTAAAGCTTATAATAATAGTACGGAATTTACACAATCCTTCTAACTTCAAAACTGATGCTTTTTTCAGCACATTTTAACATTATTCTCCTAAAAATGTGGAAGCAAATTTCTCCCTATATTTGATACTTGTGAATACTTTGGGAACCTACAAATTATTCTGAGATATCCTTATTTGAGATTACACTTGACAGAAAACCACAGTTACATGAATGGGTATTGTTGTCATTTGAATAATAAACGTTTACTATTAAAAAGGTATGTCATGGTGAAGGGGTTAATAGCTTAATATTTTGAAACTATTTTTCTACCTGTAAAAATCCATAATTTGTGCATTATTTCTTCAGTGAAAATATAAAATCTATCTGTATATACATATATTAATTAATCAATATCCGATCATCCAGGCATAGAGATTCATCCAAGTAACAAGTGTTTATTGAGTATATGTTATGTGCTAAAAATGGGAGGCATAGCAATAAACAAGACTGATAACACCACAATTATTTTGTGGGTTAGAAAGGTATAAAAAGTCAATAACATTTCAAATAATAATAAGGATATCAATAGCTACTGTTTCTGCCTCACTCTATTAAATTTCACAGAAAAAGTTTTATTTTCATGAATGTTTTTGGTTCCTTGCCTTAATTGTCACTACTCTATGTGAAGGCAGAAAGTATCACAGTCTCTTCTTTTCTACTTTAGGAATTAACCTACTTCCTAAAGTATGTGTTTTATGATGTCTTCTAGGTAGTCTAAATTTTACATGAGATATTTCAGTATTCACTTGTGATGGGTGAATGTTTTGCCTGTAATTTTCTTCCTCTTCAAAAGGACATGTTAAACTCCTTACCTCAGTACCTCGGAATGTAACATTATTCGGAAACAGGGCTTTTGTAGAGAAAATCAAGTTCAGATGCAGTCATTATGGTGGGCTCCACTGCCATGTGACTGGTGTCATTAATAAAAGGAGAAACGTGGGTACTGAGACAGACACACATATAGGAAAGGCAACGTGAAGACCCAGGGAAAATACGAAGTGAAGATGGAAGGTTGGAGGGCTATATCTGCAAGGCAAGAGCCCCTGGTGCTGCAAGAGCTAGGACCGAGGCAGGGGACTGATCATTCCCGAGAGCTTTCAGAGAGCCTGAAGTTCTGCCAACACATTGCTCTCAAGCCTTCTGGCCTCTTGAACTGTGGAACAATAAACTTCTGTTTTAAACCACTCAGTTTGTGGGACTGCGTTATGGTAGCCCTAGGAAACGAATCTAGTGAGTAAACTGTCCACATTATGGAATTCAGGAAAAAAAAAAAGAGAGATTCAGAAAAATAAAAAAAGAAATACACTTAAATAAAAGGTGAGATTTACAGTGTACTAGAAGGGAAAGAAAAGTATCACAAATAGCACATGCTGGTCTTTAATCAAGTGGGGGAAATGCCTCATCAATGGGTTGTGGCTTTCTCTTACACATGTTTGGCTAAAACTGGAAAGCTAGCGGGACTGAAAAACCACAGAGTGGTCTTAAAAATGATTTATTTATTTTACTGGCTAGGTCTGAATTTCAGAGTCATCAAGAGACTCCTATAACTAAGACTGAACAAACAGTAACATATGAGGAGGATAAATTCCAGATTTTTGTTTTTTTTTTAACTTTAGTGGAGAAGATTTAAAGGATGTTGTTTAGACTTTATGTCCTTTGGGACTTTATTTCCCTAGGAAATTCATAGTAAAAAGGAGTTTTTATTCAAATTTTGGGAAATTATATAGTTTTATGATCAAATTGCCTTTGTGATTTTATTTATGATTCACAGTTATACTGCTGAGATAAGTGATGCTAATTGAAGACTAAATAGCACACAACATTCACGCTTAAAATAATGATGGTAAATAATGCCCTTCATATATTTTCTTTAAAAATATATTTTACTAAATTTTTAATAAGCTATTTTTACTAAATATTGAGACTATTTTTTTCCCTATCTTTTTTGCCATTATTTTTGTTCACTACACTGATTATTCTTATTTTACATTTGAAAACACTTGGTATGTGAATACAAAAGCATTTTTACTTGAGTGTGATGAGAGAAAGAATGAGCAAGCTGGGAGCTTAAAAGTAAATATTCTGGTGCTTCTCAAGTTGTTTTCCTCAAACAGTAGACTGTTGTGAGATGATAGTCTTCAATGATCTGATTTAATAATGCAAATTTCCAAATTGAATGACAAACTTTATGTGATGTAAGCTAAGGCTATCAGTCTGTCCAGTATGATGAAGTCTTGTAATGATTAATAACACTGACGAAAGGAAAGGAAAGGGAGCACAGTCGTGTCTGACTCTTTGTGATCCCATGACCCGTAGCCTTCCATGTCTTCTGTTCATGGAATTCTCCAGGCAAGAGTACTGGAGTGGGTTGCCATCCCCTTCTCAAGGGGATCTTCCTGACCCAAGCATTGAACCTGGATCTCCTGCATTGCAGGTAGATTCTTTACCAGCTGAGCTACTAGGGAAGCCCCAAATAACACTGAAATATCTACTAGCTCAAAATATCCAATGCAAAGTAAATCATTTTGTTAATATAACTCATCCTCTCTCCACTGTTGATTCCTCTTCCTCAGTAAGATACCTTTCAATGAAAGATAAAAAAGAAGGAAAATGCTGGAAAGGCAAAATAAGTTTTCAGGTTTTATGTAGTGGTAAAATGATACTGTATTACAAATAGTTTAGTGATTTTGAACTATGAAAACAACAATAATGTACACATCTAATTTAAAAGCATTTCTTTTTCTTGAATACTTACTAGTATATCCAGTCCTATGCCAGAAACATTGCATAGATTGTTACATTTGTGAAAGAAACTGAAGTCGCTCAGTCATGTCTGACTCTTTGCAACCCCATGGACTGTAGCCCACCAGGCTCCTCCATCCATGGAATTTTCTAGGCAAGAGTACTGGAGTGGTTGCCATTTCCTTCTCCAGGGGATCTTCCCGACCTAGGGATGAAACCCAGGTCTCCCGCATGGCGGGCAGATGCTTTACTGTCTGAGCCGCCAGGGAATCCCTATATTTCTGGAACACTTACTAGTATACCCAGACCTATGTCAGAAACATTGTATAGATTGTTACATTTAATTAAAAAGAAATCCACATTAGTATTTCTTTCTTAACATTTTCCTTCTCTGAAATGCAGAAGGAAAAGTTACCAAAGGATGATTATATATAATGCCTATAATAGATGATTTTAAAGCTAAAATTTGAACCCCTTTCATTGTTTCTAAAGCTTATATTCTTAGCATATAGTTATCCTGACTCTTTATTATGTAAAAGCTCAATGATTTTAATAACTGATTATGCCCATTTGGTGTGTTACACAAGCTTTATTTCTCTCTGGTACTAACTATTCAGTTCACAGCTCATTAGTACCTTAACTTAAAAAGTAGAAAGGGAACTAGAGCACTATGCAACAGATGAATTTTGCATTTGTAGAAAATTTAGTATGAATGAGCATGAAAACTAATTGCTAACCTAAGACCTCCTTTTTAAACTAATGTTTTATTTGAATTTTTGGGCTATAGGTGCAGCTCACCTTTCTATTCTATTTATTTCTCTGATAACCATAGAGAAATACTGAATTATTGGGGTTAGACTTTTCCAACACTTATCAATTATCTGGCTATCTATCAATCTCACAAACATATAACCACAAACACCAAATAATATATATTGTTTTTCTTTCAATGTGCTAGCTTGTAATGTGTCATATTTTACTTATAAATGTCAAAATATGATGTATTTCTTTAGATTCTTATGATTAATTTTTGGCATTTATGAATGAAATGAAATGAAAGATTTTCATTTTAACACCAAACATGCAGTTTTTTTAAAATTTCCAGCTTCATATTTCTTTTTATAAACCCAATATTCTGTAGCATGTAACACCTCTAATATCACTTCTCTAGTTTATAAAAATCCATATTACACTCTTAGGCTTCATATAAATGCAATAATCACTTCATTTCTACTTTAGAGATTAAGAGATTTAAATTCATGATTCTCCCACTGCAAGAATGATCAAGGACTTTATTTTACTTTAATTTCTATGCATGGGGTAAATTAAGCATGCTCATGTTGTGACTAATACATTATTTTCAGTTACAAATAGAGCTAGGCAAACATTTGAAAAAAGTAAGAAATTTTGACTATGCTTTGAGAACTATTGCTTCAAATTATTTCCAACCTCAATTTACTTCACTCTTTTTTGTTCCCTTATAAAAGAGCCTTGTAATTACAAACATGCAGAGAAAATTTAAAATTCAGTTTTGTATTGTTAGATCTATCATTACGATAATAGCATTTCTCAGAGTTGGACTGCATCTTAAGACAGCCATACTGAGATTTCAATAATAGCCGAATTCCATTTGTTTCCTAAAATTTCTTGAAATCTTTTTCACAATATTATTATTTCACAATATTATTGCTGTATTGAGCATGTTAATAACAATGTAAATGTCTTCACAACACTGTACATAATTATAGATAATCCTGTAGGACAGACCTAATACAAGTTGACACCTATTAACAGAGTGTTGTTAAATCAAATTTTGATTCAGTACATACATGTATATATTAGGTGCCCATTTAAACTTTTACTTGTATTTAATGTTATAAAATAACTGCTTTTGAGATTTTGCCTGAACTGGTAAAAATTATCAATCTTGGTATGGAATATTACCTTCAAATTCATCAGGAGAGAGGAGATAATGAAAGTTATGAAAGGGAGACATTTGAAGGAATAAGTCAACAAGGCTTGGGGAAAGGAGAGAAGAAAAACGAAACTAGAAAAAATGAGAGAGGAAGAAAAGAGACACTGGGAGAAATATTTTCAATCCATTGTGTCAATAAGAATGTACTCATAAGGATTTTGCTAGGACTTTTAATAGTTTTACATGAAAGTAAACAATATGCCCCCAAATACTAGAAATATTAGTATTAGATGGCTTGCAGCAATATTTGATAACATCAAATTAAGTTGAGACTAACGGTTGTTAATTTGCAAACCTCAGGAACTTTCTAGGTGTTATCTAAATTGCACCCATATGCAAAGGGCAACGAGAAGCCAAGGAAAGAGGCAAACCCCTCCAGATTGGCTGGGGTCAGGTTTAATAAGCAGCGGAACTTACCTATGAGGATTATCTTAGGAGAGACCCCAAGAGGAATAGATTTCTGCACCTGCCTGGAAACCTTGAAAGTTTATATAGAGTTATAATGGGGTTTAGTCATGTATACTATCCAGATGATCTCAGCACCACATTTCTATCTCAGTGCTGTACCCTTGGGGAAGCTTCCAGGAACTGGGAAGGCAAATGGAGTACATATTCCAAAAACAGGTGAGCAGGTGGGAAGCCTCCAACTGCCAGGCTCCAACTCAAGGTCAACCAATGGGTCATGTCTTCTCAATGACCTGCCCCCAAAATAGATTTTATTAGAATTAAGGCTTTATTTTACAAACAAAGGCTTATTTACTATTGTGCTATTAGAACATCTTCAGCAAAAATAATTATCCTCGAGTTATATTTGAAAGTGAAAAAAATCAACATAATTGTACTCAGTGAATTCTAAAGTACTTAATAAATCCTGCAAGGTGAAAATATTGATTGATCAAGATCATAACTAGTATGTAGGAAAGTTCTTACACTCAAGTCAGCCTATGGTTATCTACGGACATATAAAATTGTAGGTTAAGTAAGCTTGCATTTTTAAGGTTATTTTATGTTTTGTTTGAAGTAGAATACAAATGGATTGCAGGAATAGAGTGGCAGGGTAGAGAATGGACTTGTGGACACAGTGGCAGAAGGCAAGGAGGGGGTGGATTGAGAGCATAGCATTGACATATATACACGACCATGTATAACATAACTAGCGAGAAGCTGCTATAACACAGGAAGCCAGCTAGGTGCTCTGTGAAGATACAGAGAGATGGAGTGGGGGATGCGGGATGGGAGGAAGGCTTAAGAGGGCAGGGATATATGTGTGCTTACAGCTGATTCATGTTGTACAGCAGAAGCTAACACAACATTATAAAGCAGTTTTTCTCCAATTAAAAGCAAATAATACAAGTGAATCTTTTGTGTACTTATAGACTATTTTAACAAAAACTTAGCAGCTGCTGACTGTACAAAGATAAGACAGACCAAGGAATAACATGTAACATGTTGGCATAAATTATTCTGTGAAAGTAACATTAATATGTAGACCTTTATTTCCTGCTGGAGATTTTATCCTACAAATGTACCATTGCTTTGGAGATTAAGCTAATGTAAACTTTCCTTATAAATACAGCGATGACTTTCAAAAAGAAAATACTTTTGTAACAGCCTCACTATATAAGAGAAAGCTGAATTATATAATTTTAATGATCATATCAATCAAATTTAATTAATTTCCATTACCTTATTAGGTGAAACTAATAAAATTATATTTCATGTAAACTAGCATTTTCCATAAGCAAAAAGCCTGGATAATATGAAAGATACTTATTATACTAGTTATGTTTCTAATCAACTTCCAATAGGGAGTCCTTTTAGTGTAGGTGATTTTCCTTGTAGAAACATCAGTTAACTCTCTCTGATAAATCTACCTGGAAGTGGTGAGCCACTTTAAATCTCCAACTTCTTGAAGAGTTTGTGATATAGCCATTAATCATTATCAGCTAACAGATGTATTAAAATTTATCACTCTTCTAAAACTCTCCTGTCTATTTGGACCCAGGCCAGGGTGGGCCCTTTTCACATAAAATGGAATAAAACAGACATGCACATAGACTCATTTCAATTTGGCCTGTCTCACCACAATGGCTTGAAAAATGTATTCAATAAATTGTGTTCACAGATTTATGACCACCGGATCTTTCCATTTTTGCCTAGAACTAAAACCAGATATTTAACTGAACTAGATTCTTGTGTTGCTTTCAGTGCTCCATCTAAAGCAATATTTGAATGATGCAATCACAGAAGAAAAAAAAAGTAAAATAGGAAAGAATACCAAGTATGTTTGACGTGCCCTTCATACACATTTTTTTCCCACAATGTCATGACTGCCAACTGCATTATCAATGGCTTCAGAAAATGTGACTAAAAGGTGAAGGGAATAAAAAATTCAGTTTAAACAGGACAAAAATAACTCATCTCAAGTATTTTTGATGCTTCTTTGTTATTTTATAGTCATATAATTGATAGTGTCTCAATCTCTGTGATCTCTAGATCCAGCTTTTGCTTTTCTCAGTTTCTTTAGAAAAGAAAGAAATTTTTCATGCATAAAGAGCTTTATAGTTTGAGTGTAAATATTTGTTTCTCTTTACCCAATGTAAACCATAGTTAAAGCTTTTCTTGTGTTTCTTTGTACATTCTCAGATGCAGTGTTTGAGAGTCATAGTCTCATATCACTGAAATTTTTTAGCTCCAGTATAATAGGTAGCAATTTTGTTTAATACCTAGGGAAATTATTTTTTATCCTTACAGAGATTTGTTTAATACATATACATACAAAGGAAATGTATAGTCTTTCTCCCCCTCTTTAATTCAAATGGTAGCACGTTCTGTTCCTTGTTACATTTACATAAAATATACATGTTGAAAAATTTTCCATATGGCTACATAGAGTGCTCTCCCCTTTGTTTTTCTGTGGTAGGAAACACATAACATAGCATTTTTCATCTGAACTATTTTTAAGCATGCAACAGATCTCTAGAATTTTTTTTTTTTTCCAAAACAGAAACTCTGTGTTCATTGAATAGCAACTCCCCTGTGCCCAGACCATGGCAACCACAATTCTACTTTCTCAGAATAGGTAACTATAGATACCTCTCATATGTGGAATCATGCAGTATTTGTCTATTTGTGACTGGCTTATTTCATTTAACGGTATATAGTCCTGTTTCATCCATGTTGTATCATATGACAAGATTCCTTTCTTTTTAAGTCTAAATAATATTGTACTGCATATATGTATTAATACCACATTTTCTTTATCCATTCCTCAGTCAATGAACATTTAGTTTCCTTCCATATCTTGGCTATGGTGAGTAATGCTGAAATAAACGTAGGAGCACACATTTTTCTTTAAGATCCTGAATTCAGTTTCTTTGAATATATACCAGAAGTGAGATTGGAGGATAACACTGTAGTTTTAATTTTTTGAGAAACTTCCACACCATTTTCCATGGTGGCTACACTATCTTACATGCCCACCAACTGAAGCCAAGGATTCCAGTTTTTTCACATTGCTGCCAGTGCTTGTATTTCCTATTTTTGTGACAGTGGCCATCAAACAGGTATGAGGTGACACCCCATTGTGGTTTTAATTTGCATTCCCCGGATACTTAGTTATGTTAAAGATCTTTCATGTGCTTTTGGGGTATTCATGCTTTTCTCCATGTCTATTCAAGTCCTTTGGCCATTCTACAGTGAAGTTTATGTTGTTGTTTATGTATTTACTGCATATTTATGTTGTTGTTTTGGGGTTATAGAAATTTGTATATTCTGGATATTAAATTCTTATCAGATATATGGTTTGCAAATAATTTCTGCCATTCCGTAGATTGCCTTTGTTGATTGTTTTCTTTGCTTCACAGAAGGTTTTAAGATTGATGTAGCCCCACTAGTGTATTATTGATCTTGTTGCTTACATTTTTGTTGTGATATCCTAGAAAGGTTTGCCAAATCCAGTGTCATAGAGCTTTTCCCCTATGTTTTTTTCTAGGAAACTTTTAGCTTCAGGTCTTAGTTTTAGACCTTTAATGTATTTGTAACTTCTCATATATGATGTAACCTGGGATCACCTTCATTCTATTGCATGTGAATATCCAGTTTTCCCAACACCATTTGTTCCAGAAAATATCCTTTGCCCATTTTGGCAACCTTGTCAAAGGTCATTTATGAAGTGATGACATTTTTCTCTGCTTTCTATTTGTTTTCATTGGTCTGTATATCTGTTTTTTATACCAGTACCACAATATTTAAATTACTGTAGGCTTGTACTAGGTTTTGAAATCAGAAAGTGTAATGTTTGAACCTGTGTTTCCTTTCTCAAGATTGTTTTTGTTATTTGATATCCTTTGAGATTCCATATCAATTTTAGGGTTTTATTTCTATTTCTGCAAAAAAAAAAAAAAAATTCCGTAATTCCATTGAAACTTTGATAGGGATTCCCTTGAATCTGTAGATCACTTTGGGTAGTATGACTATTTAACAATACTTTTTCTAATCCATGAACATGGGATGTCTTTCCATTTATTGGTGTCTTCTTTAATTTCCTTTAGCAATATTTTGTAGTTTTCAGCCTACAAGTCGTTTGCCTTGTGATTTTGTTTTGGAGGGGGGGTGTTAAATTAGCATATGTTAAAAAGAGTCTTGGGATCTTGAGTGGAGAGTGATGGTTCAAAAAAGGCCACAAAGGAAGGTGAGGTAGGGGTTTAATATTCACAGGTCCTGAAGACGGCACACAGCATGCCTTGAGGGGCATTACGAGGAGGTCCAGGCAAAGTACAGGCAGACAGTGAGCAGCAGGACCTGGGAAACATTCCTTTACTAGGGTTTGCAGATGGAATGCTTTGTGGTTCTTGGGCTAAGCCTGGATTTGTCAATTCAGAACAGAAAATGCAGGTTCTGGTGAGCTTCCAGGGGCTATTATTTAAGGGATAGACAAGGGAAAGAGCTGCAAGACAGAAGAGACTATTTATTACAAGGGGCCTTGAAGGAATCATATTAGGAACTTATATTTACCTGTGACTTGATGAGATGTTATCTAAGGCATGTCCTTGACAGGGGAAGAATCAAGCCCCCTGCAGGCTACTTAGCTTCACAAAACAAACACAATATTATAGTGAAAGTGAAGTTTGCTCAGTCGTGTCTGACTCTTTGCAACCCCATGGACTATACAGCCCATGGAATTCTCCAGGCCAGGATACTGGAGTGGGTAGCCTATCCTTTCTCTAGCATATCTTCCCCACCCAGGAATTGAACTGGGGTCTCCTGCATTGCAGGTAGATCCTTTACCAACTGAGCTAAAGGGAAGCCCTTATGGGGTAGTTTAAATTCTTAACATGTCTCTTCAATAAGTTTATCCCTAAGTGTTTCTTTCTTTTTTTTTTTTTTTTTTGATGCTGTCTTAACTTGCTCTATACATTGTTAATGTATATAATTACAACTTCTTTTGTGTGTATATGTGTAGCCTGTTACTTTGGACCTTGTGGACTAGTCCTCCTAACTTTTTGTGTGTGCGGAATATTTAGAGTTTTCTACATGTTAGATTATATCACCTGTGAGCAGAGATAATTTTACTTCTTCTCTTCCAAGCCACATGTCCTTTGTATCTTTTTTCTTGCCCAATTTCTCTGGGTAGAACCTTCACTACTATGTTGAATAGAAATGTGAGAGAGGTCAGTCTTGCCTTTTTTCCTAATCTTAGAAAGAAAGCTTCTCAATGATGAATGTCATGTGGACATACATGAAAAGCTGTGGACTTTTCATATACGCTTTTACTATGTTGAGGTAATTTCCTTTTACCCTAATTTGTAGTGCCTTTTTTTATCATGAAAGTATATTGGATTTTGTCAAAGCACTTTCTGAATCAGATAATCTTGTGAGTTTTGTTTTTTATTCTGTTATTGTAGTGCACAACATTGATTGATTTTTACATGTTGAATCATCTTTGCGTTCCAGACATAAATCTCAATTGATCATGGTGTATAATCATTGTAATATGTTGTTAGATTCAATTTGCTAATATTTTATTGAGGAGTTTAACATCAATATCCACAGGGGGTGGTCTATAATTTTCTTGCAGTGCTCTTATCTGCCTTTGGTATCAGGGTAATATGGACCTTGCAAATTAGTTTACAACCATTCCATTTTATTCAAGTTTTTGGAAAGGTGAGAAGGATTGAATGATTTTCCTGATTCTGTCAAACTGTTTATCTGTGCTCCCTTGTAGCTCTCTGATCTGACTTAGAACAATTATGTTAGGTTTTTGTCAGGAAATTCATGAATCTCCATTTCTGTGGAGTCAGCTCCTAGAAGCTTATTATACTCATTTGGTGGTATCATGTTTCCTGTGTTCTTGTGATCCCTGTAGTCTTGTGTGAGTATTTACACATTTGAGAAAGTAGTTACCTCTTCCAGATTTATGCAATGGCTTCAGTAGAGACATTCACTTGTGGTGGAATACACTGGAGCTTCTGTGGCAGTGGGTCTAGTGATATAGAACACCAGTTGCAGGGATTGTGTGATGGCTCCTAGTTTGCTGGAGCATGGTGCCTTAGCTCAGACAGCTGGCTCCATCACATTGACAACATTGTGGTTCTTGATGGTGAGAGCCAAGGAGTGTCCATCATGGCTGCCAGGGTTACTGAGATCCTCAGCAGTGCCTCTAGTTGCAGTGGTGAGGACAGGTGGGTAGTGGTGGCTACAGCTAGTGGTTTGCCCCTGCTAGTGGCATGAATTTTTTTTTTTTAATTTTATGATAACTTTTTTTTTTTTTCGTTTATTTTTATTAGTTGGAGGCTAATTACTTTACAATATTATAGTGGTTTTTGTCATACATTGACATGAATCAGCCATGGATTTACATGTATTCTCCATCCCGATCCCCCCTCCCACCTCCCTCTCCACCTGATTCCTCTGGGTCTTCCCAGTGCACCAGCCCTGAGCACTTGTCTCATGCATCCAGCCTGGGCTGGTGATCTGTTTCACCCTAGATAATATACATGTTTCGATGCTGTTCTCTTGAAACATCCCACCCTCGCCTTCTCCCACAGAGTCCAAAAGTCTGTTCTATAGTGGCATGAATTTTATACTGGTATGCACATAGTTTTAAGGGCCAGGACCAGGGCCTGTTGTGGCACATAAGACAGTTATGAGGTAATTATGCACTTATTCGGCTGTAGAGACTGGCTGCAGGCTCCCACGTGGTGACTGTTGCTTGTTACAGCAGAACTGGCAAAGTGCAAGTGTGTGGCTGTGGTTGTGTAAAGCAATGCAGACTAGTGACAGGAGTTGAGGCCATCTCTTGGTGCCCAGCTTTTTGTGTGTACTCACGTGCTATAGGGGCTAACTGGGGACATATACATGGCAATAAGGCCAGCTGTGGAGAAATGGGCTGGTGTAGCTCATAGATGCCGCCACAGGGCCTGAGGCTGGCTTCAGGTGGGGTAGACACAATGAATCCTGGGGCCTGAGGTATTCACAGCAGCACTGAATGGGCCAGCTACAGTGGGCGTGGGTTAGGGGCGCAATCAGACAGCTGGAGTCTGTGAGAGCAAAAAAAAAAAAAAAAGACTGTGGGAAAACAAAAACTGTGGGGCTCTTTATGGCAAAAGCTAGAGGGGGTCTTTTGCTGGCCAGTGATTTCCTCACTGGCAAATGCAGCTGGGGTCCTCTTGGAGTAGTGTACTGAGGTCCATGACAAGGTCCTTTGTGTTAAAATCTGCAGATGTTCTGCCATGTCCACAAAGGCTGTAGAGGTCCTCAGAAGTGGTTGCCGCTTGATCCTCTGCAGATCAGGCTGTTGGGAACTCTGGACACTCCTTCCATGTGTCTGATACTTATAGCCCCTTCCCTTCTTCTTTATTCTTAGTCATCACTATGCATCTCTGCTATCCCAATCTTTGGGTGGGGTGAAACTGAATTGAAGTCTTCATACAGTACCTTGAAAGAAGGGAGAGTCTAATCATTTAACGGACTGTGCTTTTCCCAGTGAGAGGAACACTCTGGGGCTGGGGAATTACATTTTGGTATAGAGTTGTGCTGGTCTAGGGGTGAGATGATGTACACAAAATGAAACTGTTCTTCCTACCCTGTTTGTGCAGTTAGTCTCAAGTATTTTTGCTCAAGCTGATGAAGCTTCATAAGTGAATTCCTAAACTCTCCTAGAGTGATTTTTCATTTGTGGATAGACATATAATTGTTGTCCTCTGTGCAGGGAGATGGAAACTGGAGGTCTCCTACTCTATTATCTTGCTAATATAGCTCTCCTGTAACAATTTATTTGAAACTGATAACTAAAATTGCATTAAAAAAAAACAAAAACAAACTTCAACCCCTAGATTTTATGTTATCATCACAAATTCTAGATTTTTATATTTTGCATTTGTTAACATAGTCTTATAGCAATTTTTATGCTTTTATTTTCAAGTCTATACCATATTGGAAAGGGATTTATGTATCATAATTAGAATATTATAGGATTCTGTACTTGTCTATTTATTTATCTTTAATAGAAAGCCTTATATTTTCCTATGCTTCAATTTGCTGTCTAGCAGCCTTTGACTTGAAGTCGGAATTTCTTTAATGATTCTTATAAATCCAGGAAGGTATACATTTCTCGTTCTCTTTTAAGGATAGTTTTGCCAGGTACAGAATTCTTGTTTGGCAATATATTTTTTTTTTCTTTCACCACGTTGAATATAATGTTGCATGCCATTATGGTCTGAAAGGTTTCTGCTTAGAAAAAAGCACTAATAGTCCTATGAGAACTCATTTATATCTGGTAAGTTGCCTTTTTTTTTTCTGGCTAGTTTCAGAATTCTGTCTTTGTCTTACATTTTTGATAGTTTGATTTTAATGTGTCTCAATATTGCCTTTGGGTTTATCTTTGTTGTTTGAATTTCCGGTTTTGAAGGTCCATCTTCCTCATGTTGAGAATTTGTGGGCCACTATTTCTTCAGGAAAATTCCCTAAGCTTTTCTCTTTTTTCTCTTTCTGGGCTCTAATAATGTGACTATTTGACTTCTTGGTGGTATACCTTAAGTCCCTTGGGCTTTTATCACTTTTCTTCTTCACCTTTTTCTTTTTGTTTCTCTGATTGGATAACTTCAGATGACCCATCTTTAAGCATCCTTATTGTGTGTTTTGATTGATCAAGTCTGCTATCAAACCCCTCTGGTAAAATTTTCAATTTATTGTATTCTTCAGCTCTAAAATTTCTATTTTTCTCTTGGTATACTTTCTATCTATTGTTATTATTATCATTTTGTTCATACATAATTTTCCTGATTTCATTTATTTGCCCCTATTCTCTTGTAATACACTAAGCCTCTTAATGTCTATTATTTCAAATTCTCTGTCAGGTGGTTCATAGATCACCTTTTATTTATGGTTTCTGGAGATTTATTTTCATTATTTGATTGGGCCATATCTTCTGTCTCTTCATATACCTTGTTATTTTTTGCTAGGATATATGCATTTGAAAAACAGTTACCCCTCCAGACTGTCTTTGTACAGAAGACAGTCAGCCCAGCTAAAGATACTCAGGGACCCTCAAACCCTTTGCAGGGATATGTCTTTTTTGAGCCTGTGCATGTAATTTCCTAATTAGAGAGGTTTACTTGTGTCTTTTTAGAAGAGTTTACCGTCATTCCACAGTACTGCAGTTTCTCTAGCACTGAATAAGCTTCTGAACTCTGTCTTATTCTTAGAGGCCTCCAGGCCTTAAGGGTATGCAGTTCCCATCAACACTCCAGATAGCAAGATGCAAAGCTAATCTCTCAAAAGCAGTCCTCCCTGAAACTATAATATTGGATGGAACTTTTCTCTTCCTTGTTCCTTCTCAAAGGAGAAGTCGCGATTTGAGCTTTTCCTTCCATTGTCACAAACCTATGCTGTTTTGCGGGAAGATTTATCTATTGCAATTGTTATGAAATAACTTTCCTTACATGTTTCAAGGCATCTGTTTTTTGCTTTGAGCTTTCCTGTAGTGCTGCAACTTTTTAACTGGTTTCTGGAGTGTAAAGTCTTTTTTTTTTTTTTTTCCTTCTCTCTTTTGGATCATATATTGTTGTTAGTTTGCTTTCTTTGTGGGAGGATGTGGGGTAAGGCTTTCTCTTCTGCCATGAATGTTGCTAATGTCACCAAACATATTTTTATTATTAACAAATAAATCAAAATCTTGTCCTTTGGTACTGCTGGTTACACTAGCTTTGAGTTTATTGGAAAAAGGCATAATATAAGACTATATTTATTTTTTTCTTTTGAATTTGTGACATAGAACTCAAACTTCCATAAGGAAAAAAAGAGACATAAATATTTGCCAGTGTTGTAATAAAGTTTTACATGCTGATATTGCCACAGAAATACTTAAGCAAAACTTCATAATAATCAACATGCATGGATTCCACATAGAATACTGTTCAGTCTGGGTAAATGTGTTTTAAATTAATGTCTTCATGATTTAAGCAGTAGTTTGAAGGCCATTTAACTATATAGATTTATGATGGCATCTTTTTGTCTTAAAAGCTGTAAAGTATACTGAAATGGATATTCTAGCTTCATTTAACTCTTGTTGAAATACTTTTTATTCTACATTGCAATGGACTTTTCCCTGAAATGCACTTTTACAAAATTATTGGATACTCAAGAATTAAAATTCCAGTTTTTTTCCTTCTAAGATAATTCTTTAGTGTATGATTACTGTCATTTTTCTATTTTGCTCACTTTGCTTTCTTATTTGTTTCTCTCACCTGTACTATGATATCAGTGTTGATGTTGTAGTTGCAGAAATGTTCATTGAGAAAGCTCACTCTTACACCCAGGGCAGAATTTTTATATTAATTTTGTCTATTTTTGGTGAGTCTTACATCACATGTCCAAGCTTCATATAGTCCTCTGCATGTTAATCTACTCTGCATGGACTTAATCTACTGTAGAGGTGATAATGGTTATGATAATGTAATACTGAGGTGCAGGAAAAGTTATATTTACTTTATTCTTCTAAAATACATCTAAATTATTCAATGAGCCATTTAAATAGTTAAACCCAATTTTTTAGCATTCTCCCAAAAAGGAGAGATAAGCATGCTTCCACTGTTTCTGTTCTCTTGTGTCAAGGTGACTGGTGACCACCCAGTGTTTTCCCATAAATCTATTTCCCTACTTATATTAAACTTGCAATTGCTTTTCTGAGTTTCAATCCCCTACCCTGTTTTCTTTAATAGATTGAAGAATTTTTTCACACTATTCCAGGGAACCTATGGACATCACTTTTCCCTTAGTTCTAGAGAAATTTTTCAAGTCAGGTAGTATTAAACCCCATGGTTTTTAAAGTTTCAGGTCACAGACCCTATCTCTTAGACATAAATTGTCCTCTTTTAAGAAATCAAACTCATCATATCTATCCTGGGGCAGTGGAAACCCCAATTTGTTATAATCCAAAGATCTACTTGACTAGTAGGGATGGAAGTTGTTGAAAAGGAAGAAATTGCTTCATTTTTTCTAATTTTCTATTCTATGGGTGTTAGAAAATCACAATACCAAAATTAATTAACTTGCTAAAGTGTGAAAGTGAAAGTGTTAGTCACTTAGTCATGTTTGACTCTTTGTGACCCCATGGACTGTAGCCCTGCCAGGCTCCTCTGTCCATGGAATTCTCCAGGCAAGAATACTGGAGTGAGTAGCCATTCGCTTCTCCAGGGGATCTTCCCGACCCAGGGATTGAACCTGGGTCTCTTGCATTGCAGGTGCTCTCTTTACCATCTGAGCCACCAACGTAGACTATAACTTGCCAAATCAGCAGGTTAATATTAGGGAGCTAAGTGAGGGAGGACAGTGGGATTCTTCCAAGGTTATCCATTTTTGTCTTCTGTGTAATCTAGTTTAGATTTCCTCTTTTCATCTTGTTTTATCTTACACAGAAGCATTTTTCCATAGGTTATAACATAATGTCTTATTATTCATCATTAACATCAGGTAATGGTATATAATAGGATTAAGTTGAAATACATAAATGTGTTTGGCCATTCCAAGAACAAAAATTATTTGCCATTGTTTACTCCTTCTGCCTGAGAGATTACTTTCAGTGCTGTGTTGAAGTTAGACGTGTAGTGGTAGAAAATAGAAGAGAAAGTTTAGAAAGCTAAGTCTTAAACTTCATGAGGAATAATTATAGCTTAGACAAGTCTCTGAATATAGGTCATATATAGTTTATATCTTTGTAATAAGTCATTTCTGGTTCTGTTATAAAATATATCAAATGTGAGTAATGGCATTATTTTGCATTTCTATTTAGAGCTTTGTTTAAATAAATAATCAGATTTTGTCACACGATTCCTTCAGGTGTTTTATACACAATGACATTTTAAATAGGGGTCAGAAAACCTGCCTGCATCTCTACATGTGTGCTCAATTGCTTCAGTCATGTCTAACTCTTTGTTACCCTGTGGAGTGTAGCTCGCCAGACTCCTCTGTCCATAGGATTCTCCAGACAAGAGTACTGGAGTGGGTTGCTGTGCCCTCCTCCAGGGGATCTTCCTGACCCAGGAATCAAACCCACGTCTCCTCGATTGCAGGGAGACTCTTTACCATCTGAGCCACCCAGGAAGCCCAATCATTGTTGTAATTACTTACAGTCTCCCAAGGTATCCATAGAGTTAGCTACTTCTAGATATTTACTGCTTTCAACATATTATTAGCATCATCAATCACTTTTTCAATTACTTTTGCTATATCTAAATTTATTAAACTCTTCAATTAAGCCCATTAAGTTGCACAATGACCATGTATATTTCACACAAATGTTTTGGTGGTCCCAAGTGATGTCTAAAGAGCACTTTTTGTATCATAAACAACTCTTCTTAAGGGATAAGTTCCTCCCAGTAGCCACTACTGTACTCTGAAAATTTCAGTAAATTTCTCATATACAAGAATTAGTATGTACTTTCCAAATAATATCCCATTCACCACATTCTCCTCTTACATTTATTTTTAATTTAGCCGTTATCTGTATGAGTGTTAATATAGTTCTCAATCACAGGGTTATCTCATCTTTAAAAACTGACAGAATCATATCTGATGTCTGTTCTCTGAAGTTAATTGTCAATAACCTGATATTAAGTCAGTTTCACTGTTTGAAGCAGAGTCTTTTAACATCAAAATTAGTTTCTTATATAAGACCTATTAGATGTTCTCAAGTAGGAAGTCAAGAAACACCTGGAGTAACAGGCAAATTTGGCCTTAGAGTATAAAATAAAGCAGGGCAAAGGCTAATGGAGTTTTGCCAAGAGAACGCACTGGTCAAAGCAAACACCCTCTTCCAACAACACAAGAGAAGACTCTACACATGGACATCACCAGATGGGCAATACCGAAATCAGACTGATTATATTCTTTGCAGCGAAAGATGGAGAAGCTCCATATAGTCAACAAAAACAAGACTGGGAGCTGACTGTGGATCAGATAATGAACTCCTTACTGCCAAACTCAGACTAAAATTGAAGAAAGTAGGGAAAACCACTAGACCACTAAGGTATGACCTAAATCAAATCCCTTATGATTATAGAGTGGAAGTGAGAAATAGATCCAAGGGATTAGATGATAGACAGAGGGCCTGATGAACTATGGATGGAGGTTCATGACACTGTACAGGAGACAGGGATTAAGACCATCCCCAAGAAAAAAAATTCAAAAAAGAAAACTGTCTGAGGAAGCCTTACAAATAGCTGTGAAAAGAAGAGATGCAAAAAGCAAATGAGAAAAGGCAAGATATTCCCACTGAATGCAGAGTTCCAAAGAATAGCAAGGAGAGATAAGAAAGCCTTCCCCAGTGATCAGTGCAAAGAAATAGAAGAATACAATAGAATGGGGAAGACTAGAGATCTCTTGATTTCTTGAAAGAAAATTAGAGATACCGAGGGAACAGTTCATGCCAAGATGGGCTCAATACAGGACAGTAATGTTATGGAACTAACAGAAGCAGAAGATATTAAGAAGATGTGGCAAGAATACATAGAAGTATACAAAAAAAGATTTTCATGACCCAGATAATCACGATGGTGTGATCACTCACCTAGAGCCAGACATCCTGGAATGTGAAGTCAAGTGGGCCTTAGGAAGGATCACGGCGAACAAAGCTAGTGGAGGTGATGGAATTCCAGTTGAGCTATTTCAAATCCTAAAAGATGATGCTGTGAAAGTGCTGCATTCAATATCCCAGCAGATTTGGAAAACTCAGCAGTGGCCATAGGACTGGAAAAGCTCAGTTTTCATTCCAATCCCAAAGAATATTCAGACTACCACACAATTGCAGTCATCTCACATGCTAGTAAAGTAATGCTCAAAATTCTTCAAGCCAGGCTTCAACAGTATCTGAATCGTGAACTTCCAAATGTTCAAGCTGGTTTTATAAAAGGCAGAGGAACCAGAGATCAAATTGCCTACATGCAGGTCAGGAAGCAGCAGTTACAACTGGACATGAAACAACAGACTGGTTCCAAATAGGAAAAGGAGTACGTCAAGGCTGTACATTGTCACCCTGCTTACTTAACTTATATGCAGAGTACATCATAAGAAACCCTGGGCTGGAGGAAGCACAAGCTGGAATCAAGATTGCTGGGAGAAATATCAATAACCTCAGATATGCAGATAACACCACCTTTATGGTAGAAAGCAAAGAAGACCTAAAGAGCCTCTTGATGAAAGTGAAAGAGGAGAGTGAAAAAGTTGACTTAAAGCTCAACATTCAGAAAACTAAGACCATGGCATCTGGTCCCATCACTTCATGGCAAATAGATGGGGAAACAGTGGAAACAGTGACAGACTTTATTTTTGTGGGCTCCAAAATCACTGATGATGGTGACTGCAGCCATGAAATTAAAAGACCTTTATTCCTTGAAAGGAAAGTTATGACCAACCTAGACAGCATATTAAAAAGCAGAGTTATTATTTTGCCATAAAAGGTCCATCTAGTCAAAGCTATGGTTTTTCCAGTAGTCATATGTGGATGTGAGAGTTGGACTGTGAAGAAAGCTGAGCACTGAAGAATGGATGCTTTTGAACTGTGGTATTGGAGAAGACTCTTGAGAGTCCTTTGGACTGCAAGGTGATACAACCAGTTCATCCTAATGGAAATCAGTCCTGAATATTCATTGGAAGGACTGATGCTGAAGCTGAAACTCCAATACTTTGGCCACCTGATGTGATGAACTGACTTATTGGAAAAGACCCTGATGCTGGGAAAGACTGAAGGCAGGAGAAGGGGAGGACAGAGGATGAGATGGTTGGATGGCATCACCAACTCAATGGATCTGAGTTTGAGTAAACTCCAGGAGTTGGTGATGGACAAGGAGGCCTGCATGCTGCAGTCCATGGAATCACAAAGAGTTGGACACGACTGAGTGACTGAACTAAACTGAACTGAACTGAGATGTTCTCATAACTCAACTTTTGTACTTTAAAAAGAGGCATCTGCAAATGATAGGATAAATCCTTCCCATTGTCTATTTTTGCACATTCCATGAGTGCAGAATGGCTTTTTCATTTATAATTTTTGAAAAAAAAAATCAAAAGAGTAATAATATGTTATGGCATGTGAAAACTTCATGAAATTCGAACATCAATGGTCAAACATTCTATTTGAACCCAGTGATCACTCATTTATGTACCATCTGTGGTTGTTTTCACTGCTACAAGGGCAATGCTGGGTGGGCAATTGTGATAAAAACCATATAGCTACAAAGAGCTACAAAATCAACACTACTTACTCTCTGATACTTTAAAAAGTTTTCCAGCCACATGCTAATGGTGAGAGTTTAGAGCTTCAATGCATCATATTAGTGCCTTTTCTAGGACCAATATTCACTTTAAGCAGCAAGTATCTAAAATACAAAAACCCAACCTTGCAATTCAACAGTAAGTCTCCTTTATTTCTAGTCTGACTTCTGCCCATGCTCCTCAGAAGTCATTATCAGCTGTCGAGTGAGTTTCTCAAGCCTCTGCCACCAGTTAGGTCTCCCTATTGCTTTGACATGTGCTCCAATCACAGAGGGTAGTCTAGCTTCAGGTCCCAGGAACTTCTCTACTTCATGACATTTCAGCTAAAGGTGCATGCTTTATTTTTGATAATACGTACTAGGATCCTTCTAGCACAGCGTTTTCCACTGTGTGTTTCATGAAACATTAGTTTCCCAGGATGCTCCAATCTATTGCTAAATGGATTCATATTCAAAATAAGTTAGGGAATCTCTTGACTAAGTAAATTTAAACAATTTCTCTTCCCAGTGACTTCTTTGTCATCTGATTTAACATGCAGAATTCCTCAAACTTACTTGGCTGTCAAACACCTTTTTATGTGAAGCATGTCATGGGACTTCAGTATTCTCTAAGGTGTCTTAAGTGTTCAGAAATGCAAAATTAAAAAGCAAGCTAGTGATATGCCAATATTAAAGGCGAGGCGATTTTTCACCTTTAATCTAAATGGTAGTTTTCCACTTCTAAATTTCTCAAACAAATCCATTGTTTATTTTTATTTAGTGACTAACACATAAATAACACTCTGTGCCAGACATTGTTCTAGACACTTTTCGCATACTGATTAATTTAAAACTTGCATAAAAACCCTATAACTAAGGTGAATTATTATCCATGCTTTACAAATGAGAAAACTGATGCAACAAAAAGATAAGGTGATTTTACCAAGGTCATTTGTTAAAAGGTGGTGGAGCTAGAGTTCAAATCCAGACAGATTGCTCTCAGAGTCTATCTCCTTAATCCATCAACTGTACTGGTTCTCCTGAACCAGTCACTAAATTTCTCCAAATGCAGAAGTATACTCGTCTATGACATATCTGTTTTTGACAAAGGAACTTTCTAACCAAACTATATGGTCTGCTCTGTATCTGATTTCCCCTACGTAGGAGATTGTAAATGAAAATAATAGCAACAATAGCAACAGTAACAAAAAAGAAAAGAAAAGAGACAACAGACCTTTCATTATCCCTCTGCATTAGTTGGGGCTGCCATAATAAAATATCAATAGCATAAACAGGGTGGCTAAACAACAGAAATTTCTCATGATTCTGAAGGCTGGAAAGTCAGAGGTTAAAGTGCTGGCAAGATAGGTTTCATTCTGAAGCCTCTTCTCTTGGCT
The DNA here is from genome assembly GCF_019320065.1 of Cervus canadensis. Lineage (NCBI taxonomy): Eukaryota > Metazoa > Chordata > Mammalia > Artiodactyla > Cervidae > Cervus > Cervus canadensis. The sequence goes on along the minus strand of NC_057411.1, from coordinate 19,520,552 downwards.
TGTAGACACCCATCATGGCATTGAGTACCTACATATTCTCTTCTTTTTATACACATAGAGACATAGAGATGGGGAAAGTGAGATTTCTGTGTCTCTTCTTATAAAGATACCAATTCTTCTAAATCAAAACACCATTCTTATGACTACATTTCACCTTAATTGCTTCCTATAGATTTTATCTCCAAATACCTTTACATTGGGGGTTAGGCCTTCAACATAGAAGTTTGTGGGGGGACAGTGATTCAGTCCATACCACCCCACTATGAACATCTTCACAGGTACCTTTACAGTTAGGTGGGAGTCAGTTGACTGGTTCTTTTCAGTAAACTGAAAGCAGTACTTTGTAGGCCAAGGTAATTAGGAACTATTGTTTCCAACTCCTTCCTGCCATGGTAACCTCAGGGGCTACATAGTTCAAATGATGCCATTCCAAGTTGTAGGAGAGGAGTGGGTGTATGTCACCTACACAGTAGAACAGAGTGTAAGAGAAAAATGTAACTAATCTTCCCAAATTAGTTTCACTATAAAATCTCCTAGAAGTCATGATTTTTTCATCTACTTAAAACTTAACTCAGTTTTGTTTTTTTTTTTCTTTCCATTTTTCTTGGAAACACAAGTGTTTAAGAAAGCAGCTGGAAGAAATATGTACTGGACGTAATAGGCTGGTTATAATCTCTTATTTGTCAGGACTTAACTCTGACCTTTAACAAATCACTTAACTCTCTGGACCTTGGTGTCCTCTTATAAAAATATTGGCCAGATGGACTGGATATCTCTAAGACTATTTCAAATCTATTATTAAAACATAACATAAAATCAGAGAAAATATGCTTTTACCAGGATAAACATATTCTGAGAATATTGTTTTAATTATCTTTTTCTTATATTATTTTTATTTGAAAGACACATAACCCCTCAGTACCAAGAGTATTAAACTCATTAATAAGAACGAATAATTTGTATTGTGTCAATAAAATTTGAAACTTTAAGTTTATTTCCATAGAGTCTTTAAAATACTTTAACAATAGAAGTGTCAAAATTTGTGAAACATTCCTTGATGCTGGGAAAGATTGAAGACAAAAGGAGAAGAGGGTGGCAGAGGATGAGATGGTTGAATAGTACCATTGATTCAATGGACATAAGCTTGGGCAAACTCCAGGAGATGGTGAGAAAGAGGGAGGTCTGACATGCTGCAGTCCATGTGGTCAGAAAGAATGGTACATGACTTAGCGACTGAACAGCATCAATGTGTAATATTGCAAAGTCATTTTATTGTCTGTATTAGTTCAGTGTCTCATAACAGAATACCACAGATTGGGTGGTTTAAACAACAAATTTATCTTCTCCGAGTTCTGAGCCTCAAAGCCCAAGCCCAGGGTGCTGGCAGGGTTGATTTCTGGTGAGATCCCCCTTCCTGGTTTATGCATGACAGCTTTTTGCTGTGTCCTTTTCTTTTCTTTTCTTATATGAACACTATTCCTACTGGATTAAGGCCCTACTCATGACTTCATTTAACCATGATGACTTTAAGGATATAGCTCCAAATACAGTCACATTAGGAGTTAAGGCTTCAACATAAGAATTTAGGGTAGAAAAAATTCAGTTTATAACATTACCACTTACAACCTTTTACTTTTCAATAAACTTCATTGTTATAAATGTAATGAAATATGCCTAATTCCTTAATTACAGATCAAGACATCTGTTATTTGTATAGCGGTGCAAGTCAAGTTTTGAAATTCAGTATCATATATTTTACCTGAAATTATTTTCAGATAAATTATTGTCAGATAAAGTTATTGTGTTTTGAAGACACTGTTTTTCTCTCTTAAGCATCTCTAAGCCTCATTTTTTCACTTACAAAATGGGAATAAAATGCCTGTATCATAGAGTATTGTCTAATTAGATTTAAATTTGTAGTAGTTCTTTACAAGTGATGAACATACTAAATGTAAAAAAAAGAGCATTATCTTTATTCTGCAGATTAAATTACATGTTAGTTTGAATTTAAACCAAATATAGTAGACAAAAATGCTTTCCTCAATCAACTAAATAGTAGGATAAGAGCTTAAACTTCTTAATGTATCAAATTTTTCAATTTCAAGAGAAACACAATTTGAAGATGCATTATTCTGTTTGCAATATGAAATTTGAAACTGTAGATTTACGATGACAGTAAAATAAATTATTATTTACATTTTTTTCTCCATACTCTATGGAAGACTTGCATACATGGTTATCATCAGTGAAGCCCAGTAGCAGCCTTTGAAGGCGCCAGTGGAAGCCAGTGATGGATGGAGGAACCTGGTAGGCTGCGGTCCATAAGAGTTGGACACGACTGAGCGACTTCACTTTCACTTTTCACTTTCATGCATTGGAGAAGGAAATGGCAATCCACTCCAGTGTTCTTGCCTGGAAAATCCCAGGGACACAGGAGCCTGGTGGGCTGACGTCTATGGGGTTGCACAGAGTCAGACACGACTGAAGTGACTTAGCTGTAGCAGCAGCAGAGGAAAGAAGATCTATACTGTTCCATTACAAAGAGATTGCAAAGAGCATGCCACTGTGAATAACAGCATTGCTACCTTTTTTTTTTTTTTATGACACATGTAAAATTATCCAGGAAAAGCATATTTGATAAGAAAGAATACAAATCTCATCTTTTTTTTTTTTTTGCCAAGTAACCTGTATCTCTTAAGGGTGGCCCTAATGTTGGACTTCCCACAAGACTTGGGAAGGAAACTGGAATTATGTTATTTAATATTAAGAGAAAGAATAATCCCAATAGTTCAGATGCCTTGGCTACTTCTGGTTTGTGCTAATAGCTTATTTTCACCCTATTAACCTAAGCTTCTCAGCAAGCATTTTAATTCCTTGCTATCAATTAATATTTGATAAGTGTGCATACCACTGTCAAAAAGCAAGTAAGTAGTAAAGAGTTCGCAGAACTCAGGTATTTTGATTTTTTTTTTTTTTTTTTACTTTTGTGCTCTTTACACTGAAATAAGTGATGTCTTGTTGGGAAGTTTAGCTTTGTCAACAGCAACAAATAGTCTACAAGTCCTACTTATTTTTCTCTATCCTGAGCATAGATCATGTGGCCATAGGGTTATCTGACTTGTGCAATTCAACAAGATAGAGAGATACTTTAAAAAGGGTAATAAAGATAAACTCCTCACCCTGAGCTCACATGCACTATGCTTTCCAAACTGTCTATAGGATTATTAGCTGCTCAATTTTGACAGGCCTCAGTGAGATTCATAGATCCTTGACTAGAACACTGCTTTACAATTTAATAGCAGCTCTTCCTACATCAGCCTTGCATTAAATAAGGACACAGCAAGATTGGATAGCAGCTTGACTGGCTTCACAACAATCACTGAAATACCAGACCCAGAAACATATATCTCAATGTCTGGGATTTTTGAATACGAATTCCAGATTCTCTATTTTTATAAGACAACTTTTACATACAAATATTACTGAGTTATTCAGAAATGCATATGAAGTGCATAGTAAATATGCTGTATACTAGGTGAGGTCCCAGGAGATTTACTTTTCAGAAACAAATGCAAAATCAGGGGATCCCCTAAATGTACACAGAAAGAAAGAAGGGTAATTGAAAATGAAAGGCAATTTTTCTTGGTAATCATTGAGAACAGCTCAATCTGCAGATACAATGCATTGTATTTCTCCAAAAGATCAGACATACTATAAATCTAACAAAGAATAACTAAGGTAAATAACATAATACTGAATCTGTACTTTCTGAACTTCTTTATGGCTCCATGATTCTTGGTACACATACAGAATGCTTTTTAAAGAAATTTAGTTTTCAAACTCAATGCTTGTGTGTTGGGGGTGTAGATTTAAAAAATATTATAGAAATTGTTCCACAAAATTGAAAAAAGTAGAAAAATTTGGATTACATAAAGAAAAAGTAAAATTGGATTGTAGAATTGTAAAGGCAAACAAAAATCTAAGGAAGTCTTATTGTATCAGCACAGTGATTATCATGGAGTTTTATGTTAAATAACAACAACAAAGAAGAATAAATAAGTGTTCAGGAGAGTAAGAGTAAACATATAGACAATATAAATAAGTGGGGATCTGGAGTATTTTAATTTTCCCATGACAAGTAAAAAAGTCAATGACTATTCTACATGCATAATATGATACAAACTACATATAATTCAGAATTGCTTGTATTATTTTAGTTGTCTTAGGCTTTTCTGCTGAAATTTACAGACTTGCTAAATATGTCACCAAAGTTATCATGATATTTGTATTACTAATAACACAGTCTGGAGTGGCTATAAAATATTTTAAAATTGTCTAAAATTACATTTATATATAAAGTATTTACTTAGAAGTCATGGTGGTGTGCCCCTAGCATCCATGTAATTTCAGATGGCTCTCTGTAGCCAGTCAAATGAACCTCCTTTTTCTCTTCAGTGACTGTGATAGGAGTAACCATGTGTTCTAATTATTTCAAGGAATCATTATTTAAGACATGTTAGGTGTTTCCAAAAATATTTTCTCATTTCTAATAGAAAAACACAGGAAGAGATGGCTTCATGATCATTAGGATATTAGTTATTTATATCTGACTGTTACCCCCCAAATAATGACAGGTATTGGGCAACCATAAGGAAAAATAGTGCTTACCGACAGGTGGCTCAATCCGTAAAGAATCTCCTTGCAATGCAAGAGACCCGGGTTCAGTTCCTGGGTTGGGAAGATCCCCTGGAGAAGGGAATGGCACCCCACTTCAGTACCCTTGCCTGGAGAATCCCATGGACAGAGCAGCCTGGTGGGCTACAGTTCACAGAGTCACAAAAAGTCAGACATGACCGAGTGGCTAACACTTTCACTTTTTTCAAGGGAAAACAGTCTTAGAAAGGAAAAAGCTGATGATGAGAACATTACAAACTAAAGATGAAAAGGATTTAGATCTTTGAGATTAATTTAAGATTTGAGATTCAATAATCTTTTAGATTATTGAATTGCTAATCAAATTATCCGAGGGTCTATACTAAATTTGGGAACTTTAGGAGAGAAAATAAATTTTTTGATGGTTTAGCTGTTTTGAAGTAGGATTTTCGGATTATACCTATTTAAAGAATTATGATGTATAAAACCAAATTTTAAGTGTAAATTCTGCCAACTCCTTCCTTACTTATAAAGACAATTAGGAAGACCTAAATATATATATATATATATACATATATATATATACACACTCATATATAGTTATATATGTATAAAACAACATCTACATAACCATTATTTTATTTAAATCTGATTATTTGGTACATTGCTTTATTTTTGAAAGGTATTTCTCGAAAACAATAGCAAAGATGATCCTACCTAAAATTGCCTCTTCTCCTTGGATGTCCTCTGCCTCCTGATCTATTAAACTTTTTTTTTTTTGAGGGTTGAAAATTGTTTGCTTGTTTGTTAATCCTTTTATTGACAATGTCTGTATCCACACTCAAGCCTATTTCCCATCCATTTCAATTGGTCTTTGTTCTTTCTACCCCGTGCTGTCCTTACAGATAAATAGCTTTGTATAAAAGACAATAGATTTCCTTAAATCCGGATAGGTTATCTCTAGTATAGTGTCCATTTCACTGCTTGTTTATTGTGGGGAAAATGCATAATAAGTTTATCCTCTGAGTTTTGCTTGATTATATTTTAGTACTCAAATAAGACTACTCATCACAGAGAACATTCTCCTTTAATTTAATCAATTTTAGGGAATTGATAATCAGTCTTTATAGGGGATGAGGGATATCTGTCACAATGGTACATTTTCCAAGAGGTCTCAGGATGATTCTGTGAAGATGAGCACATTATTCCATTTATTTACCTTTTCAATTTCTTCATGGTACATAATAAGGATAAGGTTGTTTGGGGAGATGTAAAATATGAGAAAGTACTTTAAAAGGCTTTTTGTTATTCTCAGATAATGTCCCTAATAACTTTAGTTACAACTGTTTTCTTATCCAAGCAATTGGGAAATGGGGACTATTGGAGTTTTTGTTAGCATCCTGCTATATTTTTATAAGACTTTATTTTAATCTATTATCCTTAATCTATTGTAGTTTAAAAAAGTATTTTTCAGGGGAAATGCCTTCAATTTTTCACCATTGAGGGTGATGCTTGCTGTGGGTTTGTCATATATAGCTTTTATTATGTTGAGGTATGTTCCTTCTATTCCTGCTTTTTGGAGAGTTTTAATCATAAATGAGTGTTGAATTTTGTCAAAGGCTTTCTCTGCATCTATTGAGATAATCATATGGTTTTTATCTTTCAATTTGTTAATGTGGTGTATTACATTGATTGATTTGCGGATATTAAAGAATCCTTGCATTCCTGGGATAAAGCCCACTTGGTCATGGTGTATGATTTTTTTAATATGTTGTTGGATTCTGTTTGCTAGAATTTTGTTAAGGATTTTTGCATCTATGTTCATCAGTGATATTGGCCTGTAGTTTTCTTTTTTTGTGGCATCTTTGTCTGGTTTTGGAATTAGGGTGATGGTGGCCTCATAGAATGAG